>NC_134357.1:569810054-570120054 GCF_048569485.1 Anomaloglossus baeobatrachus | reverse complement strand
CACCAACTATCCACATTGGATCATCTGCAGAGTCTGTTGATTAACTAAGAATGCTAACAAACAGACTCCTGTGATAGGGAATGAAATACAATTGTTTTGATGTTATAGTTGTTATGAGAATTTATATGTATTTGGCCTCACTGCGCAGCTGAGATCGGTCACAGTGGGATCCCAGAGGGGTAATTGGTTGGGGAAGAATTAAGATTGTGAACCAGGAGAAAGGACACATATCACAGCTTCTCTGTAGGAACGAGCCCTGTTTTGGTCTGGTCACATTTAGAGGAGGGAGTGGCATTGTGGGCAGGGTCAGCCTCAGCACCCGGTAAAAATGGTCAAATGTCGGGGCCCTGGGCTGCCTGGGGGCCCACTCGTAGTGGCAGGACAAGTCACCGCTATTCAGTGTGGCCCGGTGCCCGCGTGTCATCGGCCTTTTCCCCCCGAGGATTGCACTTTCAATTGTATCGGCATCGCAGTTTCCGATACAATTGAAAGCAATGAATGATGACATGGAGTGGAGCGCTCCCTCTCTTATTCTCCCGCTGTGTCTGTCGGCTCTTTGAAGGCTCAGCAGCGGAGCGTAGTGACGTCAACACTGCGCACCTGCTGAGAGGTCAGAGCAACAGCAATTGGCGCACTGAGAAGACCGGAACAGCGGGGGAACGAGGAAAAGTGTCAATCACTGTGGCCAGAGGACTATAGGGGCTGTATACTACATGAAGGTGCCTAATGCTATATGGGTCTGGATTGTGCGATATACGGGCTGTATACTACATGAAAGTGCCTAATGCTATATAGGTCTGCATTGTGCAATATGGGGGCTGTATACTACATGAGGCTGCCTAATGCTATCTGGCTCTGCATTGTGCTATATGGGGAATGCTTAATGTTATATGGGGGTTGCATAGTGCCATATGGGGGCTGCATAATACTACATGGAGGGCTATGGGGGCTTCATAATACTACATGGAGGGCTATGGGGGCTTCATAACACTATATGGAGGAACATGAGGGCTGCATACTACTATACCCCCAGAGTTGTATGTCCCCTCCACCCCAGTGCTGTATACCCCTTCAGAGTTGTATGTCCCCCCACCCCAGTGGTGTATACCCCCCAGAGCTGCATGTCACCCCCCAACTCAGAGCTATTGGTCGTCCCCCCCTCCCCAGAGCCACTGCCCTCCTCTAGAGATGTATGCCCCGCTCTGGAGCTGTATGCCCCCCCCCCCCCATTATGTCCCCAGCCTCTCTTGTGATGTATATACAGCAGTGTCAGTGTGCTCTATGTGCGGCCATGTTTGTTAGTGTCGGACACTAATCAGCGTGGCACAGACACATGCCCACGAGGAGCTGGAAGGAGACAAGTGGGGGATGTGAATAAGGCTGTTGCCGGCTTCCGAATATTAGAAATATCTCTAATGTGTCTGTGTGAGAATGCATGATGTGTATGTATGTATGTCAGTGTATATGATTGTGTCTAGATTTATGCCTATTTATGTGTTTTTGTGAATTTCTCTTTAAATATGTATGTGTATGTATGCCTGTATGTGTATGTATCTGTGCATGTCTGTGTGGATGGGGCCCACTGAGACTCTTTCGCCCAGGGTCCACAAAAACCTGGAGCTGGCCCCGATTGTGGGCCAAAGAAAAGACCCCCTCTCACTGGGATCAAAGATACAATGGATACGGAAAGTACCGTATTCAGACTCCTTTAAATTTTTCACTCTGTTTCATTGCAGCCATTTGGTAAAATTCAAAAAAGTTCATTATTTTTGCCAATAATGTACACTCTGCACCCCATCCCCCATCTTGACAAAATAAAAACAAATGTAGAATTTTTTGCATATTTATTAAACAAGAAAAACTGAAATATCACATGGTCATAAGTATTCAGATCCTTTGGTCAGATACTTATATTTAAGTCACATGCTGTCCATTTCCTTGTGCTCCTCTTTGATTGGTTCTACTCCTTCATTGGAGTCCAGCTGTGTGTAATTAAACTGATACAACTTGATTTGGAAAGGCACACACCTGTCTATGGAAGACCTCACAGGTCACAGTGCATGTCAGACCAAATGAGAATCATGAGGTCAAAGGAACTGTCCAAGGAGCTCAGAGACAATTGTGGCAAGGCACAGATTTGGCCAAGGTTACAAAAGAATTTCTGCAGTACTCCAGGTTCCTAAAAGCACAGTGGCCTCCATAATCCTTAAATGGATGAAGTTTGGAACCATCAGATCGCTTCCTAGATCTGGCCATCCAGCCAAACTGAGCAATCGTGGGAGAAGAGCCTTTGCCAGAGAGGTAATTAAGAATCCCAAGATCACTGTGGCGAAGCTCCAGAGATGCAGTAGAGAGATGAGAGAAATTTCCACAAAGTCAACTATCACTGCAGCCGTCCACCAGTCGGGCCTTTATGGCAGAGTGGCACAATTGAAGACTCTCCTCAGTAAAAGACATATGAAAGCCCGAATAGAGTTTGCAAAAAAAACACATGAAGAACTCCCAGACTATGAGAAATAAGATTCTCAAGGTCTGAAGAGACGAAGATAGAACTTTTTGGTGATAATTCTAAGCGGTATGTGTGGAGAAAATCAGGCACTCATCATCACCTGTCCAATACAATCCCAGTGAAACATGGTGGTGGCAGCATCATGCTATGGGGGTGTTTTTCAGCTGCAGGGACAGGATGACTGGTTGCCATTGAAAGAAAGATGAATACGGCCAAGTACGGAGATATCCTGGAAGAAAACCTCTTCCAGAGTGCTCTGGACCTCAGACTTGGCTGAAGGTTCACCTTCCAACAAGACAATGACCCTGACCACACAGCTAAAATCAGAACAACTCTGTGACCATTCTTTTACTGACCCAGCCAGAGCCCTGAACTAAACCCAATTGACCATCTCTGGAGAGATCTGTGGAAATGGCTGTCCACCAACGTTCACCATCCAACCTGACAGAACTGGAGAGGATCTTCAAGGAAGAATGGCAGAGGATCCCCAAATCCAGGTGTGAAAAACTTTTTGCATCATTCCCAAGAAGACTCATGGCTGTACTAGCTCAAAAGAGTGCTTCTACTCAAAACTCAGCGAAGGGTCTGAATACTTGTGACCATGTGATATTTCACTTATTCTTGTTAAATAAATTTGCAAACATTTGGTTTCTTTCCCGTCAATATGGGGTGCAGAGAGTACATTAATGAGAAAACAAAGTACTTTTTTGAATTTATCAAATAGCTGCAGTGAAACAAAGAGTGAAAAATTTAAAGGGGTCTGAATACCCCCTGTAGATGATGGCCGACACACCGCTGAGAGGCTTTTCTACTGCCGAAGTTCCACACATCTGATCCACTTCTGTCCCAAGAAGCCGGGAAACTGCCCTGCCTAGGGTCAGTTGGAGAGGCTACCCTAGGTGAGAGCAAGTTCTCTTCACCTCAATAAGACTATATAGTACAGTACGTACACATGCTGGCATCCCTATATAAGGAAAAATATGTACAATCCTTTTTTTGAAACCTGGGAACGTTTTGTCTCTCTGCTACCACAACGTATCAGGGAAAATATTAGAACCTGCTTTCAACCAACAGTATCAAAAGCAACTGCTGCTGGGAGAAGCAGCTACACTGTGTGCAGAATTATTAGGCACATGAGTATTTTGATCACATACTTTTTATACATGTTGGCCTACTCCAAGCTGTATAGTAATTAAGTAAATCAAGTGATGTGCATCTCTGTAATGAGGAGGGGTGTGGTGTAATGACATCAACACCCTATTTAAGGTGTTCTTAAATTATGTTCTTTAAATGTTCTTATATTATTATTATTATCTAAATTATTATTATTATTTCTTTCCTTTGGCAAAATGGGTCAGAAGAGAGATTTGATGGGCTCTGAAAAGTCCAAAATTGTGAGATGTCTTGCAGAGGGATGCAGAAGTCTTAAAATTGCCAAATTTTTGAAGTGTGATCACCGAACAATCAACCGTTTCATGGCAAATAGCCAACAGGGTCGCAAGAAGTGTGTTCGGCAAAAAAGTCGCAAAAAGACTGCCCATGAATTGAGGAAAATCAAGCGTGAAGCTTCCAAGATGCCATTTGCCACCAGTTTGGCCATATTTCAGAGCTGCAACATTACTGGAGCATCAAAAAACACAAGGTGTGTCATACTCAGGGACATGGCCAAGGTAAGGAAGACTGAAAAACGACCACCTTTGAACAAGAAACATAAGATAAAACATCAAGACTGGGCCAAGAAATATCTTAAGACTGATTTTTCAAAGGTTTTATGGACTGATGAAATGAGAGTGACTCTTTACTGATCCAGCCTCTGGCCCATCAAGGGCAGAGAGCTCCACTCCGACTCAGACGCCAGCAAGGTGGAGGTGGGGTACTGGTATGGGCTGGTATCATCAAAATGAACTTGTGGGACCTTTTCGGGTTGAGGATGGAGTGACGCTCAACTCCCAGAGCTACTGCCAGTTTCTGGAAGACAACTTCTTCAAGCAGTGGTACAGGAAGAAGTCGGAGATTATATATTATCAGTAGATTGGTATTTTTTGCAGTGTTTTTTGCTGACTGCAATCAATTATTTGTCCTGTCCTATCTAGTTAGTCGGGCCTCACCTTTGCTAATCTATATTTTCTGTGTATTGTGTTTTCTTACATCACCGTTGTTGCATGTTGGCGGCTTGCTGTTTCTTTGGGGACTGCTCCGAGGCAAGTTAGGATTCCTCATTTCTATCTTTGAGGTGTAGCTAGTTTCTCAGGCAGTGACGAGGTGTCTAGTGTGTTAGGAACATCCCACTGCGTTTGGAGAAATAAATACCCGAATCAAAGAATATTCATTTTATTCTCATCCTCACCAAACATGGTCCAGAATTGATCACTTACTGACAAGTAGCGACTTAATACACAGGTGCAGAGGGGCCAAGATAGAGGACATGGTAATATCAGACCATGCATCTATTTCGCTTGACATAGTTGACCATGTTCCTAGAGGCACTGACTACATATGGAGATTCCCTGCTTTTTTACTTGGAGACCAGCAGTTCATAAAGGTCATGCAGGACTGGTGGAGAGATTATGAATATCATAATGAGTCAGAGGGAATGAAGCCGCAGCTTTATTGGGAAGAGGGGAAGGCAGTAATGAGAGGCAAAAAAATAGCGCGAGTGTTTAGGCTTAAAAAACAGGTGAATGAGAAGTTTGACAGAACGAGCTCCCAACTGCGTGAAGCTTAAAACAAAAACAGGGAATAGTGGAAGGAGGCAAAAATAAATTTTGAGGTATGGGTGGAAAAACGGGAGCTAATGAGAAAATCACAAATTTACATAGATCTAAGGTGGGCAAATTATTAGCTAATCTTGCCAAAGGGAAGAAGCTCAGAAATAACATCTTAAAAATAAAAAAGAAAGACGGGAACGTTATCACTAATCCGGTAGAGATAAAGAACTGCAAAAATATTATTCAGAGCTTTATAGAGAAAAAGACAGGAGGTGTAAGCTTTTTGGAGAGGATAAAGATCTCTAAAATACCAGCGGCTCAACTAGATATTTTAAACAGAAATGTTTCGGAAGAAGAGGTCCAGTCGGTCATAAAATCTTTACCTATGGGCAAATTGTGGGGACTGGAAGGATATACGGGGGATTTCTATAAAGCCACAGCCCAACAGGTAATTCCCCATTTTAACGAGATGGTACAATGAATTACTAAAGGGGAACACACTATTAGAAGGCAATAACATAGTGTTAAGGAGGGCCATTGGATCAAATACTTAATTAACCTTGAGACATAGGGGATTGTGTGAAAATGTCCAATGACATTGTTTCTCCTTACATAAGTAAGTTCAGATATATCATTGTGTGACACACATTTAAGATGTCCGCCACTTCCTGTTCTCCACACCCTGCCCTGGTATGCCAGGAATGTTCAGATGTAAGAAGATCACCATATAAGGAGAAGACCAACTTGCCAGCCTAGAGGACCAACCCACTGATGACCTCACGGACCAACCCACTGACCGGCCCACAAATTAGTCCATGGATCAACCCACTGACCAATGCACACATCCAAGCATGCCCACTGTAATGCCGACCAGGCCCCTTTTTCCTAGTTTATATAAACTCTCAGAGGTGCTGCTGACAATAATAACCCTGGAGCAGGTAGGATTCATTAAGGGAAGAAGTGCAGTTACAAATATCAGGCCCTCGTTGTTGGCAATCGATGTGGTGGGCAAGGAGGTTAATGGGATGGGTAAGCCGGCATTGGTGACCCTGGTCGCAGAGAAGGCATTCGACAATGTAAAATGGAAATGGATGGAGCAGGTGTTGGATAAACTGGGACTAAAGGGTTTGTTTGGAAACTACATAAAAACGATCTACACTAATCCCTTGGAAAGAATACAAGTACCGGGACATTTGTCGGATGCTTTTTCACTGCAAAAGGGAACACACCAAGGGTGCCCATTATCACCATTACTTTTTGACCTAACATTGGAGCCACTTTCACGGTATTTGGAGCAAACAAAACCTCAAATCGCCAATAACACCCTGTTAAAAATGAACTTTTAATAGATAATATTAAAAAATAAGGGTTGTCGAACGGGCCCACATACAGGCAAGGACTGAATGTAGGTCTAGTCTTATGTCTACTAAATTTAAAGTGGACCAAGACCCAATCACACGCCTTGTGGGCACTTTCGACGATCAAAACGGGCAAGTCATAGAAATCCTTAACAAATATTGGGATATCCTAAAAGCTGACCCGATAGTCTCAGGACTCATTCCCCCAAGACCCTTCGATACATTCAGGAGGGGTAAGTCAATTAGTGACTATGTGGTTCACAGCCATTATGCGGCCCCTCAGAGGGCCTCTACTTGACTTGACAGAAGGGAAAGCGCCACTTTTAGGTGTGGCAAGTGCAAATTTTGTGATTGGGTGGCTCCATCGAGGACTGGCAGCGCGACCAATAGGATGGACTATAATAGAACTTTTGCAAATTGTAGAACTGCAGGGGTGGTCTATGTCTGTACATGCCAGTGCCCCCGGGATTATGTAGGCAAAACGAAATGCAAATTACGCGTTCGTATTGGCGAACACCTGGGGGATATTAGGCATAAGTAGGACACCCCATTGGCGAGGCATGTGAACAATATACATGGGAGTAATACGGATGTGCTGTCCTTTCGGGTAATTGAAACAATCCCCTAATTACCTCGACAGGGGGACTGGAATAATAAAATTCTACAACGCGAAGCAAGGTGGATATTTTTTATGAAATCGCTTGCTCCTCAAGGAATAAATGAGCAACTCCTGTTTACTAGTTTTATCTAGAAATATATGTGGATTGATCCTCTTTTATATCATCATCCAATTATTCTTATATACAAATTGAGTTATATCAGATTGAGCCTGAATGGATTCATGTATTTGCTTTTGGTTTGGAACTCAGTCATCATTTCTAATGGAATTGTCATTTGTTTGTATTAATATAATGTGCACTGAATAGAAGATGGGGCTCCCTATATCATGGCTGCCCGCCCCTTCTATCTTTATCTTATATACAGTCAGGGCCAGAAATATTTGGACAGTGACACAAGTTTTGTTATTTTAGCTCTTTACAAAAACATGTTCAGAAATACAATTATATATATAATATGGGATGAAAGTGCACACTCCCAGCTGCAATATGAGAGTTTTCACATCCAAATCGGAGAAAGGGTTTAGGAATCATAGCTCTGTAATGCATAGCCTCCTCTTTTTCAAGGGACCAAAAGTAATTGGACAAGGGACTCTAAGGGCTGCAATTAACTCTGAAGGTGTCTCCCTCGTTAACCTGTAATCAATGAAGTAGTTAAAAGGTCTGGGGTTGATTACAGGTGTGTGGTTTTGCATTTGGAAGCTGTTGCTGTGACCAGAAAACATGCGGTCTAAGGAACTCTCAATTGATGTGAAGCAGAACATCCTGAGGCTGAAAAAAAAGAAAAAATCCATCAGAGAGATAGCAGACATGCTTGGAGTAGCAAAATCAACAGTCGGGTACATTCTGAGAAAAAAGGAATTGACTGGTGAGCTTGGGAACTCAAAAAGGCCTGGGCGTCCACGGATGACAACAGTGGTGGATGATCGCCAGATACTTTCTTTGGTGAAGAAGAACCGGTTCACAACATCAACTGAAGTCCAGAACACTCTCAGTGAAGTAGGTGTATCTGTCTCTAAGTCAACAGTAAAGAGAAGACTCCATGAAAGTAAATACAAAGGGTTCATATCTAGATGCAAACCATTCATCAATTCCAAAAATAGACAGGCCAGAGTTAAATTTGCTGAAAAACACCTCATGAAGCCAGCTCAGTTCTGGAAAAGTATTCTATGGACAGATGAGACAAAGATCAACCTGTACCAGAATGATGGGAAGAAAAAAGTTTGGAGAAGAAAGGGAACGGCATATGATCCAAGGCACACCACATCCTCTGTAAAACATGGTGGAGGCAACGTGATGGCATGGGCATGCATGGCTTTCAATGGCACTGGGTCACTTGTGTTTATTGATGACATAACAGCTGACAAGAGTAGCCGGATGAATTCTGAAGTGTACCGCGATATACTTTCAGCCCAGATTGAGCCAAATGCCGCAAAGTTGATCGGACGGCGCTTCATAGTACAGATGGACAATGACCCCAAGCATACAGCCAAAGCTACCCAGGAGTTCATGAGTGCAAAAAAGTGGAACATTCTGCAATGGCCAAGTCAATCACCAGATCTTAACCCAATTGAGCATGCATTTCACTTGCTCAAATCCAGACTTAAGACGGAAAGACCCACAAACAAGCAAGACCTGAAGGCTGCGGCTGTAAAGGCCTGGCAAAGCATTAAGAAGGAGGAAACCCAGCGTTTGGTGATGTCCATGGGTTCCAGACTTAAAGCAGTGATTGCCTCCAAAGGATTCGCAACAAAATATTGAAAATAAAAATATTTTGTTTGGGTTTGGTTTATTTGTCCAATTACTTTTGACCTCCTAAAATGTGGAGTGTTTGTAAAGAAATGTGTACAATTCCTACAATTTCTATCACATATTTTTGTTCAAATCTTCAAATTAAACGTTACAATCTGCACTTGAATTCTGTTGTAGAGGTTTCATTTCAAATCCAATGTGGTGGCATGCAGAGCCCAACTCGCGAAAATTGTGTCACTGTCCAAATATTTCTGGACCTAACTGTATTTATATGTTGATGGCAATTAATATAGACTATTCCTTCGCTGTTCATCGCTAGCTGCAGAAGGTTAGTGCACATGTGCAGGTCCAAGTGGCCCAGCGCCGTCATGTCAGTCATGGTATTCATTGCCGAGTTTTATTGCTGATGCTACTGCGCATGCGCGGATTCGAGGGACTCATCGTTTGCTGGGAATTACTGCAGTCTGTGCTTAGAACATAGTGCAAAAACCTAAAAAAAACATCACTATATGGAGATAAGGTATGCACACCAGTGACTATGCAAGGGGAATACATGTAATAGCAGAAATTGCTGTGTGAATACTGACATGAAAAATCCAATGGCTATATGTAAGAATGAAAATGTGAAAAATGGACCCTGCATTACTGCCATGAACATATGAATAAAGAGAAATTTAGCTACTGAATTGATCAATGCAATAGAGCCCCAACACTACGCCTAGTCCCTAGCTAGTGTGTGTTCTCTCATGCAGTTAAAAAACTGCCATGAACATATGAATAAAGAGAATATATCTCCATATAGTGATGTTTTTTTAGGTTTTTGCACCCAGTTCAGACTTAGAATGGTGTTCCAAACGTTATTCCTTATTTGTTAGTAGTTTTTCGTTTGTGAACCCACCCCACTCACACCTATTGCCAATCCACATGATACGCATATATAGCCTGGTTCACAGCTTCCCATACACGGTAAGTTTTTTAACTGCATGAGAGGACACACACTAGCTAGGGACCCCAACGTAGAGAAATACTTTGGCGTAGTGTTGGGGCTCTATTGCATTGATCAATTCAGTAGCTAAATTTCTCTTTATTCATATGTTCATGGCAGTAATGCAGGTTCCATTTTTCACATTTTCATTCTTACATATAGCTATTGGATTTTTCATGTCAGTATTCACACAGCAGTTTCTGCTATTACATGTATTCCCCTTGCATAGTCACTGGTGTGCATACCTTATCTCCATATTGTGCTTAGAACATCACTGCGCATGCGCGAATAAGCATCACTTGTTGCTGGGGAAATATAAGTCTAGAGCCTGGCAACCTGAGACGCTCTGAGATGAATGGGTGGTTTCTAATATGGAATCAATCAACTCTGGGAGGTGTGCCCCGCACATTATGCGGCAATAGGGAGCTGTTTTCTCATTATAGTTTGGCATCGTAATCCATATTTGTCTAATTAATATAATTACTTAATATAATGATTTAATGACAATAGTATCGGTAATGAACAGTATTAGGCCTGAGGTGAGGTAATTGAATTGGTCCCTCACCCGGGTCAAGTCACATGACGTGTTCCAAACCTCGTTTGTAACCTTCACTAGAGTATAAAGAGGGCTGTGGACCTGTATCATTCAGGTATCCTCCTCAAACATTGGCACAGCCTTCTCTTGGGAGTCCCTGGATTTGGGCCCTTCCGGTGTATGTCCCCTGATGAACCCTTTAGCATCTATTACTTGGGAGAAATGCAAGACTGGTTGCCCGGTGACTGAATGCGACAAATTAGATAAGTACCTGAAATTATTTATGTCTTGTGTTGGTGCTGGGCTGGAGCCTGCCATTAAGAGCTGAGGCCGGGGACGGAGCCTGGATCAGGGGCAGGTCGGGGTGGACCACGCACCGAGCCACATGGAAGAACAAGTCCCTGTTGCTATATCTCGACCGGTTCACAATGCCTTTATGAGTGAATCTGCCGAACACTCTAATTACAAAGAACAAAACGAATGACACGCACATGCAAATGGTAGACTTTAAAACAATGGCAACGGAGGTTGCAGCTAATATCATGCCAGAGATCCAGAAAACCCTAGAGCAAGCTATCCAGAATGCCCTCTACAACTTTTAGGGGGACTTAAACAAACAAAGGATAGAAAGAGGAGTTGGAATAGAGAGTGTCATCCCTGACAGAAGATAAAAAGCAAATGCCCTCGCAGTTAGAGGAAACGGTTGCAGAAACAAAACGCCTAGCGGACAAGGTTGAAGATCTCGAGAATAGGTCCAGGCGGGGCAACCTGAGAATGGTGGGGCTATCATAAGCAGTTCCAGTTGCCGAATTTCAACGCTTATGTGAAAGATCTTTATGTGAAAGATCTCCCGGCAGCTCTGATAATTAATAGAGGATGTAGAGTCGAAAGGGCTCACAGGGTGGGCCCAGACCTGCGCTCCCATGCCCAAAAATCTGGTGATCAGACAAGATCACGCCAAGTGATCATGACATTTTTGGACTACAACGGCAAGTTTGACATAATAAGGGCCTACAGAAAGAAAACCCAGCCAATGATCATAAGAGGAATGAAACTTCTTCTGTTCGAGGATTATTCTGCAGATGTGGCCAAGCGAAGAAGAGCTTTCAGCAAAATATGTGTGTCTCTGCATCAAACTAGGAAGAGCTTCACACTTCAATACCCGGCATTACTGAGGATTTTCCAAAAAGATGGTGTCAACATCTCGGCAAGGGACGCCGAAGAGACATTGAAAAAATACTGCACACGGCAAAAACTGCAGAGAGAAGAAGTGACCAAGAGGGGGACAACTGAACATTGTCACCAAAATCCCAGAGGTCAACAGGTCGTAATAGGTGAAACAACCCAGTGATAACTTGTGAATGGTGATGTAGTTTATACCCCTACCCGCTTTCAACTAAAATGGTCTGGACCTTTCTCCGAGCTGTTTGTGGGGTGATACCAAGATAATGAATGAACTTTATTTGGGAAGGAGAGGACGTGGGGGTTGGTGGGGGAGGGGCCAGGAATGGGTTATGTCATGTGGGGCCCGAAGTGCCAGAGGACGCTTGTTCACATTATCTCTATCCCCATCTGGGATGTGTCCTGTGGTTCGGTGGGGGAGGAGGTAGAGTGGTCTGTTTAGACAAATTGGGCAGGAATAGTTGGGGGATACCGATGTCATCCTCATTGACATTCCCTACATTTCATGTGGTGCAGGATGTGTTTCTCTAATATGCTTGTGTAATCAACCACTTTCCAATCTCAGAAAAAAGTGAAGTCCATAGCACTTCTGGTGGTGTGCGCAGTTCGGAACACACCACAGTGCATTACGAATTTAGTGTTATTGTTACCCTAGGGTATATTGCCTTGTTGTCTATTTCTTGTTCTTTTTTAACACCATTCTTCTTTCAGGAGTCACAGACAGACTCCGCATGCTGTTTAACCATTCCACAAGTATCAAGTATCTGGTAACAGGTAGTAACCAAAACTAACAGGGACTGCTAGGATTATAATTTCTTGGAATGTAAAGGGTCTACGATCCCCAAACAAAAGATCTAAGATACTGAGGCACCTTAAACAATTCTCCCCAGAAATTGTCTTACTTCAGGAGACTCACTTAAGTGAAGAGGATTTTTTCAGGCTTAATAGATTTTGAGTGGGGACAGTAGTGGGACTGGCAGCACAGGGTAGACATGCAGGGGTAGTAATTTTGTTCCACCGTAACTTAGTTTTTAAATTATTATCTCAGGAGTGTGACGATCAGGGGAGATGGGTCCGGGTCACTATAGACCATGGAGGAGAAACCTATTCTATATATAACATTTATGGCCGTAACTGTTCAAACAAATCCCTTTTTTGAAGATATAGAGAGGAAAATTGTCCTGGATAACTCACCCTTGATAATTACTGGAGGTAGCTTTAATACGGTACATAGGATAGAGGAAGATAGAAGGAGTCAGGGTAGGACCCCCAGAGAGGAGAACGCACTCACCTCTCTACTTAATCAGACTGGGCTGAGGGATATCTAGCACTGGCTGCATCCTGATGCTAGAGAATTTACTCACTTTTCCCATGTCCACCAGTCCTGGTCGAGAATTGACTACCTTCTGACCTCTGAGAGTCTATTAAACACGTTGAAGTTGGTCAAAATATTTGATCTGGTTATATCGGATCATGCCCCAGTGGGTATGGAACTGATGGACAGGGTGGTCAGGGGAACAAACTTTATATGGAGGTTTCCAGCCTTCCTGACAAAGGACAAGGGATTCAACGACAAATTGCGCTGCTGGTGGGATGAGTTTGTATTTGACAACAGAGAACACGTAAATGAAACTGCTCTGTTTTGGAATACGGCAAAGACAGTGCTGAGAGGCAGAATTTTAATGTATGTCTCTTCCCTTAAGAAAAAAGTGAAGGAGGGGTATTCCGAATCGAGTGCAAAACTCAGACATGCATAGTTTCTGCAGAACCCCTAAACTCAAAACAGAGAACATTGGAAACTGACCAAACAAGAGTTTGAGACGTGTATAGACAGGAGGGAGCAGGTGTATAGATCTAGGCAAGAGGTTGAATTACTTAAGATACAGCAACAAAGCGGGTAAGCTTCTGGCTAAATTGGCAAAGGGACGTTTACTAGTATCCCCCATAGTCAGAATAAAAGATGGACAAGGAAAGGTAAACTCTGGCCCCAAAAAAATAAATTCCACTCTACAAAACTTTTATAAAGATCTATACAAACTCTCACCCTCAAATACAGCAGAGGGTAGAGCCTTCCTCCAAAGCTTATCTCTCCCTAAACTCATGCAGGAGCAGCAAGATGTAATTAATGCAGACATAACGGAAGAAAAGGTGAAGCAAACTATAAGTCATCTTCAAAATGGAAAGGCACCCGGTCCGGATGGGTATAGTGGGGAATTTTACAAAGCATTCGAGGAACAAGTTTCCCCGGTATTGACTACTTACTACAACAACATTTTGACAACAGGGGATTTCCCAGGTAGATCCAAGGAGACGTACATCAAAGTAATTCCAAAGCAAGGCAAAGACCCCTTGGAGGCTGGTTCCTATAGACTTATTTCACTTATTGACTTAGATCAAAAGATCATATCCAAAATAATGGCTGACCGCTTAGCAATGGTGCTTCCTCAATTGGTGAAGCCAGCTCAGGTGGGATTTGTTAAGGGAAGAGCTGCAGTTAAAAACATAAGTCATAAATCTTGATATCTTGAAATCTTCAGAACATGATTAAGACCTGAGCGTCGAAACACGTTGTTCTGTTGGTCATCCGACATCATGCTGTGCCTGCTGGATTTTTAATATTATATTTAATTAATAAAAAAAATAATTTTTTAACTTTCCTTCCTGGCGCTGGAAATCCTCCTTCCTTTTCTATAAATCTTGATAGTGTTGGACGAGGTAGCAGCATTCAGGAGACAAACAAGCCCTCCTAACTCTTGATGCAGAGAAAGCATTTGATAACGTTAGTTGGGAGTGGCTGGGGGCGACGTTGGACTCGTTCAATTTAAAAGGCAAAATTAGAACATTTTTGGATGGCGTCTACAATGGTCCTACAGCTAGAGTACACACACCAGGATTCCTCTCTGATCCTTTTCACTTGCACAAGAGGACTAGACAGGGATGTCCAATGTCACCACTGCTGTTCAACCTGGCCATGGAACCCTTTGCCAGATTTATGGAGGAGTCAGATCTATTTTACGGAATCAGAGTAGGCAAAGATAAAGTTAAGATTGCTCTTTTTGCGGATGACATCATACTTTTTCTGTCAAGACCACTAGAACAGCTGAGGAGGATCTTTGACTTTATTCAGAAATTCAGGGAGTATTTGGGGTACAGAGCAAAATGTTCAGAACATGGGAGAGGTGGACAGGAGATGAGGAGATAACTGAGACAATATTACAAGGGTGGAAACGGGTGAGAAAATCCATCTTGTGTGAGAGATGGAGAGAGACTTATTTCAAGCTCATGCACACAGCGCTGTATGGCTTTAATATCCCGCCTTCCCATAGCTACCCTGGCCGGATTACAGCGTGTCCTAAGGGTGGGATGCCCTTTATGAATCTGTGGCACGGGGTGTGGGAATGCACAGAAGTAACACCATATTGGAAGCGAGTAAGGGACCAGATTCAAGCATGTTGGGGAACGAAACTTCCACAAAAACCACAGGCTCTGCTTTTCCACCAATTAGTGTGGTGGCTCTTTGGGCTTTGTTTAACGAGTGGCCTAAACCAAAAACTCCATCTATGGGAGCGATATGGTAAGCGCTAAGTGTCTAAAGACGGTCCTAAGACCCCCACTGTCCCTCCCAGGTCTTCCAGACAATACCATTCTGTATGGCGGAAAGGGCTAATTATTTTCAGGATTTCCTGAGGACTATCATGAAAACCAATGAACTTTTTCCACAGTGGAAAAACTTTTCCTGCTGATTTTTCTTTACTCCTTTCCGCTTCCATCAGTTCTAGTCCCAATAGATGTTTCATTTGAGATATTATGGAGATGGTAGTCAACACCATAGCAAGAACATAATTGAGGAAGGGTTCACACTCACATTCTTATTCTTTGTTTGTGACACTACCTTTTTATTTTTTCTTTCTTTGCAAGGTTTACAGTTGCATTGATGAACAAATCAATCTCATGTATGCTGATGTTTACTATTTGACCATGCAATTGACTGTTTAATTTTTTTATGTTTAAAAATTTGAATAAAAATGATGTTTAAAAAAAAAAAAAAAAAAAAAATGTTTTGTCATGAGCACGGTTTGGAACCTACATATGTTTTACTTTAATATTAAATTAATAAAAATTATTGGAAAAATAAATATGAAATGGTTACGTCCCTATGTAATTTCTCTGATTTTAAGAAAATGTAACTTCTTTGTTAAACATTTTCCCAATCTCACTGTGAAAATGGCTTCTCCTCTGTATGAATTCTCAGATGTGCAGTAAGATATGATTTTCTTTGTAAAACCTTTGCCACATTTTGGAAAAAAATATGGCTTCTTCCCTGTGTGAATTTTCTTATGTGCAACAACACTTTTTGCAGTTAAAACATTTTCCACATTCTGGACAAAAAAAAAAAATCAGCCGTGTGAATTTTCGTATGTGCATCAAGAGTTGCTTTGTAGGTATAATTTTTCCCACATTCTGTACATGAAAATTGTTTCTCCCCTGTGTGAACTTTATGATGCGGAGTAGGAGACTTTCTTTCCTGTTAAAAGATTTCACACATAATGAACATGCAAATGGCTTTTCCCCTGTGTGGATTATCTGATGGTTAACAAGTTGCGATTTAATGCTATAAGATTTTCAGCATGAAAATGCTAGTCCCTTGTGTGAGTTCTTATATGTTTACGTAGACCTCCATTGTTAGTAAAACATTTTCCACATTCTGCACATAAAAATGGCTTCTCCCCTGTGTGTATTCTCACATGTACATTAAGCTGTGCTTTCCGTGTAAAACATCTCTCACATTCTGAACATGAAAATGGCTTCTCCTTTGCATGAGTTCTTTTATGGCTATATAGATTTCCTTTCCAGGTAAAGCATTTCCCACATTTTGCACATGAAAATGGCTTCTCCCCTGTGTGAGTTCTTATATGTGTACCTAGATCTCTATTAGTAGTAAAACATTTTCCACATTCTGAACATGAAAACGGCTTCTCCCCTCTGTGAATTCGCTGATGTACAGTAAGAGTTGCTTTCTGTGTAAAACATCTCCCACATTCTGAACATGAAAATGGTTTCACCCCTGTGTGAGTTCTTATATGTTTACCTAGCTCTCCTTTACTAGTAAAACATTTTCCACATTCTGCACATAAAAATGGTTTCACCCCTGTGTGAGTTCTTATATGTTTATCTAGCTCTCCTTTACTAGTAAAACATTTTCCACATTCTGCACATAAAAATGGCTTCACCCCTGTGTGATTTCTCTGATGTACATTAAGTCGTGCTTTCCGTGTAAAAGATCTCCCACATTCTGAACATGAAAATGGTTTCACCCCTGTGTGAGTTTTTATATGTTTACCTAGCTCTCCTTTACTAGTAAAACATTTTCCACATTCTGTACATAAAAATGGCTTCACCCCTGTGTGTATTCTCTCATGTACATTAAGCTGTGCTTTCCATGTAAAACATCTCCCACATTCTGAACATGAAAATGGCTTCTCCTTTGCGTGAGTTATTTTATGTTTATGTAGATCTCCTTGCCAGGTAAAGCATTTCCCACATTCTGAACATGAAAATGGTTTCTCCCGTGTGTGAATTCTCTGATGTACAGTAAGATTTGACTTTCTGGTAAAACATTTCCCACATTCTGAACATGGCAATGATTTCTCCCTTGTGTGAGCTATTTGATAATCAGCAGTCCTTTTGTTAATTTCATTTTGCATAATATTTTCTGATAAATCAGAAGATAGGTCCTGTTGATAAGGAATAGATGATAGATTTTTGTTCTGAAGTGCTGGCAAAATATCTGGAATTATGTTATGATCATGTATATACGGAGTGATACCATAATCAGCTGCTTCAGAATTAGTAAATGGCAGATATCCCTCTGATGCACCGTAATCTGACAAGAAAAAAAAATGTTTTAGAAATACTGTCTTTTGAATCAAATTGCATTAAAATGAAATTATTTATTAGCTGATGAAGACAGTGGTACTGTGGAGGTGGCCTGAGCTATAGCTTGTTTGTTCTAACGTAATAAGAATATCTGTGTATGTAAATAATCAAAATGTAGATGAAGTTGCATAATTATCTATGTGTCTATATAGCAATTGCACAGACCTATAATATAATTTTAAGCTGTATAGTCATGAAGGGGTTACCAAAAATAAGTGAACATATGTACAAACAATGAAAAAGTCTTCATAATGATGAGCAAAAGTCTTATCAGTAGCTTCACACAGAAAGAATGTGTAACGAACAGAGATGTATTTCATAACATGCTGGGAGAAATCGGGGAGTGGAATGCTCCCTAGACTCTGTGTTCAAGTTCCAAGGTTAATGATGCATTCTGTATAATTGAATCTATCCAATACACAAGTTTCATTGGGTGACGCTGGCTCAGGCCCGCAACACATCCGTGCCTCTGGTATGTGTTTGGTATGTTTTTGCACGTAACGGAGACACGTTGACCAATGTTACCCTATGGGTGATGGCACACACGCGTAAAATCACACAGAACAAGTGTCCGTGTGGTAAGTACGTGTGTGCGTTTTCCCGCACGAACGACATGTTTTGGCGGTCAGCACGCAGGCACGGACCCACTAAAGTCAATGGGTCCGTGCCTGCACGGACGGCACACGTAGCATGTCAGTGTTCAGCACGTACCGTCCGTGTGCGTTTTTAAACAAACGATGTCTGGCTTTTTTTTTTTGTTAAATGTCAGTATACTTACCTTTTTTTCTGCTGTTCTCAGTCATCATCCCTTTGGCGCTCGGTCTGTATCTTCCCCTGTCGCATACTCACCGATCCCCGATCATCAGCGCGGCGAAGAACAGCTGTGCCAAAGATACGCGGCTTCAATTAATTTGAAAATGCCAGCCGCTCATTAATCAATCTACTATTCCCTGCTTCCCCCGCCCAGAGGCGCCTATGATTGGTTGCAGTTAGACACGCCCACACGCTGAGTGACAGCTGTTTCACTGCAACCAATCACAGCCACCGGTGGGCGTGTATATACTGTGCAGTAAAATAAATTAATTAAAAAAAAACGGCGTGCGGTCCCCCCAAATATGATACCAGCCAGGGTAAAGCCATATGGCTGAAGGCTGGAATTCTCAGAATGGGGAGCTCCACGTTATGGGGAGCCCCGCAGCCTAAAAATATCAGCCAGCAGCCGCCTAGAATTGTCGCATCCATTAGATGCGATAGTTCTGGAACTCTACCCGGCTCTTCCTGATTTGCTCTGGTGCGTTGGCAATGGGGGTAATAAGGAGTTAATGGCAGCAGCCCATAGCTGCCACTAAGTTCTAGATTATTCATTGCAGGCGTCTATGAGACACCCCCAATGATTAACCTGTAATTTAAAGTTAATAAACACACACAACGAAAAATCCTTTATTTGCAATAAAAAACACTAACAAATACGTAATACATGAAGGTGACAGGAGCTGCAGAAGAACACCGCCGCTCCTGTCCACTCCACACAGCAAGTGAGGTAAGTCGCGCGATCAGCTGTGCGGTCACTCAGGTAACTTGCGGCCACCGCTGAATCCTCCAACCGTGACAGCAAGTCGCCCGAGTGACAGCGATGAAGTCACAGGTGAGTTGCGGTCTCAGGGGGAGGACTCCAGCTGGCCGCGGGTAGCCTGAGTGACAGCAGCGCTAATCGCGCTGCTCACTTAAGTCACTCAGGGGATTAGCGGTCACTGGTGAGTCCTTCACGGGTCACCGCTAATCAGTACGCGACACCCAGACAGAGCAGCGGTATGACAATGAAGTCGGATGAAGTTCACCCGAGTTCATTCTCATCGCGCAACTCTGTCTGCTGTCAGCCGACATGTATCAATGACATTGAGCATCACACACTGATCATTTAACACGGACATTACACGTACGCAAACACAGCCATTCCACACGCACACACGGCTAGCATACGCCATCACACGGATGTCATACGTACGGGAGAAACACCCCTAAAAAACGGAACATGGACCCGAAAAACGGAACGTGAGACACGTACGTTTTTTATGCGGAAGTGTGTTTTTGGCCTCAAAGAAAGAACATGGGTGATCATTGTCTGATACATTAACATCAGCTCTGATATACAGCTAATTCGGCACCGGACTCTGGATAGCCTGAACAAAGACTCCATTAGCAGTCTTACTCAAATTTCTCCCTTGACAGTTTGGCACACCAGCGTGGAGCCCCTCCACGGACGCATTGCCGACCTGGAAATACCGATGGTTTGGACGTCGCGGACTGAGATCTCTCTCCGCTCCAATTAGACTGATCATCTCCAACCCGGTAAGTGTTACATACTGTGTATTCACTGCCGTTGTGGTTGGTTTGGAGAGGAGGGGGTGACTGGCTGTGTGTCCTTATCGGTGTTAAAAGGTACCTGATTGTGACTCAGGGGTAGTGCCCGCTGGGGCTCAGTAGCACGATCCCAGCCCTGAGATGTGGATCGAGAGTGTCACACGGGATCCAAAGGACGGTTGTTAGGGCAGGAAAGATGGTGGTGGCCGGATATAGATAGTTAGACTGACCCAGTCTGTAATTAAAGACGCAGGGTGGTTCCCGTGACCGAAGATAGGGATCAGAATGTTAAATTTAATACAGTTGACCAAGTCCAGAGGCCGGGACTTGTTTGTATGTGCATATGAATTCTTGTACGACCTCCTCCGTGACACGGAAAATTATCACGTGACCGAAGATAGGGATTAGGACAATAAAAAATATTGGTGCAGCTGATCAAGTCCAGAGGGAATACATTTTATACCCCTCCTCCGTGACACGGGATACCCTTATTACTATATAGTTGAGGAAGCAGCTAGTATAAAGGTGTAGCCTTAAGTTACGGCCGGGCTGTAACGCACACCGCATAGTCATAAATTAGTGTAATCCGGACACCACCAAGATAGCAAAAATATTTAGAACGGAAAAGACAAGGTTAAGAAACCTGAGGATTCACAGAATGTGTTGGATTTAGTGAACATTCCTTAGGTGGGGGCACGTGCTGGAGACAGTTAAGCTGTGCATCATGCCCCGGAGATTTTCAGAGTATTACTTGTTGATTGATACAAAGTTGTTTGGCAGAGTAACGCAGATATTGGTATCAGAAAGATATATTGAGGTCAAAGATGAAGATGAGCAAGGGGATGTTGTGTTTTACTATAAGTCACCCAAGTCTGAGGATAGTTTTAGGGGCACTCAGGAAAGTTGTTTTGTTGCCACTTCGCAGCCTGATTCTGGACAAGTTCCAGAGTTATTCACAGATGCTGCAGTCCCACCCACTAGCCAAAATCCCTTAACTCTTTCTGTACTGCCCACTCCTGCCTCTATCCATCCAGAAGTACCAATTGAGAAACCGCCCCCATACGACCCAGCCAGCTGCACGTTACCAGTGTGGCTACCAAAACACAGATTGTGCAGCTCACCGCCCACACCTGAGTTACGGCCATAAGCCTGTCCCAATCCTCCCTGTTTTAACTCCCGGAGGAGGTTATTATGTGCCTCCTCTACATCAGAGAACAACCGAGCAGACTCAGGGAGCTGTTATCCACACCCATACCCCTGGCCCCTCCTGTACCACCAATGCCGTCTCACCCTCTACCGGCCAGTCTGACGTCACGCTCCCCAGTCGCCGATGCCCTCCCCCTGAATCCCCCTCTTTCCTTTAGGACACACAGTGAGCCTTACCCTGAACCTGACGAGGAACAGCCCACACCCAAATATGTCCCCTTCAACATGCCGGTGCAGCCCCCACCACAACCCATGCCCCAACAGGGTCTAAACCCTGTATACGTAGCTCCTAATCAACAAAACCGGCAGCAGAGCCAGCGATGGAATTGTTGGCGTTGTGGTCAGCCCGGGCACTTCCAGAGGGGATGCCGTGTCCCACCATCCCAGTCTCCTGTCCAAAGCCCAAAAACCAGAGCCAGCTGCCCATAAATTTATACCGTGATGGTCAGATTAAATAAGAAGTTTTGCAGGGGCCTCTTTCAAATTTATAGTTGACACTGTTGTAGCCAATTCCATTGATAAAGTGTCTGATATAACTCCCGGCCATATTTTGTTTTTTTTGCCCCAGTGGGAGTTGCTGGTTTGATTTGTTAAATAAATTAAGGGCTGCCATAAATTATGATGGAGAAGGAGGTATTACTCTCACCCTGATTAAATTATATTTCCCAGAAGGGTGTGAGGAGACTTGCCTCCTACGGGCACTCCCCAGTGTGATGCTCTCTATGCCATGTGCTGATGAATCTGATGTGGACTATTATGGTCAAAAGGGCCTAATGTTGTGGGTAAACTCCCTGTAGATCCAGTAATGATCTACCTGAAGCCAGGTGTGCCTTTTCCCAGAGTATCACAGTATCCCTTTAAATTAGCCCAAAAAGCAGGTCTACAAGGCCAAAATGACAGTTTGTTACACAGCGAAGTACTAATACACTGTGTTTTCCTTTGTAATTCACCTTACACCTAAAAGGGAAAGAAATCAGCCCCAGAAGATCCCCCAAGATACCGAGTCTGCCCCAACCTTCCCTAATGACAAAGAGGGGAGCCCCGGACTGCTTGCCCCCTTGCTGCAGTGATCCCGATCCCAAGCCACCTGTTCTAATGATGCTTTCCATTCCACCCCATCAATCTTAAAGCTTCTGTAATATATGTTTCTGTAGTGGTTTTATCTCTACTGGCTAACACAGCACAATGATATATTTTACATGTTTCTGTAATGAAAGTTCTGCCCATGGCCCCTCTTGTATCTGTTTCTCCCCACCAGCCATTCTGATAGCACGCACCCTGACTCTGGCTGCCTGCAGCGATACGTGGGAGTGACAGGGAAAGGTGGGGGCTAAGTCAGCTCCTAAAAAAAAAAATAACTGACGAAGTAGAAAAAAAAAAAAAAAAGGTTTCTGCAGAGATTTGCAGGACTGCATGTGTTTCACTCCTTACTGATAAGTGCTTTTCTCGGCTGATAAGGGTTAAAGAAAACGCACCCTAAGCAGGCTTTACACGCTGCGACATCGTTAGCCGATGCTAGCGATGTTGAGCGTGATAGCACCCGCCCCCATCGTATGGCCGATATGTGGTGATCGCTGCCATAGCGTACATTATCGCTACGGCAGCGTCACACGCACATACCTGCTCTGCGACGTTGCTGTGACCGGCAAACCGCCTCCTTTCTAAGGGGGCGGTTTGTTCAGCGTCACAGCGACGTCACTAAGCGGCCACCCAATCAAAGCGGAGGGGTGGAGATGAGCGAGACGAACATCCCGCCCACCTCCTTCCTTCCTCATTATTGGCGGGACGCAGGTAAAGTGAGATTCCTCGTTCCTGCGGCGTCACACGTAGAGATGTGTGCTGCCGCAGGAACGAGGAACAACATCGCTACTGCAGCAGCAACGATAATTGGGAAGAGGGGGGCATGTCACCGATTAGCGATTTTGAACGTTTTTGCGACGATTCAAAATCGCTAATAGGTGTCACACGCAACGACATCGCTAACGCGGCCGGATGTGCGTCACAAATTCCGTGACCCCAACGAGATCGCTTTAGCGATCTCGTAGCGTGAAAAGCCACCTTTAGAGTTCAAAATTTCACAGGAGATTATCAATAGTATCCTGCTAATACCTAAATAATTAAATTAAGTTTGCAGGGAAATTATATATTTCTTAAAATATATAAATTAGTTTTTGTTTTTATGGTTATGTTTTTGTTTTGTATTTTTGCATACAGACTGCCAATATTTTATTAATTGGTTTCCTTTCTTTTGTAGATACAGAATACATACGAACCGTGTTGTAAGGTTTCAAAATTCCCAGCAGAGTATCAGTTATATTTATTAGTTGTTTAATTATATTGTCTGCTGTTATAAAACTATACATTTTGCCAAAGTAATACATAAAAACAAAAAATAAAGGTGGGGAAGTGGATATCTATTATATTATTCCAGCAGTAGAAGGCGCAGCAGACATATTGGATAGGCTTTAAAGCTGGCCTTTCTTTTGTAACAGTTATGTCATGTTTATTGGACTACTATAATATATGTCTGTTATAAGAATGATCTAATGCATATTTCTTTTAGTTTTTGTTTTTATAGATGGAACAAAATGCTGGTCGATTCTGGACTGGATATGATACAGTTTATACAACATGAGGTAGTCTAAATTTGAACCACTCCCTCCCCTCCTATCAGTACAGGAGGAAGTGACGTATTAATGCCTCTCTAGATGGGTGGAGCAGTAGTAGGTAAGAGTCAAAATGTGTATGAAGAATATAGATCTTTCCTGTTGTCAAATGAGCTAGGTATGCTGAAGATAAAGTCTAGATCTGAGCTGATGGAATCGGATGGAGATCCCCGCACAGGTGCAGCTGACCAAGAAGCAGTGAATGGGCCTAGAGTTGAGGAGTCCTTTACCAATGCATATGGACCATACCTCGGTGACACCTGTCACGTCAGTGACTTCTGTCACTCCTTGTGTTCTTAAATCCCTACAGGAACAAGCAACAAGGAATATAGTGTGAGACGCAGGGAGCCAGCTGACTGAGGAAGGTCTGTGGATAAAGGGCGGTAAGCTTTCTCTGCCATGAGATCTCTTCTTAATGATGGCCCAAGTAACTTATGGACTAAAATCTGTGAAAGACAGTTATCAGTGTGCGCTTTGGTGACACCAGGGTTCAGTACCCAGGTAGGCAAACTCACCCAGTCTTCTAAAACACGTTCTTAAACCAATGTGAGAAAAAACTGTAAAGAGTCTGCAGAAACACCCTGCACCTGCTCTCCCCATTTTTAGAGACTGCAAACTGATTATAGATGTATATCATGAGCACATTGTATGCAAGTCTGTGCGTGTTGTGTAGATTTCTTTCCAGGTTTGGTCAGAGGCATTCCAGTGCAGAAAGCGACATCATTGCTGAAAATCCACACAATGCAAGTGGAATGTAAAAAAAACCATCAAACTAACAAGTTGTGAACCAATGCGTGTTTTGTTTCTCTTTAGTAACAAACAGGTCTCTATTTAAAATGTTTTTGGTCTAGCACAAAGCACGCAAAATCTTCATATGATTGACTAAATAGTGTAATGAACAAGTGTATTTTCTAATTCCAGATCCTAAATCAGAGTTAGTAGTATATAGTGTTCAGTCAGGAGACTGATCAATCCTAAAAGGACAAGCGAGAAAGAGCCATGAGTCAAGATTAGATGAGTTGATCCAGCTTCTCCCAACCACAGAGATTTCGATAAAGCTCAACGGCAGGACAACATGGATTCATGCCTCTCATTGCAGAAGGGTCGATCCACCGGAGCTGCACTGAGCATCCTGCTCATATTTATCCTTTTCAAAAAGACCTGTACAGTCTCAGACCATCATTGGCAAAACAGTTAGAAAAGAGGACTTAAGAGAGCCTTGAGACATGGGAAAGTCCAACTACAAAGGGTAAGGACTCACCTAGGGGTCTTTGGTCTCAAACCGGTGAAGAAAACCCTTTCTCCCTCTCCACCCATGCCTCAACGTTCAGTCAAGCAGGATTATCCAGCAGATCTTTCTTCCTCTTTTCCTAAGGGAACACAGTACCCTTAGTATTTGGAAATGGCAGAAGTAAAGGTGGCTTTACACGCTACGAGATCGCTAAAGCGATCTCGTTGGGGTCACAGAATTTGTGACGCACATCCGGCCGCTTTAGCGATGTCGTTGTGTGTGACACCTATGAGCGATTTTGAATCGTCACAAAAACGGTCAAAATAGCTCATCGGTGACATGCCCCTCTCTTCCCAATTATCGTTGCTGCTGCAGTAACGATGTTGTTTGTCGTTCGTGCGGCAGCACACATCACTATGTGTGACGCCGCTGGAACGACAAACATCTCCTTACCTGCGTCCACTGGAAAAGAAGGAAGGAAGGAGGTGAGCGGCATTTTCTGGTCTCTCATCTCCGCCCCTCCTTTTCTATTGGACTGTGGTTCAGTGACGCTGCTGTGACGTCGCTGTGACGCTGAATGAACCGCCCCCTCAGAAAGGAGGCGGTTCGCCAGTCACAGCGAAGTCGCAGAGCAGGTATGTGCGTGTGACGCTGCCGTAGCGATAATGTTCGCTACGGCAGCGATCAACACATATCGGCCACACGATGGGGACGGGTGCTATCACGCTCGACATCGCTAGCATCGGCTAGCGATGTCGCAGCGTGCAAAGCTCGCTTAAGTCTAAGGGGGGACTGTTGAGGGTACGAATTGAGTAATCTAAAATACTTAATTCAGCCATTTTATAGACCCAAAAATGTGGTTTAGTTAATGTAACCTAACAATTTATAAATGTTTTTGTCTCCTACTAACTCATATATGAATATATTCAGTGATTTTCCTTAATACAAAATGCTAGCTATGGACTCTCTCATCTCGGAAAAAGTTTTGGAAGAGCCTATCCCATCAGGCTGATGTCTCCCCGGCCTAGTCTGCTGAGCACTGGCAGTGACACGCGAATTAACGTCACATCTCAGAAACCAACAGACCTGAAACAACCGAAGCAGAAAGAGGCTGCTATTTTACCCATTATTCCAGAAGGCTTCTCTAAGTCAGCGCCACAAACTGTTTACATGAAGCCTCATCATGTTTTGTTTTGTTTTTTTATCAAGAACAGATCATCCAGGTTCACAAAGTGGCCCTAAGTGGACTAGCACTGACCAAGCATCTTTCTTTTTGTTTCATATCCGGAAAGAAGAACCATAGACAATCTGTAGCAAATGTTTTTTTTTGGTTATGTGCTAATTTTAAGATAAGGTCTAAATTCAATTTTCCTTGGTCAGGATAATGTGCCCTAATGAAAGTATTAACGCCAATTCTAATAGCCCCTATAAATCATAAAGTTATTTTTAATAAATAGAATAAGTACTTAAGGGGGGAGCGAAAGCCTGTAGTGTTGTATTAAACAACAATCTAATGGAAGGCCTATATATCTATATCTATATATATATATATTAGTCCCAAGGGGGGTAGGTCACAAACAAGTTCCAAATAGAATAAATGGGGAAAGTTTTAAAATTCAAGGTTAACAACATTCACAGATATCTTATTATGGGGGGGGACTGTGGAGGTGGCCTGAGCTATAGCTTGTTTGTTCTAACATAATAAGAATATCTGTGTATGTAAATAATCAAAATGTAGATGTAGTTGCATAATTATCTATGTGTCTATATAGCAATTGCACAGACCTATAATGTAATTTTAAGCTGTATAGTCATGAAGGGGTTACCAAAAATAAGTGAACAGATGTACAAACAATGAAAAAGTCTTCATAATGATGAGCAAAAGTCTTATCAGTAGCTTCACACAGAAAGAATGTATAACGAACAGAGATGTATTTCATAACATGCTGGGAGAAATTGGGGAGTGGAATACTCCGTAGACTCTGTGTTCAAGTTCCAAGGTTAATGATGCATTCTGAATAATTGAACCTATCCAATACACGAGTTTCAGTTGGAGACGCTGGCTCAAAGAGAAAACATGTCTTGGGTGATCATGGTCTGATACATTAACATCAGCTCTGATATACAGCTAATTCGGCACCGGACTCTGGATAGCCTGAACAAAGACTCCATTAGCAGTCTTACTCAAATTTCTCCCTTGACAGTACAAACTGCAGATATCAATGTAAGGACTAAGATATTAACCCCTTAACAACTGTTGACAAACCTTTAACCCCTTCACCCCTGGGCGATTTTCCGTTTTGGATTTTTTTTTGCCCCCCTTCTTCCCAGACCTTTTTTATTTATAAAAATGTATATTTATATTTTTCCATTTATCTTGCCTTATAAGGGCTTATTTTTTGCAGGACGAGTTGTACTTTTAAATGAAACCATAAGTGTACTGGAAAACGGCAAAAAAAAAAGTGTGGAAAAATTGCAAAAAAGTGACACTTTCACAGGGCGTTGTAAGGGTTTAACAGGCATGGGTGGATTACGGATCCAATCACGCCTGGGAGGCACACACATCAGCTGTTCAAATCAGCTTACACGTGCGGAGATCTCTGCGGCAGTCGTCAGAGATTACTCTGACACGATCCATGAACGTACCCAGTACGTCATGTGTCATGACGAGGTTAAGTCAATTAAAATCCATGTTGTGTTGAAGAAGTATAGAAACAATATACTGTGTTTTACAGACTATATGACGCAATTTTTTGTTTGGCCTCTAAATTTTGACGGTACGTCTTATAGTCTGGATGTGCCTGGCTCTGACTGAGAGGGATAGGCGGATGTGGAGGAGTGGGTCACAGTAGGCCGGGTCACAGGAGGTAGGAGACGGCACTAGGGCTAACACTGTGCTAGTTACTGCTCCCATGCCCCTAATACCTCCCTCGTTTTGGCACCGAGAGGTAAAAGAAATAATGAGTGTGGGGACCAGTGAATATTTATTCTCTTTAATATTGCGCACACATGATCACCCAGCCCCTGGCTTATGTAGCAGTTGGATGATCACGTGTGTCCGCTATTATTAAAAATTAATAATCACTGCTCCCCACGCTCATAATGCCTGGCGTGGGAGCGGTCAATATTCCGGCAGCGGATGGTAACATGTAACAAAAAGCACATGGCATTGACGCCATGTGCTGCACCGCTCACACACTGATGTGAGCTGCCGGCATCAGAATTACCGGGGAAGCAGAGGGATGGTAAGTATAATAATTTTTTTATGTGTGCGGCGTGATTGGAGACATCTACACCAGGATGGGTCCATGATGGGGGACATATATACCAGGATGGGGACATGTATACCAGGATGAGAGAGTCATATATCAGAATGGGGATATCCTATATTGCATCTTGTGGGTTTTGGTATATACAGTAATTATTTTTTCGAACTTTCATGCACCTCATTTTTTTGAACTTTGTTTAAAAATAAAAAAATTGGGAATATCAGATTAATCAAGCTTGAAAAATCCTCGTAAGAAGCTAGTGCTTGCCACTTCTAACAATTTGGCAGTTGAGAACCTGGCATCCAACTGCCTAGTACCTTTAACTAGCCTTCTATGTGTAGTAAAGAAAAAATTCTGGCTAAGTTCTACCCCCAAGCTTTTTGGGTCTTTGAAAAGTAGATAATTTAAGTTTAGAGAGTTACATTTTGTGAAGAAGGACTTAGGGATAGGTACCACATTGTGTTGCACAGTGTAACTGAATTTTGGCAATAATGTCATCTTAATTAGGTTTATGCGTCCCGGTACTGATAAAGGTAGTTTTCCCCAGAGAGTAAACATAGCATAATCTAGTAGCAGTAAAATAGTAGCAGAATGTTAAAAGACAGATCCCCTTTACGGTCTTGATGAATGTTGATCTCTAAATATTTATAATGTGTGACCACTAGGAAAAAGTGATAAAGATTCCAAATGGGTAGAGGGCCCACATGAAAGGGGCCAAATGTATCTATAGTAGAGATAATAGTAGGTAAAGTATCCCCAACTGTCACGTGGTGGCAGGGGATAATAGGGGACCAGGGCTTCTAAACTGGCCTTCAGGCTAGGGGGGGGCTCTAGCTGTCCCTGATCCCAGAAAACTGTATGATGGTGACGATGTGTGGGGCTCCTTCTACCTCTGCTCCTGACCAGCCCTGATCTAGTACCCCCTCTCTACCTACCCCGGAGGGGATGGTTCTGGGACAGGAGCGTGTAAACACCAACAGTGATAGACAAACAGGGGAAACCAAAACTCTATCACACAGCACACTCACACAGAGTAATCAGACAATAAGCGATAAGGGAAAAAACTATAGGGAGGAGATAGCCAGACGACTGGGGGAATTCCACTGCACACGCAGTAAATTTCCTGACTGGAAAACAACAGCACACAGACCGGTATAGCAGAAAGCTATAGTTGGCATAGGATGACACATTCCTCCATCTTAAAAAGGCAGGGAGTGCCTGTGATAAGTATCTCGCAACATATGATCAAAAAGGTAACCCAGCAGGCTAGCAGCAATTAACTCCTGCTAGTCCGATCACTAATGAGCACACAGCCGGTTGATGCCCGAGCCTGTCTGTGCAACTCAGAAGCATCAGAGAAAGTATAGTGAGGAGTGTCACAGTCTGTGGTCGGTCGTCTTTTGCCGCCATGATACACCGCGAGATTACAGCCAAAAACCTGGTGGCACCGATCTGGTTGATAAAAATGATCATGTTATCAGCATAGAACCCAATGGTATCCATCCGATCAGCTAGAGATATGCCTTTAAAGGCAATCTGTCACCAGGTTTTTGCTACCCCACCAGAGAGCAGCATAATGAAGAGACAGAGACTATGATTCCAACGATGTGTCACTTTTTGAGCTGTTTGTCGTCATTTTGATAAAATCAATGTTACCTCTGCTGCAGATCTAACAGTTATACAGAGCTAATGAATATGCTGGACTACCCAGCAGCATGCCAAGTAGTCCTGTAATGATAATCTACTGCTGATTAACCAGTGATTTTATCAAAACTACACTAAGCAGCCCAGTAAGTGACACATCGTTGTAATCAGGATCTCTGCTCCTAAATTATGCTGCTCTCAGATTAGGTGGAAGGAACCTAGTGACAGATTCCCTTTATTTAGTGGCATGGAGGGTATTCTAATAGCTAATGTTTCCATAGTCAGACTGACTTCTATTTTGCTTTCTATTCTGGAACTTGAATTGGGGATATACTGTATATTGCAGCAAAGTCTAAATCTCTGTTTGGGTATCAAAGGGTAAATACCAGGGATCTCTTGGACCCATTGACTGATTTAACTCTGATCAAAGCTTACTGCAGTTTGCCTCACTTTTCTGGTAAGCATTATCCCAACAAGATAATTTCCTGATACTGTTAAAATAGACCGTCTACGACCTACAGTGGATCAAATGCATGGAATGTCTCCGAGCGTAAATTGGTCCCCAAAAATTCAACCTTAGGAACTATCCCTTAATTCTAATGCTGTTTCTGAACTTAAGTTAAACTCACTGTAATACCCATGCCAGCGTCCCCACGCTGATCCTGCTCCCCTCCCCCGGTAGCAACATCTGTTCGCTCACCTGCCCAGCCGTCCTGTGGTGGGCGCCCCATCCTCAATTCATGCTGCTGTCTCCCAGGACCTGCACACACCACACAGGCCTCCTGCGAATGGGCGCAGAATGTGCAAATGGCCATGCCCCTTTTCTTAAAGGGCCAGTGCGCCCTGACCTGGAATTGCCTCTCAGGTCAGCTGAGAAGTTTCAGGTATTTAAGCACCTTCCCCTTTAGGGATATGCATTGGCAACGAGATTCTAACCTTGCTAGTTCTCAGGTCCCATTGTGCTGTTGCTGTCTTTGTGCTGTGTTCTGCTGCTGATTTGTCTCTATGTTTCAGTGCATTGTCAGTCTGCTGCTGCAACCATCCATGCCAGCCGGCTACCACGATATCCGCTGCTGCAAGTGTCCTCATCGGCCACTGCTACTGCATCCATCCATAATGGGTTCCTGGCTAATGCTATTACAAGAGACTGTATAGTATACGTGGCACCAGCTAACGAGATACCGCAGATCCCCTGGGGCTGTCCTCTGCGGGCTCCTTCTCAGCGTGCGTACTTACTGCTAACTCTGATGGCAGTAGTGAAGACTCGGCGGCTGGTCCAGTTCGCTACTCCAGGCAAGTGAATGGTACTTTCGGTCCAGTTATGGTCTGCGAGCATAACACTCACCTGATAGATTTTTTGGACATTGCAAGTGGATTCACAAAGCTGTAGGCTATGGTTGGCGCACAGACACAGGATTTTGGCATAGTCAACTAGAGTGCATGTGGTAGATCATAGGACTAGGAGGCCAGACCAGAGGTAAATGGCTAGCTCCAAGCAGCACACAGAGGAAGGCAGAAGAACCACCAGCGTTTTGCAAGGATAAATGCACAACATGAACAGTTCAAATTCTTACTGCAACCAAAGGGTTAACCCAGGCGGTTAGTAGAGGGTTAACTGACAGTACTAAGAATATCCAGGAATCACAGGAGAATTGGAAGATGACCGCACAACCTGAACTGTCATATAACAGTTTCTTATGCTTACTGCAACCGATGGATTAACCCAAAAACTGGGTAGCAGAGAGTTAACCAACAAGACTGTGGGTATGAAAGAATCACAGCATTGCAGGATGACTGCATAATGTGAAAGAATGGTGGAGTACGCCGCACAACAGAACTCTAAAGTCTCAGTACTAAGACCAGGGTGTGTCTCTAAGGGGCCTAATAGCAACTTGTAAAACCCAATGTGAGCACAGCAATGGGTGCCGCCATAGGGGAAGGCAGCAGAGCCTGGACAGAACAGGGGAGTAAAACAGCTAACTTCACTAATTAGATCGACCAATGAGGAGCAGTAGGGACTGGATATTTATCACCAGCTCAATGATGCCACTGCCTGCCTGTTCATCATGATCCAAACTGCACTGATAAAGCCGCCAGTGCTAAAGTCCCTACACCCCCAGACATCTCCTGCCAGTCTAATATGTTGTATACAGTACTGCTGTTAATGCTCCTAAACAGCCAGAAATAATTTGCCTCTCTATTATGTTCCATACTGTGCTGCAACTGAGAAGAATTCCTGTCCTGCATGGTGCAAAGTTAAAAAAAAATGTTGCGACAGCTAAATGAGCCATTGCTTTTTCACAGGCTAAAGAGAGCCATTGCTTTTTCAGGGGCTAAAAGGAGCCATTGCTTCTTCCCATGCTAATAGGAGCCATTGCTTCTTCCCATGCTAAAAGGAGCCATTGCTTATTCCCGGGCTAAAAGGAGCTATGGCTTCTTCACGGGCTAGAAGGAGCCATTGCTTCCTCACGGGCTAGAAGGAGCCATTGCTTCCTCACGGGCTAGGAGACATTGGTTTCTCACGGGCTAGAAAGAGCCATTGGTTTCTCACGGGCTAGAAAGAGCCATTGCTTCTTCACAGGCTAAAAGAAGTTATTGCTTCTTCATGGGCTAAAAGGAGCCATTGCTTCTTCACGAGCTAAAAAGGAGCCATTGCTTTTTTGTGGGCTAATAGCAGCCATTGATTCTTTGTGGGCTAATAGGAGCCATTGCTTCTTCACGGGCTAAAAGGAGCCATTGCTTTTTCATGAGCTAAAAGGAGCCATTGCTTCATCACAGGCTAAAAGGAGCCATTGCTTCTTCAAGGGCTAAAAGGAGCCATTGCTTCTTCAAGGGCTAAAAGGAGCCATTGCTTCTTCAAGGGCTAAAAGGAGCCATTGCTTCTTCACAGGCTAAAAGGAGTGTCTTCTTCACAGGCTAAAAGGAGCCATTGCTTCTTCACGGACTAAAAGGAGTCATTGTTTCTTCATAGGATAAAAGGAGCCTGTGAAGACATAGGGATATATTCTGAGCTATAAGCCATATTCCTATAGCCGCCATCTTGTCAAGCTTCAAGCAGTATGCTAATGAACCTGAGGAACCTGTCTGTTTAGCAGTGGCTTGAGCAGAATGCAATCTCCTATGATATGGTAATTAGGTGTCCTGTTCAGGCCTTGACAACAAAAGGAAAGGAAGACCCACCTAGGTCACACTGTAGCAGAAGTTTTTACGTAATTAACAGGCTCTGTACTTCTAGACAGACCGGCTCCAGGAATAAATGTGTAATATCTCGTGAGCCGTGCTTCCTATAAATATGTCAAGCAGAAATATGGCATCGGAGCAGGCTAACGACTCCAGCACATATTTTATATAGGCGCGGGACCTCCGTAGGTAGCCCAAACTTAATATTGGGCAGTGGGGCACCAGCAGACTAGCCATGTGTCCTATCACTGTGAAGGTAAATTCATAACTGAAAAAATGAGAGCATTCGCGTCCGCCTACGACGTTCCCAGGCAAAGTTATGGCCAGTAATCCCTTTGGGATATTATTTTAGAGTCAAGACAGGGGTGGAGCAGTGCTCTCCTGTGAAGTCACCAAAAGAAGAGGGGACATGAATTGTAGCCTGTTTGATAAACAGAGTTCAGACATTTTTCAGTGTTCTTTGCTCCCGGGTCACGTGTAAGGATACACCTGTGAGAAAGTTCCTGGAACCCTGGTCGAACAGTACCCCCTTGTGGCCAGACGCAGAAAGTAACTGCTTGAACTGTATGCCTGTTTGTAACCCATAACTTACTTGTAGATGTACTCTGACCTATGTATATATTCTGTAGATTCCATATTGTATATATTGTAGTTTCTATTGTGGCTTAGGCCGATTAAAATATATAATTAATCTTGGGCTGTTCTGTTATCTCGATCCTGAACTCCACGTCTGTGTGCTCGGCGCAATAGTTACCGTAATCTGTTGGTGGTAGCGCGTTTATGCCAAGGATCATTGTGGGGCGACCAGTGAGATTTGGGAAGGTTTATATATATTCCGTCCGCTGAGGTCGGGGGAATATATCCCTTACTCTCACCAGGGAACCCTTCAATCATCGGCATCATAGAATAGCGGCCTCCTGGCTTATTGTCGGGCAATTCCATAATTGGCCTGACTATAAGATTGGCACTAGAGAGCGCGTCACATGCTCGGTCGGACGGGTGGTAGAAAGGAGGGGTGTAATTTCCGCTTCCTACCCCCCGTTCGTGAAAAAGCCATTGCTTCTTCATGGGCTAAAAGGAGCCATTGTATTTTATTCTGTTACTTAAAAAGCAAGGCAATTATTTTACACGGGGGAAAAATATGTTAAAAATAAATAAATAAATAAATAAATAAATCACACAAGGACTTGCTAGAAAAGCAGTAATGATCATTCTGGGAGTAGCAATTGTCATATTGCTCTGGACCTTTTACAGGTATCGAGAATAAAGAGATTGATGGAATGCCCCGATACCTATAGTATGTCCAGAGCGCTGTATGTGACAAATGCTGCCCAAACGATGATCTTCACTGCTCCAGGCTCTCCACATTGCATTTTCCTCCTCTTCCACCTCTAACGATACGAAGCAACGGTGATGAAGAGTTCTCAGCGCGGTCAAGCTAAAATTCTCTGTGGGCGTATGTTTTCTTCCCCCTCTCTGACGCTGTCTTCCTATGATTGGACGGTGTCAGAGTGGAAAAAGTAACACCGCCTCACCTCCCACGAGGAATCTCTGTTAATGCCCCATTGGATGAAGGGAAAAATTGCATATCAGGCACCCTAAAATTCAATAACCCATATCTTTGCAATACAGAGGGCACAGCAAAATGTGTTATCAGCCTCATTTAGTGATATATATATATATATATATATATATATATATATATATATATATATATATATGTAAACTAAAAAATACAAGTATTATGAAGGTCCTCTTTAACTGCCTGCATATCGGTGGATGTCCAGGTCCTAAAACCTTCACCAATTACTTAAAAGATTGCTCAGAAGTGCGAAACTTGTGAGACAGGGGCACCAAACAAAATACAGTTTTAATAGAGGCCTACAAAACCGAACACCTAATATCAACCAGTGAGTAATAAATGTAGAGTTCACTACTCACCTGGGCGGTTATCTGTAGAAATCTCTTCTTTACTCCGCTCGTCACCCCTCACATATGTCTCTGTAGTATTAATATGGGGCAGATCTTCACCCTGAAACAAATATTGTTAAAGTCACAGACACATGGAGAAGTCACATCTATGATCAGCTCTAATCCTGCCATCTCCACCGCTCTCATTACACAAGTATAAAACATATAATACTGGTGGATAAAACAAGACTGAGCACAAGACCTTCACAGCCGTCTACACATCATAGGGAGATTTCATGGCACCTTCTCTCCATCTACCTGATGATCCTGAGGAACATCGGGATCTTCTTGCTTACAGTCCTGTGATAGAGGACATCTCTCTGGTGTTGTCCTCTTACAGGATAGAACTGGAGGAGACACATCCTGAGGAACATCGGGAGCTTCTTGTTTACAGTCCTGTGGGAGAAGAGGACGGGGACATCTCTCCGGTGTGGTCCTCTTACTGGATAGAACTGGAGGAGACACATACAGGGGCTGAATTTATTCCTTACATACAGATAATTATAGGCCGTGTGTACTCAGTCCTGTCTATTACCTGGTGATGTGAGGGGCTGGGGAACCTCCATCATGACATCCTTGTACAGCTCTTTGTGTCCTTCTAAATACTCCCACTCCTCCATGGAGAAATAGACGGTGACGTCCTGACTCCTTATAGGAACCTGACACATACAATGATACCGTCACCCCCGATCCCTTCATAGCGTTACTGTATAATGTCCCAGCATTCCCAGCAGTGTCACCTCTCCAGTCAGCAGCTCAATCATCTTGTAGGTGAGTTCTAGGATCTTCTGGTCATTGATGTCCTCATGTATCGGGGGGTGAGGTGGAGGCCCCGTGATTGGGCTCAGGGGTCTTCCCCATCCCTCAGACACAGGGGCCTGACAGCGCTCACTAGAGGTCTTCTTCACTACTGTGTAATCCTGGTTATGGAGAGACACAGTAATAAATCTCACTACAGACATTTCCAGAGTCCTCACCTTTCCAGTTCTGTCCATCTGTTATTCCCATAGATAAGAATGATGTAATGTGACGTCATCAGAATCTCTCACCTCTCCAGTAAGCCGGAAGAGGATCTCTAGGGTGAGGTGTAATATCCTCTCCGCCATCTTGTCCCTGTCCATATCCATCCTTCACGGGGCAATCAGGAGAATTCTCTTCTATAGAAGATCTCCACTGAAAGGATCCGATATTGTAGGGACCTGAATGGGGAGAAGATGAAACATGTAACATCATAAAGAATCCATCGTAATAATATAATTACTGGAGACTGTTATGTGTGAGGATGCATTGTCTCTTTTGATGGTTGGGGGGGAGCAGCATACAGTAGTGCTCAAAATAATAGCAGTCCAATATGACTAACCAGATTATTCACGGTTTTTGGAATTAATTATATTACCACGTACAATTTACCAGCTGGTGCAGTAGATTGTTAGATTCATGATATGCAGGTTTTTCTGTATTTGAATAATGAATTGAAAGGGGGGGGGTTCTAAATAATCCCAGTGTGCAGTTACATTAGTGAGGTCAATCATTCTGTGAGGAAACCGGGTGACCCTTATATTTAAGGGCGAAGCCGGCACATGTTGTACATACATTTCTCCTTGAAAGCCTGAGAAATATGGGTCGGTCAAGGCATTGTCCAGAAGAACAGCGTTCTGTGATTAAAAACTTGATTGGAGAGGGGAAAACTTATAAAGAAGCGCAGACAATGATCGGCTGTTCAGCTAAAATGATCTCTAATGCTTTAAAATGGAAAGCAAAAACAGAGAATCATGGAAGAAAACAAAAGATGACCATTCAAATGGATGGAAGAATGGTCAGAATGGCAAAGGCTCAGGCAATGATCAGCTCCGTTTTTTTAAACTGAGCATGCTCAGTATCCCAACTAATTTGTCGAAAAACAGAAGAATTGGATGGAAAAAACTGATCCGACTGATCCGTTTTGTCGACGGATCCGTCGCATCAGTTTTTACAATGGATTGTGCCTGATGGCAAAAAACTGATGTGTGAAAGTTGCCTTAGTAGATGCCTGTATGAAGCTAAGGCCCCTTTCACACATCAGTCTTTTGCCTTCAGTCACAATCCGTTGTAAAAACTGATGCGACAGATCCGTCGAAAAAACGGATCAGTCGCGTCAGTTTTTTCCATCCATTTCTTTCGTTTTTTGACGGATCCATTGTGATACTGAGCATGCCCAGTGTAAAAAAACGGAATCAGTGACTGGATTCCGTCATATTACAGATGACGACGGATCCTGCGCCCATAGGCTTCCATTCTACCAAACGACGGATGGCGACGGACCCGTAACTGTCCGTTTTTTCGACGTAGCCAAAGAACGATACTATGTCCATTGTTTCCATCCCCCGGACAAAGAATTTTCGACGGATCCATCAGACAACAGATATCCGTCGCAAATACAAGTCTATGAGAAAAAAAAAACGGATCCAGCGGCATCAGTCGCTGGATCTGTTTTTCAAAATTCGACATATTGCGACTGACAGCAAAAGACTGAAGTGTGAAAGGGGCCTAATCTATTAGCACGAAGTCCCCACAAAATCCCATGACATGTACTGAAGAAGAACCCATCACCTGGCCTCAAGAAACATGGAGAAACATTGTGTGGACTGATGAAAGTAAAATTGTTTCTTTTAGGTCCAAGACAGTTCATCAGACAATCCAAATCTCTTAATTCAAGTCACAGTCCACTCTGAAGACTGAAGAATGGTGGTGCAAGCATTGTGATGGGCATGTTCCTCTTACTATGGCGCCGGGCCTATTTACCGCATACCAGGGAACATGGACCAGTTTGAATATATGAAAATACTTGAAGAAATCATGTTGCCTTACACTGAAGAGGAAATGCCCTTGAAATGGGAGTTTTAACAAGACAACGACCCTAAACACAACCAGTAAACAAGTAAAATCTTGGTTCCAGTCCAACAAAAATGTGAGATAATGGCCGCCCAATCCCCGGACCTTAATCCAATAGAACACTTGTGGTATGACATCAAAAATGCCGTTTTTGAGGCAAAGCCAACAAATGCAAATACATGGTGGGATGTAGTCAAAGCATCTTGGGCTGGAATAACAGGTGACAGGAGCCAGAAGTTGGTGATTCAATGCAACATAGATGTGAAGCAGTTCTAAAAACTGTGGTTATCCAACTAGATATTACGATAGGATTTAGCATTCCTGTGAATCATTAAATAAAAAGAGGACAGATTCTGAGTATATAAAGACAAATGCAAACACTGATATATTTTTGAACAGCACAATGTTCATTTATTGATATTTTCTGTAAAGTAGTTAGGCTATGTGCGCACTAGGCCGTTTTACCCGCGGTTTTGTTGCGGAAATTTCTTGAGAAATCTTTGAAATCTTTCTGCAGACATTTCCCAGCAAAACCTATGGGAAAAAAAATTAGCTGTGCGCACGCTGCGTTTTTTTCTCAAGAAAATTCTTTGTGAAGATTTTCTTGAGAAAATTTCTTGAGAAAATGAGCATGTCACTTCTTTTCCGCAAATACCTGCGATATACCCCCGGAATTTCACTCCATTCACTGTAATGCAATCGCGAAATTCCGGGGGTATACCGCAGGTAGCAAATGATGTGCGGTATACCCCCGGTATAGCCGCGATTTACCTGCGGTAATGTTCATCGCTGCCTGCGGTTTTGCAGGAAGTGATGTCATTATGACAGAAGAGGAAGCGGAGCAGAGTAAACACACACGTCACACTCCCTGGACGCCGCACAGAAGCGGTTCCGTGTGACGTCCGGCGGGTGCCCGTGCAGTCTGTGTCCCGCTGCAGCCCCACCGCTGCACGCACAGCAGTGTCCGTGTCTGCCCGCAGTGTGTCAGTGTCTGCCCGCAGTGTCAGCAGCTTGTCACCCTGCAGCGCAGGCAGACACTGACACACAGCAGTGCGTGCAGCTGCGGGGATGCCGAGTGCTGCTGTCAGGAGGTGAGATGAGATCATTACCTGCTGTGACGATCTCCTGCCTCCTGACGTCACCGCGGTCACTGCTGTCTATGCCCGTCTCACGAGCGGCCCGAGACTGTCACTAGCGGTGACGTCATGGGCTCTCGCGATACTGCTGACAACGCGGCGGGCATAGAAGTCAGTGACAGCGCTGATGGCAGGACTGCAGGAGATCATCACAGCAGGTAATGATCTCATCTATCCTCCTGGCAGCAGCGCTCGTCATCCCCTGCAGTGACCTGGGCTATTGAGTTAGCTCAGGTCACTGCATTGGTCTCCCAGCCAATGGGGAACATTCTGTTCTTCATGGACTGGGACAGTGACTATGGTATGGAGCGCCGTGGGACGCCCCCCCCCTTATTGGATTATGCCGGACGTGGAATTGATTGTTCTTATCAATAAATTGGTGAAAGAGGGAATGTGGGGAGTGGTTTTTTTCAAATAAAACTTTTTTTGTTGTCTATTTTATATTTCTTACTGACTGGGTTGGTGATGTCGGGTATCTGATAGACGCGTGACATCACTAACCCCAGGGCTTGATGCCAGGTGACATTACACATCTGGCATCAACCCCATATAATACCTCGTTGCCACCGCACCAGGGCAACGGGATGAGTTGGGGCGAAGCGCCAGAATTGGCACGTCTAATGGATGCGCCACTTCTGGGGCGGCTGCAGCCTGCTATTTTTAGGCTGGGGAGTGTCCAATAACAGTGGACCTCCCTAGTCTGAGAATATCAGACCCTAGCTGTCCGCTTTACCTTGGCTGGTGATCCAATTTGGGGGGGACCCCACGTTTTTTGTTTTAAATTATTTATTTAATGTAAAATAACAGCGTGGGGTGCCCTCTGTTTTGGATTACCAGCCAAGGTGAAGCTGCCAGCTGTGGTTTGCAGGCTGCAGCCGTCTGCTTTACCCTAGCTGGCTACAAAAATAGGGGGAACCCCACGTTATTTTTTTTTTAATTTAATTTAATTTTTAATTTATTTATTTTTTGGCTAAATACAAGGCTAGGCACCCTTTAGTGCCACATGAAAGTCACTAAAGGGTGCCAGCTTAGAATATGCAGGGGGGTGGGACATTATATAGGTCTTTCTCATCCATCTATCTATCTATCTATTCATCTATCCATCTTTACCTCTATCCATTATCTGTCTATCGATTATCTATCTATTATCTATATTATTTATTTCTGTTCAGCATAAAAAAACCGCAGGGACCAACCTGCGGAAAAACCGCGGCAAAATCGCAGCAAAAACGCATGCGTTTTTCCCGCGGATTTGGTGCGTTTTTTTACCGCAGGTGCGGTAATCTTCAACTTCCAGAAGTTTCTCAAGAAATTTTCTTGAGAAAAATCACTTTTCTAGTGCGCACATAGCCTTAAACATTCCATTTCTCTGCATGTTTTGATTTAGAAAACAGTGTGCAACGTTCCCAATGCGCGGAAATAAGAACTATTATAAAGATTTTGGGTGTAACTCATGTTTTTGAACACACTACTATTATGTGGAACACAACTGTATAAACCTTGTGGCTTGGGATGCTGATCTTTTTTAACCCTATCAACACCCCAGTCACTGTAATTCTCCCTAAAAATGAAAAAAAAGCAATCAAAGATGAACTAGAAATAAAGACTCAAACAGAGAGAAATTGTGGGTCTCGGAAAATAGTGACACAAACAAGATAAAAAAAAATGTTCTGAATCTTTATATAAATCTTTATATACTCTACTCAAAAAAATAAAGGGAACGCTAAAATCCCACATCTTAGATCTCAATGAATGAAATATTCCAGTTGCAAATCTTGAATCATTACAGAGTGGAATGCATGAAGAACAATAAAACATAAAAAGAATGTAAATCAAAATTAATATCCCACGGAGGTCTGGATTTGGAATGATACTTCAGATCAAAGTGGAAAATGAAATTACAGGCTGATCCAACTTCAGTGGAAATGTCTCAAGACAAGGCTCAGTAGTTTGTGTGGCCTCCACGTGAGTGGACAACCTCCTTACAATGGAGGAGAGAGATTTCCTCCCAGACCTGTATTAAAGCATCAGTTAACTTCCTAGACAGTCTGTGGTGTAAATGGCGTTAGTGGGTGGAAGAAAACATGATGTTCCATTGATTGGATTCAGGTCTGGGGAACAGGCAAGCCAGTCCGTAGCATCAATGCCTTCATCATGCAGGACCTGCTGACACACTTGAGGCACATGAGGTCTAGCATTGTCATGCATCAAAAGGAACCCAGGGCCACTTCACCTGCAAATGGTCTCACAATGGATCTGAAGATCTCATCCTGGTACCTAATGGCAGTCAGGGTACCTCTGGCTAGCACATTCAGGGCTGCTCTCCAAAGAAATGCCTCCTCACATCATTACTGATTCACTGCCAAATAGTTCTTCCTGGAAGATGTTGCAGGCAGAACGGTGTCTTCAGACTCTTTCACGTCTGTCACATATGCTAAGTGAGAACCTGCTCTCACCCGTGAAGAGCACGGGACACCAATGTCGAATCTGCCAATGTTGGTGTTCCCTGGAAAATGCCAATATCCCTGCACGGTGTTGGGATGTAAGCACAACACCCACTTGTGGACTTCGGGTCCTCATACCACCGCCTTGGAGTCTTTTTCTTACAGTTTGAGCAGACACATGGATATTAGTGGCCTGCTGAAGGTAATTTTCCAGGGCTCTGGCACTGCTCCTCCTTGCACAAAGGAGGAGGTAGTGGTCCTGCTGCTGGGTTGTTGTCCTCTTATGGCCCCCTCCATTTCTCCTGGTGTACTGGCTGTCTCCTGGTATCTGCTCCACACTCTGCACACTGTGCTGATAGATACAGCTAACCTTCTTTCCACAGGTCACATTGATGTGTCATCCTCATGCTACCTCTAAGGCTGCTTTCACACATCCGGTAGGTGCAGAGCCGGCCAGTCCGGCTCTAAAACCTATGCAACGGATGCAGCGAAAAAGCTGCATCGTTTGCATAAGTTTTTTAAATGCGGCCCATCCGGGTTTTGCCGCTTGCAGCATGCTACTGAGCAAAAACCACATGCTGCGGCCGGATGCGTTTTTGCCGCATCCGGCGTCCATAGGCATGCATTGAAAAATGTACCCGATGTGTACTGTAGTTAGGAGTGCAGGGAGCCAGCGCTAAGCAGTGTGCGCTGCTGTGTTTGACAGCTAAGCAGCGATCATAATAGCAACTTACAAGGTCGCTGTTGCGTCACAAAAAATGGTGACGTAACAGCGACGTCGTTGTCGCTGTCACTCTGTGTGAACCCAGCTTTAAAGTTCTTGTTGACTTATGTAATTACCTTGGCCAGTGAAGGTCAGGTACCCAGACAAATCAAATATGCGAACCTCCCATTGTATCACTATGTGTATTGCTAGATGCGATGTAACTTAAGGCCCAGTCACACTAAACAACTTACCAGCGATCCCAACAACGATACAACCTGATAGGGATCGCTGGTAAGTTGCTAGGAGGTCGCTGGTGAGATGTCACACTAAGCAACGCTCCAGCGATCCCACCAGCAACCTGACCTGGCAGGGATCGCTGGAGCGTTGCTACACGGGTTGCTGGTGAGCTGTCAAACAGGCAGATCTCACCAGCAACCAGTGACGAGCCCCCAGCCAGCAGCGACGCATGGAAGCGATGCTGCGCTTGGTAACTAAGGTAAATATCGGGTAACCAACCCGATATTTACCTTGGTTACCAGCGCACACCGCTTAGCGCTGGCTCCCTGCACTCCTAGCCAGAGTACACATCGGGTTAATTACCCGATGTGTAATCTGGCTATGTGTGCAGGGAGCAGGGACTGACAGCGTGAGAGCGGCGGACGCTGGTAACGAAGGTAAATATCAGGTAACCAAGGAAAGGGCTTCTTGGTTACCCGATATTTACATTGGTTACCAGCGTCCACAGAAGCCGGCTCCCTGCTCACTGCACACTCAGTTGTTGCTGTCACACACAGCGATGTGTGCTTCACAGCGGGAGAGCAACAACTAAAAATGGTCCAGGACATTCAGCAACAACCAACGACCTCACAGCAGGGGCCAGGTTGTTGCTGGATGTCTCACACAGCAACATCGCTAGCAAGTCGTGCCTCAGCAGCAATGTTGCTAGCGATGTTGCTTAGTGTGACGGTACCTTTAGCTGTCTCTCCCTCGTCTCTGCCAGTGACCAATATTACTAGGGATATTTTGTATACGACTTGAAATCAAGCCAATAAGAGACAGTCTTCTCCACCAATCATGAAGACCCCAAAGGTCTGAATGGAGAGCTCAGGGGTATAAAAAAGGAGGACTGTCCATTGCCCGGGGTGACTCTTGCTACATGATACCAATCTAGGATCTGCGGATCCCATTGGCAAACAATAACCAAACCTGGATTATAAAATACTACATGGACTTCAGCATCAAATGCAAGGATTCGTCTGAGATATCAAAGACTACCTAAGGAAGGAATCTGGCTTGGGACCATCCAGTCACCTGATTACAGACTTTGCGATACTCAGCCACCTTCCTAAATCTGGCACCCCAAAAGCGGGGTGCTGCTGATTTGGCGTAAGAAGTCCTGGAAGCTCTGAGGCATGGACATTCTAAATCCCTGGTGAGCCAGCGGAAGGGTGAGACTCTTTTGCCTGTTACATTTGTGTGTTTTGCTGGTTATGTGTTATGTGCTGTTAATTGTTTGGGGATCCAATAAAGTCTAATTATTGTGGTTCCCTCACCCTGTGTTGTCTGAGTAGTGTTACGCCCACGGTTAAAGAGGCCGGCGTTCAGTTGGGATGAGCCCTGAGCCACGCTGTCTTTCTAAAGGCGGCGGGTTTTAGTGGACGAAAGCACCCACTGAGCCCCGTGTCTACACAATGTTATTTAGTAACTATTTTGTGTGACATCTCTCAGATTTATGGGCATAACATTTCAAATTTTGAAAACTGCGAAATGTTCAAAATTGAGATTTGAACCAGGAGACTGCAGTGCTAACCACTGATCACTGCGCTTCCCATATAGTATAATGGACCTCATGTTCTGTTCCATATAACATAATGCACCTCCCATAGTCCTTTATATAGTATAATGCACCTTCCATAGTCCTCCATATGGTATAATGCACCTCCCATAGTCCTTTATATAGTATAATGCACCTTCCATAGTCCTCCATATGGTATAATGCACCTCCCATAGTCCTTTATATAGTATAATGCACCTTCCATAGTCCTCCATATGGTATAATGCACCTCCCATAGTCCTTTATATAGTATAATGCACCTTCCATAGTCCTCCATATGGTATAATGCACCTCCCATAGTCCTTTATATAGTATAATGCACCTTCCATAGTCCTCCATATGGTATAATGCACCTCCCATAGTCCTTTATATAGTATACTGCACCTTCCATAGTCCTCCATATGGTATAATGCACCTCCCATAGTCCTTTATATAGTATAATGCACCTTCCATAGTCCTCCATATGGTATAATGCACCTCCCATAGTCCTTTATATAGTATAATGGCCACCACATATATTAACATGCACACCCAATAGTCCTCCAAATAGGAACTACATTATGAATAGAGATGAGGAAACCTGTGGAGGTTTGGTTCGCTGGCTGCAAATGAACTGAACCTCTACGTGATCGAACCTTGCCCAAGAAGGTTTGGAATCACTGATTGACTGTTTGAGTATCCGCCCACATACAGCTAGCCAGCTATAAGAAGAGAGGGCAGGCGGGCTTTTCAAATAGTTCTCTTTTTTTTTGTCACACACTTCATCCAATCATGCTGTTATCCCAAGAGCGAGCTGCTAAAAACACTGCAAGCGGCTCGCACAGGGCTGAGCACAGCGTTGCTCGCACGAAAAAAGGTAGCACGTAAAGGATCTGAACTCTGAAACCTCTTTCCCCATTGTACCGGTCTCTGCAGTGTGTGTTCTGAATCTCTGCACATTTCTGAACAGCAGGTGCACAGTAGTGATATCATTGCACCCGCTGCACTGAGATAACTGATGCCAGGGAAGGATATTGAAGGAGAGAGAGGACAGCTGTTGAGGAGAGCCATTGGATCAAATACTTAATTAACCTTGAGATGTAAAGGATTGTGGGAAAATGTCCGATTAAATAATTTCATCTTACATAAGCTTGTTCAGATCTAAAGATGGCCGCCATTTCCTGTTCTCCACACTCTGCTTTGGAATGGAAGAAATGTCCAGATGTAAGAAGACCACCATATAAGGGAAAGATCCACTGGCCAACCTAGAGGACCAACCCACAGATAACCTCACGGATCTGCCCATGATGACGTCATAGACCAACCCACTAATCAGCCCATGGGCTAACCCATTGTTCAACCCACTGACCAATGGACATAACCGAACATGCCTACTACAGAGATAACCACGCCCCATACCCTAGTTTATATAAGTTACAACTCTGGTGAAATAAACTCTCTTGGTGCGAATCTCTGATCAAGGAGACACTTCACATCTGACCCTTTGGTGTAATTCTTTCATGCATCCACTCAATCCACACCAATTAGGTCAGGAGTGTTCACCCTAAGGCTATGTGCCCACGCTGCGGATTTACCGCGGATTTTGCCGCGGATTTCCCGAAAATCTGCAGCAGCGGCACTTCCAAGCCATTTCAATGGCATTTTGGAAATGCTGTGTCCATGCTGCGGATTTTTCCGCTGCGGATTTGCCGCGGATTTTGATCCGGAAAAATCTGCAGCATGTCAATTGTTTGGTGCAGATTTGGTGCGGATTTTTGGTTTTGAATGGGGAAAAAAAAAAAAATCCGCATCAAAATCCGCGGCAAATCCGCGGTAAATCCGCGGGTGCGGATTTGCCGCGAAAGTCGCGGATTTTCAGGCAGAAAAATCCGCAGGTACATTCTACCGTGGACACATAGCCTAACACACCGCAGCGCTCCCTTTTTAATCATTGATTTCAACTATGTTGACAGATGAAAGTGCGATGTCTGTGAGGGCACAGGTAGAGCCCCCGCCCCGACTCATGGGCCCCATAGCGTCCACGTGGCCTCCTGTCATTGCCTAATACTTATATAACTGCGCATTACATGTAATTACTCAGAGCAGATCAGCAGCCCGCTCCTTTCTGTGAGAGAGGAGCTGCGCTGTTCTGGCGCAGAACACGTGGCCACTATATGACCCAGTTCCGCCGCTGACACCGGGCCCCCCTCCCCCGTAATCGCACACAGCAATGATGAATCATAGAGCGGCCGGCGCCGCTCCATCATTCTCCCCTTGTGCCTGCGCAGTGACATCACTCCTGTGCGACTGCTGCGCTGAGGCAGAGGCATGCAGAGCACAGAACGGAAGGACGATAACCGGACCAGCGGGGGAACGAGGAGAGAGATGAGGACTTGTTGTTTGTTTGGTTTTTTGTTTGTTTGGGGGGCTAGCTCCATTATCCATGGAGGCTTTGGGGGGGGCTACCTGCATTATACATGGATGTCTATGGGGTTGCTTTATAAACATGAAGGTTACCTTATACATGGACTATAGGGGTGCATTATGCATGGAGAAGTATGGGGCTGCATAATACAATATGAAGGTTTTATGGGGCTGCATTATAATACATATAGGACTATGGGGCTATATTATCATATATGGAGGACTATAGAGCCTAGCTTATACATGGACTATGGGGGTGCATTATAAAACATGGAGGACTATGGTGGCTGCATTATAATATATGGAGGACTATGTTGTGCAGTATAATATATGAAGGACTATGGGGTGAATTATAATACATGGAGGACTATGGGAGTTGTATTATAATAATTGGGATGGCTATGAGAGCTACCTTATACATGGAGGACTATGGGGGTGCATTATAATATATGGAGGACTATGGGGTGCAGTATAATATATGGAGGACTATGGGGTGAATTATAATACATGGAGGGCTATGGGAGTTGTATTATAATAATTGGAGGGCTATGAGAGCTACCTTATACATGGAGGAACTATGGGAAATGCATTATAATACAAGGAGGACTATGGGGCGCAGTCTCATAAAATGAAGGGTTACGTGGGACCCAATATGCTATATGGAAGGCTATGTGGGGGCCATTATAGTATTTGGAGAACTATATATACGAGGGGGCACAAAGACACAAGCTTGGGATGGGAAAGTTTTGTACTGATGGAAAGAGGCTTTTTCCCGCAGCACCCAGCTTTCCGATACTCTGATATGGGAAAGCTGGGTGCTGAGGGAAAGATGTATAGCAGAGCATAGGGATGCTGGGTCCTGAGGATAAGATGGATATCAGAGCATAGGAAAGCTGGGTGCTGAGGGAAAGATGTATAGCAGAGCATACGTAAGCTGGGTGCTGAGGACAAGATGGATATCAGAACATAGTAAAGCTGGGTGATGATAGACAGAAGGATTTCAGATCATGGGAAACCTGGGTGCTGAGGGAAAGAGCCAAGCGTTAACATCATTATCCCGTACCCCGAGTGTCAGCGTCATTATCCCATACCCAGAGTGTCAGTGTCATTATCCCGTACCCCGTGTGTCTGTGTTGGGGGGGGCAGGTACAAACTTTGCACTGGGGCCCATCAAACTCTAGTTACACCACTGCTCAGTACAGAGATGACTAGATCGCAGTTGTTGCACTGAGGTGCATGATTTCTGGGCACTGTACTGTCTATAAAGCCAGAGTCACACTGGCGTATGACTCGAGAAAATTTCGCATTGCACTCGACTTCATGTTAGACAATGCTGCAGCTCAGATCTGCGATCTTTTCTTCAGTCCCAATCGGACTGAGGAAAAAAATGCAAAAAAGTAAAAAAAAAAGTAAAAGTAAAAAAAGTGCAGTATAATATATGGTGAACTATGGGGTGCATTATAATATATTGAGAACTATGGGAAATGCAATATAATACATGGAGTACTATGGAGCTGCATTCTAATATATGAAGGATAATGAGAGACCCTTTATACTATTTGGAAGGCTATGTGGGGTCCATTATAGTATTTGGGAAACTATATACAAGGGGGGACAATCTATACAAGCAGGGGATGGGAACGTTTTGTGCTGAAGGAAAAGTACCCAGCTTTCCCATGTTCTGCTGTACATCTCTCAGCACCCAGCTTTCCCATGCTCTGATATGGGAAAGCTGGGTGCTGAGGGAAAGATGTATAGCAGAGCATGGGGAAGCTGGGTGCTGAGGACAAGATGGATATCAGAACATGGGAAAGCTGGGTACTGATAGAGGGATTTCAGATCATGGGAAACCTGGGTGCTGAGGGTAAGAGCCAAGTGTCAGCATCATTATCCCGTACCCTGAGTGTCCGTGTATGTGGAGGGGGGCACAGGTCCGAACTTTGCACTGGGCCCTTCAAACTCTAGTTACGCCACTGCCCGCAGGTAGTGTAACTCTACTGTTCATTCTCCAGCAGAATATCCCAGTCTCTACACTATTTTCAGATATGTGTGGTAAACATGGCGTCTCAGGGTCTTATATAGACCTGATGATGAATTGCAGCCGACCAATCTCAGTAATGCCAGTAGTCAAGATGGCCACAACATTACCATGATTGGCAGGCAATCCCTGTATGTTTAGTGGCTGAAAAAAAAGGCGGGAAACATGTGGGGCGGGAACTCGAGCATGGAGTCTGAGCACCAGGATACTCAATCAAGTACCGAGCATCCCCGCCCATCACTAGTGGCTATATATGGAGAAGAACTACATCTCCCATCAACCTCTGCGAGTGAGACAGGAAGATGGAGGAGGTGGAGGTGTGAAGAAAGAGAGTAGGCCGAATAATCGTCAGGAAGAGAGAAGAGAGAGTCCACCATAGAAGACTGAGCTCCATCTACAGCCGCGGAGAAGACCCCAAATAGTGCGCAGTGCTGAAGGGGTTAACGTGTCCAGTAATAGAGACCCTGCACCTACCTCCACCTGCAGAGCCGCACACTAGATATATAATACCCTGCACCTACCTCCACCTGCAGAGCCGCACACTAGATATATAATACCCTGCACCTACCTCCACCTGCAGAGCCGCACACTAGATATATAATACCCTGCACCTACCTCCACCTGCAGAGCCGCACACTAGATATATAATACCCTGCACCTACCTCCACCTGCAGAGCCGCACACTAGATATATAATACCCTGCACCTACCTCCACCTGCAGAGCCGCACACTAGATATATAATACCCTGCACCTACCTCCACCTGCAGAGCCGCACACTAGATATATAATACCCTGCACCTACCTCCACCTGCAGAGCCGCACACTAGATATATAATACCCTGCACCTACCTCCACCTGCAGAGCCGCACACTAGATATATAATACCCTGCACCTACCTCCACCTGCAGAGCCGCACACTAGATATATAATACCCTGCACCTACCTCCACCTGCAGAGCCGCACACTAGATATATAATAACCTGCCCCTACCTCCACCTGCAGAGCCGCACACTAGATATATAATACCCTGCACCTACCTCCACCTGCAGAGCCGCACACTAGATATATAATACCCTGCACCTACCTCCACCTGCAGAGCCGCACACTAGATATATAATACCCTGCACCTACCTCCACCTGCAGAGCCGCACACTAGATATATAATACCCTGCACCTACCTCCACCTGCAGAGCCGCACACTAGATATATAATACCCTGCACCTACCTCCACCTGCAGAGCCGCACACTAGATATATAATACCCTGCACCTACCTCCACCTGCAGAGCCGCACACTAGATATATAATACCCTGCACCTACCTCCACCTGCAGAGCCGCACACTAGATATATGGCTGCTCTGTGCTTCCAGGACCTGTGATGATGTCACATGGATGGGAGGAGTCAGGGGTCACATGATCAGCTCCTCAGTGTATGCAGGACTCTGCTGTGCTGGTTGTCATGGTGCTGGATGAGGGGAAGTTTATGTGTGGGGTCAGGAGGGGTTTACAGTGTGGATGTAGCAGAGCCGAGTGTAGGAGGTGTACGGAGCAGAGCCGAGTGTAGGAGGTGTACGGAGCGGAGCCGTGTGTGTACGAGGTGAACGGAGCAGAGCTGTGTGTGTACGAGGTGTACGGAGCGCAGCCGTGTGTGTACGAGGTGTACGGAGCGGAGCCGTGTGTGTACGAGGTGTACGGAGCGGAGCCGTGTGTGTACGAGGTGTACGGAGCGGAGCCGTGTGTGTACGAGGTGTACGGAGCGGAGCCGTGTGTGTACGAGGTGTACGGAGCGGAGCCGTGTGTGTACGAGGTGTACGGAGCGGAGCCGTGTGTGTACGAGGTGTACGGAGCGGAGCCGTGTGTGTACGAGGTGTACGGAGCGGAGCCGTGTGTGTGTACGAGGTGTACGGAGCGGAGCCGTGTGTGTGTACGAGGTGTACGGAGCGGAGCCGTGTGTGTACGAGGTGTACGGAGCGGAGCCGTGTGTGTACGAGGTGTACGGAGCGGAGCCGTGTGTGTACGAGGTGTACGGAGCGGAGCCGTGTGTGTGTACGGAGCGGAGCCGTGTGTGTACGAGGTGTACGGAGCGGAGCCGTGTGTGTACGAGGTGTACGGAGCGGAGCCGTGTGTGTACGAGGTGTACGGAGCGGAGCCGTGTGTGTACGAGGTGTACGGAGCGGAGCCGTGTGTGTACGAGGTGTACGGAGCGGAGCCGTGTGTGTACGAGGTGTACGGAGCGGAGCCGTGCGTATATGGGTAATACACTCGATATTGGTCTGAATTTAGTAAGTGTTGAAAAACCAAGCTTGAATAATTTTCTATAAACTGTGATGTATAGAACAGAAGAGCTGTGCAGTGCAGATGTATCTCTCTTGCGCGTTATGTAAAAGACTTAATGCATCATCGCTCTGTCACATACAGTGATGTACGGGAGCGGCTGGTCACCATGGAGACAGAGCACAGACTAGCTGTGCGTGATGTCAGTGTGACGCCCTGGCCTAACAGGTCGTTGCAGGGTATTGTGCAATCTGCCCTTCTGCACAGTATCCACCCTCTTTGGTTACGGGTCCTGGTCCTCTGGTGTTGCTAACAGCTTGGCCAATCAAAAATCCTAGGAACACTTCCCACTTAACCTACCAGATACACCTTTGGGTGGCCTGAAGGGAGTTGGGCCGCCCACATGGGACTATGGTGAGGAAAAGTGAGGAAAGTGATAGTTGAGCAAAAGGAGTTGAGGAGGAGAGTTGAGCAGTGGAGAGTGAAAGGAGAGAAGGTGGAGTGGTGGCTCTCATGAGAGGGCACGGAGAAGAGCTCCTGTGTACTAGGTGGCAGACGTTGGTCTGGGCGTGGTAGAAGCCGGAACCCGTTCGCAGGGGACAGTGTCAAGGGGCACGGACTGCCGAGGAGGGCAGCCGGCAGCCTTGAGCTATCACCGGGCAGGGGCCAGGGCACGACTGGGTACGTGGACTCTAGGCCAGAAAGTAGCTTCACGCGTTGCGGTAATTTACCCGATGGGGGTGAAGACTTCAAGTGTCATCCCCAAGCCGCTCCAAAATCGGGGTACTAGCGCACCGATTGGATATGACTTTCCCACTACATTCCAAAGAAATCCTACGCGTGAACCCTGATAGCATGCTCACTCCGTTAGCCATACGGGTGAGTGGGACACGAAGAGTTTTATACCCACGAGTCCAACAGAGACAAAGGTGCCAAGGACAGGGCCACAGGCCAACAGCAACACTAAGGGCACGGACCCAAGCGTGCTCCCTACCAGCTGCAGTGGTGCTCAGAATTCTGGTTTACAAGCTGTCGGTGTTGTTATTCCTGGACTGAGTGAGTACACTGAAATACCCCTGCTCCTACCTGACGGGCCCTGGGACACAAACCCCCTACCCACGGAGGGGTTAAACATCAGGCTGCCACACCATCGCCACCGGGCTCCCCAACGGCAGCGGTGGTCCCTCACATTACCACACACTATGGTGGCGTCACAAACATTCTCATCCCCCTGTACATAGTCCCCCTTACATCAAGTGGCCACACGACCCCTGGGTCCTGAGACCCCTCGAGCCACCGCGGATCCGGATCCAAGCAGCCCGACTGCTGGCACCGGGCCGGCACATCAGTTCCTGAAAAGAAAGGGAGGAACCTGAGCTATGATCCTGGTCCCTTGTATACTGCAGCCAGTTTGTGCTCCTGTGAACAGTGACACCTGGAACAGTCAACCTCTGCCCCTATTCAGTGGAGAGCAGGGAGGCCCAGCAGCAGGTCAGCATCGGAAGAAGGCGGCCATCTTGTGAGGAGTGATGCAGCACCTGTAGAGTAGTGATGGGCAGTCCGGCTCTTTTTGGTGATCAGGTTCCCGTGGCTCCGCTCACTAAAAAGAGCCGGATCTTTTTCTTTAGACCTCTTTCACACGCACGTTCCTCCGGTACGTGTTTGGCAGTTTTCTCACGTACCGGAGACACGTACACACGTAGACCTATGTATTCCTATGGTTTTGGGCACACGTAAGTATTTTCGCACAGAACGTGTGTCCGTTCCGTACTTACGTGTGTCCGTGTGTTTCTCACGGCAACATGTCAATTTTCCGGCATCACGGGTGTCACACGGAACGCAAACATGTCACACGTAATGCAAACGGACCACACGGATGTGTTCCATGTGACACGCACTGGAGAAAAGACATGTGTCTGTGAGAAAAAAAAACAACAAAACTTTACTCACCTTCTCCAGCCCTGCAGTCTCTGCCGCTAATGTCACTTACTGCCGACCGCCGCTCATTATGCTCATTGCATATTCACTTCACTGCTGCCGGAAGCTGCAGCAGCGGGGAGCCGTCAGGACCGGAGACCGAAGATCAGCACCACGGACAGCGACACCAGGGACAGGTGAGTAGAAACTTCCCATTCTCAGTGTGTTCTCACGGATAACACACGGAGAACACACTTAGCCCATAAACACGGCTCACGGAGGGCAAAACGCACCTCTGACACGTCCGTGAAAAACGTGCGTGGTTTTTCCCGAACGTGTAAAAGAGGCCTTAACAGATCTGTATCAGTAAAGCCTGAACTGTGTTTTCACTGTTGACAACTGGGGATTGCACTGTGCAAAAATGCAAAAGGCCACAGTCCATGGTGAGGCACTCAAGGCACCAACTATCCATTTTGGATTGTCTGCAGAGTTTGCTGATTAACTAAACGACCATTTACATGCTGCGACATCGCTAACGATATATCGTCTTGGTCACGGTGTTTGTGACGCACATCCGGCGCCGTTAGCGACATCGCAGCGTGTGACACCTATGAGCGACCTTAAACGATCGCAAACGAGGCAAAAATCGTTGATCTGCTCTGATGCAGTGGGAGATCGAGGGAAAAGATTGTGGGACTCGGCTACGTTCGGTGCAAGTCAAATGTATTTAATATGATCACCTGAGTTGCAAGAGTACGTGATTTACTGACTATAGATTGTTATTAATGGTACCATGATGCTATTCTCTCTATTTTTGCATATCAATGATTGGAATTGCTTTTGTTATGAAAACAAATAAAATGTTAAATTAATTAAAAAAAAAACGCTGATCTGTGACACGTCGTTCACTTACCAAAAATCGTTGTCTGGTCAGTAGCGAGGTTGTTTGTCGTTCCAGCGGCAGCACACATTGCTATGTGTGACACCGCAGGAACGAGGAACAACCTCATACCTGCGGCCGCCCGCAATGAGGAATGAAGGAGGTGGGCGGGATGTTTGTCCCGCTCATCTCCGCCCCTCCTCTGCTATTGGGAAGCCACTTAGTGACACCGCAGTCATGTCGCTGTGACGCAGATTGCACCTCCCCCTTGAAGGAGGGATTGTTTGGTGACTCCAGCGACGTCGCACAGCAGGTGTGTGCGTGTGACGCTGCCGTAGCGATAATATTTGCTACGGCAGCAATCACCATATATCGCACCAATGACGGGGGCGGGTGCTAACCCTCGCGACATCGCTAGCGATGTTGCAGCGTGTAAAGCACCCTTAAGAATGCTAACAAACAGACTCCTGTGATAGGGAATGAAATACAATTGTTTTGAAGTTATAGTTGTTATGAGAATTTATATGTATTTGGCCTCACTGCGCAGCGGAGATCGGTCACAGCGGGATCCCAGAGGGGTAATTGGTTGGGGAAGAATTAAGATTGTGAACCAGGAGAAAAGGACACAAATCATAGCTTCTCTGTAGGAATGAGCCCTGTTTAGGTCTGGTCACATTTAGAGGAGGGAGCGGCATTGTGGGCAGGGTCGGCCTCAGCACCCGGAAAACCGGGTCAAATGTCGGGGCCCTGGGCTGCTGGGGGGCCCACTCGTACTGGCAGGATAAGTCACCGCTACTCAGTGGGGCCCAGTGCCCACGTGTCATTGGCATTTTCCCCTGAGGATCGCACTTTCAATTGTATCGGCATCGCAGTTTCCGATACAATTGAAAGCAATGAATGATGACATGGAGTTGCGCGCTCCCTCTCTTATTCTCCCGCTGTGCCTGTCGGCTCTTTGAAGGCTCAGCAGCGGAGAGCGGTGACGTCAACACTGCGCACCTGTTGAGAGGTCAGAGCAACAGCAGTGCATATGAAGTGAAAGCTGCACACCAAATTCTAATGGCTAAAGGGCGGGACTGGGTTCTCAGACAGAAAAAACTGCATAACAATCAAAAAGACTGCTGGAACACCATTGTAAATGTGAACAGGGTGCTAGCCAAAATATACATAATCCATACATAATTTTTTTTTTTCTTCATATGGCTAGTTGTATTTTTCATTCTTTATGTATCATCAAGCAGTTATGCTTGTTCATATTACTCTGAATTTGGTTTGCAGCTTTCACTTCATATGGATTATGTATTTTTTGGCTAGCACCCTGTTCACATTTACAATGGTGTTCCAGCAGTCTTTTTGATTGTTAGAGCAACAGCAATGGACGCGCTGAGAAGACCGGAGCAGCGGGGGCACGAGGAAAAGTGAGTATGTATTCAAATCACTGTGGCCAGACAACTATGGGGATTGTATACTACATGAAGGTGCCTAATGCTATATGGGTCTGGATTGTGCGATATACGGGCCGTATACTACATGAAGGTGCCTAATGCTATATAGGTCTGCATTGTGCTATATGGGGGCTGTATACTACATGAGGCTGCCTAATACTATCTGGGTCTGCATTATGCTATATGGGGGCTGCTTAATATTATATGGGAGTTGCATAGTGCCATATGGGGGCTGCATAGTGTCATATGAGGGCTGCATAATACTACATGGGGACTACATAATACTATATGGAGGACTATGGGGGCTTCATAAGACTATATGGAGGAACATGGGAGCTGCATACTACTATACCCCCAGAGTTGTATGTCCCCTCCACCCCGGTGCTGTATACCCCCTCAGAGCTATTTGCCCCCCCCCACCCCAAAGCCACTGCCCCCCTCTAGAGCTGTATGCCCCACTCTGGAGCTGTATGCCCCCCCACCATTGCTCTATACCCCTTTCTTCAGTAATATATATGCCCCCCAGTAATATGTATGTCCTCAGTTTCTCTTGTGATGTATATACAGCAGTATCAGTGTGCTCTATGTGCGGCCATGTCTGTTAGTGACGACCACCAATCAGTGTGGCACAGACACATGCCCAGGAGGAGCTGGATGGAGACAAGTGGGGGATGTAAATGAGGCTGTTGCCGGCTTCCCAATATTAGAAATATCTCTAATGTATCTGTGTGAGAATGCATGATGTGTATGTCAGTGTATATGACTGTGTCTAGATTTATGCCTATTTATATGTTTTTGTGAATTTCTCTTTAAATATATATGTGTACGTCTGCCTGTATGTGTCTGTATCTGTGCATGTCTATGTGTGGATGGGGCCCACTGAAACGCTTTCGCCGAGGGTCCACAAAAACCTGGAGCCGGCCCTGATTGTGGGCCCAAGAAAACACCCCATCTCACTGGGATCAAAGATACAATGGGTACGGAAATTACCGTATTCAGACCCCTTTAAATTTTTCACTCTTTGTTTCATTGCAGCCATTTGGTAAATTCAAAAAAGTTCATTATTTTTGCCAATAATGTACACTCTGCACTCCACATCTTGATAAAAGAAAAATAGAAATCTAGAAATTTTTGCATATTTATTAAACAAGAAAAACTGAAATATCACATGGTCATAAGTATTCAGACCCTTTGCTCAGACACTCATATTTAAGTCACATGCTGTCCATTTCCTTGTGCTCCTCCTTGAGATGGTTCTACTCCTTCATTGGAGTCCAGCTGTGTGTAATTAAACGGATACGACTTGATTTGGAAAGGTGCACACCTGTCTATAGAAGACCTCACAGTGCATGTCAGACCAAATGAGAAACAAAAACCTTAAGATTAGAATCACCAGATCCATATTATACTTGTTACATAGTAAAAAAGTTTATGGTCCCCAACATTACTATAAACCTACAATCGACTCATAGTTACATATAAAGATATAACAAATCCACTTGGAGACTATTTTATATCACTTTATTTTATTAATAGAATATTTATTTTTATTTTTTTTTATTTTTCTTTTTTTATCGATACACAAGTGCAGATGGTGCTATATAAAAACAAACTGTACGTTTAAGGTGAACAACACACAGGGCAGTGTGACCTAGGATCCACACATGGCAAATTCATTAGACCAATAATATTCATGCATATGGTGGAAAAATGTTCAACATCCAGAGAGCAACATAATTATACGAGTATATACACACAGTAATATATTTGGGCCAATAAATATACAAATAAATAATTAGATAAAGTGCTTGTTTATAGTGCTTCATTACCAGTCTCATGTACTGTCATATTGCACATTTATCATATTGCACACATCCCAAATGTTATTCAAAATTGTTATCATAGATGATCCACAATCAAAATTGTGTGTATATATTACACATAGAATAGCCCAATTTCTAAACTGGTGCTCAGATCCTGAATACACTCTCCAAAATTCCACTGTAAGGGCTGCTTCTCACTTGCGACTTTCTCGCAGTAGAGCAATGCGAGAAAAACTCGCATTGAAATCGGACACATGTTAGTCAATGATTCAGCTCTCATCTGCGATTTTTTTCTCAGTCCAAATCGGACCGAGAAAAAAATCGCAGCATGCTGCTTTTTTGCGAGTTTCTCGCACCATTTGTCCCAATGATTTCCTATGGAAGGGGATTAAAAGTAGCATCACACACGCGCACCACCGTTCACATTTACGAGTGTGGCAGTAACTTCGCACATTAGATGAATGTGACAGCACATTCCCATAGGTTGATTAAATGACACATGTGTTATAGCTTTTATCTAATTAAGATGTTGCATGAAACTAGCATCGCAATCGCAACACACACGCGAGCAAAAAGCATCGCACTTGCGTTGCACTCGCACCTAACGTGAACTAAAATCAGCCGAGTATTTTTCAGCCCAGTCGGACCGATTTTACTCGCATAGATGTGTTTCCACCCTTAAACATAAAGATGGCTCATGATAACAGATTAAATGGGCAGAATACAGTGTATATGGGCAATCTCAATCAGCCCAGCAGTATCCCCATTCAACCGGGTATTCAAAACAATATGGGGAATCTCACCCCTCAAGATAAACACCTGATGTTGCCATGCCCGGTCTCTGGTCACACCGCCCGCATCCCAACGCGTTTCGCCGGAGCTTCGTCCATTTCCTTGTGATCCTCCTTGAATGGTTCTACTCCTTCATTGGAGTCCAGCTGTGTGTAATTAAAATGATAGGACTTGATTTGGAAAGGCACACACCTGTCTATATAAGACCTCACAGCGCATGTCAGACCAAATGAGAATCATGAAGTCAAAGGAACTGCCCAAGGAGCTCAGAGGCAGAATTGTGGCAAGGCACAGATTTGGCCAAGGTTACAAAAGAATTTCTGCCGTATACCAGGTTCCTAAGAGCACAGTGGCCTCCATAATCCTTAAATGGATGAAGTTTGGGACCACCAGAACTCTTCCTAGATCTGGCCGTCCAGGCAAACTGAGCAATCATGGGAGAAGAGCCTTGGTCAGAGAGGTAATGAAGAATCCCAAGATCACTGTGGCGAAGCTCCAGAGATGCAGTAGGGAGATGGGAGAAAGTTCCACAAAGTCAACTATCACTACAGCCCTCTACCAGTCGGGCCTTTATGGCAGAGTGGCCCAATTGAAGCCTCTCCTCAGTGCAAGACATGAAATCCTGCATAGAGTTTGCAAAAAAACACATGAAGAACTCCCAGACTATGAGAAATAAGATTCTCAAAGTCTGATGAGACAAAGATAGAACTTTTTGGTGATAATTCTAAGCGGTATGTGTGGAGAAAATCAGGCACTGCTCATCACCTGTCCAATACAATCCCAACAGTGAAACATGGTGGTGGCAGCATCGTGCTATGGGGGTGTTTTTCAGTTGCAGGGATAGGACGACTGGTTGCAATTGAAGGAAAGATGAATGCGGCCAAGTACAGAGATGTCCTGGAAGAAAACCTCTTCCAGAGTGCTCTGGGCTTCAGAGATGGCTGAAGGTTCACCTTCCAACAAGACAATGACCCTAAACACACAGCTAAAATAACAAAGGAGTGGCTTCAGAACAACTCTGTGACCATTCTTGACTGACCCAGCCAGAGCCCTGAACTAAACCCAATTGGCCATCTCTGGAGAGACCTGGAAATGGCTGTCCACCAACGTTCACCATCCAACTTGACAGAACTGGAGAGGATCTGCAAGGAAGAATGTCAGAGGATCCCCAATTCCAGGTGTGAAAAACTTGTTGCATTATTCCCAAGAAGACTCATGGCTGTACTAGCTCAAAAGGGTGCTTCTACTCAAAACTGAGCAAAGGGTCTGAATACTTGTGACCATATGATATTTCAGTTTTTCTTGTTAAATAAATTTGCAAAAATTTCTACATTTCTGGGGGGTTTTTTCCCCGTCAAAATGGGGTGCAGAGAGTACATTAATGAGAAAAAAAATGTTCTTTTTTTTTTAATTTATCAAATGGCTGCAATGAAACAAAGAGTGAAAAATGTAAAGGGGTCTGAATACTTTCCGTACCCCCTGTAGATGATGGCCGACACACCGCTGAGGTTTTTCTACTGCCAAAGTTCCACACATCTGATCCACTTCTGTCCGAAGAAGCCGGGAAACTGCCCTGCCTAGGGTCAGTTGGAGAGGCTACCCCAGGTGAGAGCAAGTCCTCTTCACCTTAATAAGACTATATAGTACAGTAGGTACACATGCTGGCATCTCTCCATAAGGAAATATATGTACAATCCTTTTTTGAAACCTGGGATAGTTTTGTCTCTGCTACCACAACGTATCAGGGAAAATATTAGAACCTGCTTTCAACCAACGGTATCAAAAGCAACTGCTGCTGGGAGAAACACCTACACTGTGTGCAGAATTATTAAGCAAATGAATATTTTGATCACTTCAAACTTTTTATACATGTTGTCCAACTCCAAGCTGTATAGGCTTGAGAGCCAACTACCAATTAAGTAAATCAAGTGATGTGCATCTCTGTAATGAGGAGGGGTGTGGTGTAATGACATCAACACCCTATTTAAGGTGTGCTAAATTATTAGGCAACTTCCTTTCCTTTAGGAAAAGGAGTCAGAAGAGAGATTTGACGGGCTCTGAAAAGTCCAAAATTGTGAGATGTCAACAGTCTTGAAATTGCCAAACGTTTTAAGCGTGATCACTAAACAATCAAGTGTTTCATGGCAAATAGCCAACATGGTCGCAAGAAGCGTATTGGGCAAAAAAGGCGCAAAATAACTGCCCATGAATTGAGGAAAATCAAGCGTGAAGCTACCAAGATGCCATTTGCCACCAGTTTGGCCATATTTCAGAGCTGCAATGTTACTGGAGTATCAAAAAGCACAAGGTGTGCCATACTCAGGGACATGGCCAAGGTAGAGAAGGATGAAAAACGACCACCTTTGAACAAGAAACGTAAGATAAAACGTCAAGACTGGGCCAAGAAATATCTTAAGACTGATATTTCAAAGGTTTTATGGACTGATGAAATGAGAGTGACTCTTGATGGGCCAGATGGATGGCCAGAGGCTGGATCAGTAAAGGGCAGAGAGCTTCACTCAGACTCAGATGCCAGCAAGGTGGAGGTGGGGTACTGGTATGGGCTGGTATCATCAAAGATGAACTTGTGGGACCTTTTCGGGTTGAGGATGGAGTGAAGCTCAGCTCTCAGACCTACTGCCAGTTTCTGGAAGACAACTTCTTCAAGCAGTGGTACAGGAACAAGTCGGTATCGTTCAAGAAAAAACATGATTTTCATGCAGGACAATGCTCCATCACATGCATCCATCTACTCCACAGCGTGGCTGGCCAGTAAAGGTCTAAAAGATTAAAAAAATAATGACATGGCCCCCTTGTTCACCTGATCTTAACCTCATCGAGACCCTTTGGTCCCTCATAAAATGTGAGTTCTACAGGGAGGGAAAACCGTACACCTCTCGGAACAGTATCTGGGAGGCTGTGGTGGCTGCTGCATGCAATGTTGATTGTAAACTGATCAAGTAACTGACAGAATCTATGGATGGTAGGCTGCTGAGTGTCATCATAAAGAAAGGTGGCTATATTGGTCACTAATTTTTTGGGGTTTTGTTTTTGCATGTCAAATGTTTATTTCTAAATTTTGTGCAGTTATATTGGTTTACTTGGTGAAAATAAACAAGTGAGATGGGAATATATTTGGTTTTTATTAAGTTGCCTAATAATTCTGCACAGTAATAGTTACCTGCACAAACAGATATCCTCCTAAGATAACCAAATCTAAAAAAAAACACTCCAACTTCCAAAAATATTAAGCTTTGATATTTATGAGTCTTTTGGGTTGATTGAGAATATAGTTGTTGATCAATAATAAAATAAATACTCTAAAGTACAACTTGCCTAAGGCCCTGTGCGCACTGGAAAACGGAATTTTCTTAAGAAAATTCCACAGGGTCTGAAAGATTACCGCACCCGCGGTAAAAAAATGCGGCAAACCGCACCCGAAAACCGCATGCGGTTTGCCGCGGTTTACCACAGTATTGTTCGCGGTATTGCTGCGGTTTTGCCGCGTGTGGGTTGGTACATGTGTTTTAATGCATTCAATGCAATAAAGCACATTGAAAAAAGAAAAGAAAAAAAAAAAAAGTAATTTCCTTCTGAGATAGATAGTAGATAGATAAATAGACAGATAGAAGAATAGATAGAGTGATAGATAGATAGAGTCCCTGTGAGCACACGCTGCATTTCTCCCGAGCGGTAATGTGTTGTTCACATTACCGACCGTGGGAAATGACCTGTGGTTACCTCTGCTGTCTCGTTGCGAGGCTGCATTCAGTAGTGTGTCAGTCGCCGCTGGATGCAAGTATCGCAGGACGTGGATTACGCCGGAGCTGTGTGTTTGGGAGGGGTTAATAAAGGGGTGAAGCGGGCTTTTTTGTGTTTTATTTAAAATAAAGCATTTTTCGGTGTGTGTTTTTTTCACTTTACTTACGAGTTGATCATGTCAGCTGTCTCATACACGCTGCCATGATCAAGCCTGGACTTAGTGGCGGCGATCCGACGCCATTAACTCCTTATTATATTACCCTGATTGCCACGGCATCACGGCAACAGGAAGAGCCGGGGACACTCCGGTACTGCCGCATAAGGGATGCAACAGTCCCGTGGCAGCTGCGGGCTGATATTCTCGGCTGCGGGAGAGGGGGGGACATTAACCCTGGCCCTCGCCCTCCCCAGCCTGAGAATACCGGGCCGCCGCTGTGTGTTTACCGCGGCTGGCCGTTTGATTTGTATGTGTATTCTATATGTCTGTGTGTGAGTGCGATGTGTGTGTATTCTATGTCTGTGTCTGATATGTGTGTCTTTACTCTCTGCTCCGCTTGCTCTTCCTGTCATAATGACATCACTTTCCTCCAAACCGCAGGCAGTGATGAACATTATGTCCCGAAAACGCGAAATACCAGAGGGAATAACGCAGGAAAACGCAATGAACTGCACATAATTTGCTACCTGCGTTATTCCCTGCGGGATTTCACGATTACATTGCAGTCAATGGAGTGAAATGCCGCAGCGACGTGCGGAAAAGTGTGACATGCAATTGTTTTTGCTGCGGGAATCCCGCAGCAAAACATGCAGCTGTCAAAATTCGCATAGTGCGTACAGCATTTTTTTTTTCCCATAGGTTTTGCTGGTGAATCACTGCAGAGATGTTATGAACATAACATGCAGCGAAACATGCAGCATAACCGCAGGAAATCCGCGGCAAAACCGGCAAGTGCGCACAGGGTCTTATAATTCTGCACACCGTGTATATAGAAACACCTTGAGGTGAATTGCTGTCTAACCAAAACCTTGGAAGTCTATTCTGATGACTGTGGGTCCCATACAATCTACATTGGATGACCGCAGAATCTGTATGCCTATATGGTATGTTTGAAATATGAGTCATAGTTATTGTAAATATGTTAACGCCCTCCAACCCCTTCCTCCCAGTCTTTCAGCTCAATGTACAATTGTCTCCGGTGTTGATAAAGACACAGGCCACAACCGTATAAGTGAAAGGCAATGTCATAGTAGCCCCTTAGGTTTCTCGTATGAAGTCTCCGAGATTAGTTAGATCAGAAAAGACGCCTTCCAACTATTGAGCTTTACAGATGACCGTGTAGACAACGCAGTTTTTCCCTCAGTGAAAAATAATACAGCCACTAATGTGGGATTTACAAGGGGTTTAAAATCTTCATTTGTTCCACCCATATTCCCGGGTAATAGTATTGATCTATTTCAGGAAATTGTAATGAGGGATATGAGAGCGCTGGAATACCCTGTCCTGAAAAATAATCTGTCAATTATTGAAAAATCAGCTTTAAATAAAATTAAATCTCTTAAAAATGTTGTAATAAGGAAGGCGGATAAAGGCGGAGCCACGGTCCTTATGACCACTGAATATTACTTGGAGGAATCAAAACGGCATCTAGATAATCGTAAAGTGTATCAGAAATTAGAGAATGACCCCACTAATAGGTTGAAAGAAAAATTGCGCAGCCTCTTGAATAGACAGGTAGTCGTAGGTTTCATTACAAAAAATAGGGCTGAAAAACTTTTTCCTCTGTTCCCAACTAAGCCGCACTGGTACTGGTTACCAAAAGTGCACAAGTCTGAGTTCAGGCCGCCGGGTACACCCATTGTCTCCGGTTCAGGTTCACTCACTGAGCCACTCTCAGCGTATCTCGATTGGTTGCTACATCCCTTGCTAGAAATAATCCCCTCTTTCGTGAGAGATACAGGGGATTTAGTGACACAATTAGAACAGTTTGAATGGCAGGAAACCTTTTGTTGGGCGTCATTAGATGTAGAAAGCCTATTTACTAGGATACTGCAGCAACGGGGTATTGATGTTATAATCGAGATGCTCAGAGGGTTCGGTGAAGATGAACTTTTAATAAACTTTGTGAATGAGGCATTGTCATTTGTGTTGAAACACAACACCTTTAAGTTTGGCCATTCCTGGTACCAGCAAGGCAGCGGGGTGGCAATGGGTACCCCGGTGGCTTGCACCTTCGCGAATCTTTTCCTTGCACACCTGGAAGACAATCTTGTATACAACCTTGACAATCCCTATATAAAACACATAAAAAAGTATATGCGTTTTGTCGACGACGTACTGATAGTGTGGGACGAGGACAGAATTCAATTCGAATCCTTTGTGGCATATTTAAATTTGAACAATAACTACAATATGTTATTTACACATTTTTTTGGTGATAAAATTATAGAGTTCCTAGATGTGAAATTAACAGCCCAGGATGGGAAAATCACACGGGAACTCTATAGGAAACCCACCACGGTAAATACATTGTTACATCACGATAGTGTCCACCCGGGACATGTCTTGAAATCTGTCCCCTTCAGTCAATTTTTAAGGTTGAATAGGGTTACCAACAATCCCGATACACTGCACAATCTGACATTAGACCTTAGGCAGCGTTTCTCAGAAAGGGGTTATCCCTTGAATTTGATCAATTCAATGCAAAAACAAGCTGAATATAAAATTCAATCTGAAAAAAATTCCCTCAGTAAAAACCTGGTCAGCACACATGCCAAAAAATGAAATCCTTTTGTGTTTAATTTTAAATATGGTCCGATGGACTGTATGATCAAAACAATCATAAATAAAAACTGGCATATCATTGAAGGGGTGACAGAACTCAGAGAAATGGCCCTTAATAAGCCATTAGTGACACACAGAAGATGTAAGAATATTGGCGATATTATAGTAAAAAAAACTATATATACCTCCCAAAACCTGGTTACACCAAGACGGTCCTGTAGGTAATTATAGATGTGGAAACTGCTTTTTGCAGCTTTCACATGACGGGCAGAGCCTTTAAAATTGGTGGCCATTCACATTATGTGAGACATTTGATTACCTGCAGGACCAAAACGGCTGTTTATGTGATTTTCTGTCCTTGCCAATATTTTTACATCGGAAAGACTCGTATACAACCAACTTGTATTGAGAGTCACAGAGAACACAGGAATTCCATTGGTAGTGGAATAGGGGCAACAAGGTTAATTAACCACATAAATGAATATCACAATTCTGACTGTAATTTCTTGTCCTTTGCAGGCATCGATTTGATTGAGCCCTCTGCTAGAGGAGGCGACACTCATAAAACGTTACTCAAGAGGGAAGCTGAATATATCATGAGATTTAACGCAACAGGCCCGTTAGGGTTAAATGAAAAAAATGATCTAAGTGTGTTTCTAGGCTGAGTTGCTAAACACTTGTCTTGTCTTTATATATATTTTTTATACATATGTATATCTTTGCTACAAATTGTTGCTATTTTTTCAAGATCTGTTTCTATATTTTGTTTTAATTGTTTGACATCAGCCAGATGTTGTTTGTGGATAAAACGGACATTATGTCATACCTAATCAGACCAGCTGAAGCACTGGACAAGTGCGAAACGGCTGTCGTCTGACACATACGGCGTGTACTCCCTCCCCCACCAGCCCTCTCCACACATGTAACCTCCACCTCGCACAGCAAAGATCCGGTGAGTGCTATATTTTTTTCACTTTCTTGTACTGGATGGCATCTGATCTTCATATATATGCACCCCGGAGCTATACTGATTTCAGCCTTCAAGCACGAGACTTTTTCTAAAATGGATATAGTGGATGCTGAGTAGTGCCCTGGATCCTCTCTCTCATATTGTTGAAAGTACAATTGTTTCTGTTGTGAATGTCATCCGACTGGGTACTAGTGTGCAGCTCACTCTGGTAGCCAGGAATGGTAATGAAGCAAAGTTTGAATCTGTGATTCAGACAGGTGATGGAATTAATTGGGAATCCAGGAAATCCTATTGCAAATCAGCCTAGTTTATTTAGGAGAGCATTTTGTGCCTTGCGGTCGCCGGTGATAAATGTTCCTGCCTGCTTCTGAAGATGACTGGGAGTTTTCCCTTCTGTTTTTCCAATTTATTTGGTGTCTGAATCTACTCCAGATAAGTTTACTGTTTCTGTGCTTAATTGCTGAATTTGCACCTAAGAGTGTTTCTGCATATTCCATTTGGTTCTGTGTTTGGTTTCTTATATGTGAGGATCTGCTTTTGTGAGCAGGGCAGTCCCTCCAGCAAGAAGGGGAGCTTGCTCCCTGGTCAGTTTTGGATTATTTGCACTTTAGAATATTACTTGTTCTGTGATTTTGTTTCTTCCCATTATATCTGCAGTTCTGTTTAAAGTGTCAAGCACAAGAGTACCTGATATGGTGGGGGAGCGTCTCAGTGTAGTCTCAGTATTTTTTATTATCAATCAGTTATTTGTCCTGTCCTATCTAGTTAGTCGGGCCTCACCTTTGCTAATCTATATTTTCTGTGTATTGTGTTTTCTTACATCACCGTTGTTGCATGTTGGGGGCTTGCTGTTTGTTTGGGGATTATTCCGAGGCAAGTTAGGATTCCTCATTTCTATCTTTGAGGTGTAGCTAGTTTCTCAGGCAGTGACGAGGTGTCTAGGTGTGTTAGGAACATCCCACTGCTACTTCTAGTGTTGTCTGATATAGAGGGGATTGCGGTCAGCTCAGTTTCCAACTACTCTTGTGGTTTTGTTTTTTCCTTATTAATGGAATTTTTTGCGATCGTCCACGGTTACCAGATCATAACATATTTCACTTGAAGTATAAGTTTTGCCATTTAACTTTACATGCCACGATATTCTGTATGGAGCGAAGTTTACAGCTTTGTCACATGTATGTTTTTTTCTGTATGTTTATTTGAAGAAGTACCGTATTTTTCACTTTATAAGACGCACCTGATTATAAGACGCACCCCCAAATTTGGTGAAGGAAAAGAGATTTTTTTTTTTTCATGTTAAATGGGGTCCATCTTATAATGCCAGTGTCTGTCTAACAAATCATATAGGGTATATGTCTCTCATAGCCCCCCATCCTAAAATTAGCCCCCTTAATCTGGATATGGCCCCCTTATATTGAATATAGCCCCCTTGTGCTGGCACACGTCCCCCAGTGATGCCACATGTCCCCTATTGATTGCACACATCCCCTATTTATGGCACATGTCCCCCTGTGCTGGCACGCATCCCCTATTGCTGGCAGCCTGGCACAAGTCTCCTATTGCTGGCACACGTCTCCTATAGCTGGCACACGTCCCCTACAGGTGGCACAGCTCTCCTATGGATGGTACGCGTCCCCCTGTGCTGCCCATGGCCCCCTATGGATGGCACACGTCCCCCTGTGCTGCCTATGGCCCCCTATGGATTGCACACGTTCCCCTGTGCTGCCTATGGCCCCCTATGGATTGCACACGTTCCCCTGTGCTGCCTATAGCCACCTATGGATTGCACATGTTCCCCTGTGCTGCCTATGGCCCCCTATGGATTGCACACGTTCACCTGTGCTGCCTATGGCCCCCTATGGATTGCACACGTTCCCCTGTGCTGCCTACGGCACCCTATAGATTGCACACATCCCCCTGTGCTGCCCATGGCCCCTATAAATCACACAAGTCTCCCTGTGTTAGATATCGCCCCCATGCTGCTGCCCATAGTAAAATAAAACACTCTTTCCTTACCTTCTCAGTGCTGTCCTCCCTCCTGTCTCCCTCTGTGCTTCTGCTCCTCCTCCACTTCCTGGTTCTCGGTGCCGGTCATGTGATTGGCACAGCAAAGTGATATCATCTCTGCGTGCCTGATCACACCTTTCACCTGCCCCCAGCAGCGCTCCAGAGCTGCCCCCACCTCCCCTCCCCACTCCCCTACAGTGTGTATATATTATATATATTATATACAACCCCCCCCTGTATATTCGGATTATAAGACGCACCCCCTACTTTCCCTCAAAGTTTGGGGGAACTAAAGTGCGTCTTATAAAGCAAAAAATACGGTAAATAAAAACAGTGATAAAAAAAAGTATTTTACATAGAGAAGATCAAAGAACTCAGTGAACACCCCAAATAGAGTACAAGGGACCGCTGAACAGAAAGAGAACAGAAAAATCAATAATTAGATGCAAAAAGTTTTATTAATAATTATAAAAGTGAACAAGACTGACAGACAGTGAATGCAACTACGATGGAAAAGATTGCCAGACACAGTATTGCACCAAAACAAGCCACCAGATGGTAACAGAAACTGCTAATCCAAAAGGTACAGTGTAAATGCACAGGTTGAAAGAGGGGGGCTGAAAACTATACCTGATAAGTACATAAAATCAAATCACCCCACACATGCAAACCTCACGTAGAGGCATTGTTAACTTGGGACATAATATGCAGCAGTCGCATAGCCAAGTCAGGTGGCAGGGTAAATGCATCGATGCGCGTTTCACCAGGCATGGCTTCGTCATGGTGAAATATTTAGGATTGTTCTAGGCATTCCACGTTCTGACGTACTGTATGCAATGACCAATAAACATTTCCTCCTTATAAATTACTTTTCTAAGGTGCTTTCCCATTTTGACTAGTGACTTAACATTGATTATACCTTAACTTTTATTGTCATTTTCTTGTACAATTCAGCAATAAAATAATTTGATAAAATATGAAGTGGCTGGAAGATTTTTTTAAAATGAAAAAGTTGTGGGTGGGTGAAGTAAAGAGATCAGCATCTGAGAGAAGGAAGGCAGGGGTACTCGTACTAATACCCAAAAATATAGCATATAACGTTAAAAAAGTAGAAAAAAACCTGGAGGGCAGATGGGTGGAGGTCACGCTGGTGGGGGCTGAGGGTACATTGACTATGCACTATATAAATGCTCCAAATACTGACCAGAAGCTATCCTACACTAAACTTCAAGATAAATTTATACAGGGGAAGGTCCAAAAAATAATAGTGGGCGAAGACTGCAATGTTGTATACTCAATGATGGAATATAGGAAGGAGGCTGGAAGAGAGAACAGGAGTCGTGGAGATAGGCCAACACTACTAACGGAACTACTGATGGATTCAAACTTTGCAGACGTTTGGAGAAAGAAATATCTGAATGAAAGAATATTCATTTTACTCTCATCCTCACTAAACATGGTCCAGAATCGATTACTTACTGACAAGTAGAGACTTAATACACAGGTGCAGAGGGGCCAAGATGGAGGACATGGTAATATCAGACCATGCACCTATTTCACTTCGCACTGACTACATATGGAGATTCCCTGCTTTTTTACTCAGACCAGCAGTTCATAAAGGTGATGCAGGAGTGGTGGAGAAATTATGAATATCATAATGAGTCAGAGGGAATGAAGCCGCAGCTTTATTGGGAAGAGGGGAAGGCGGTAATGAGAGGCAAAAAAATAGCGCGAGTGTTTAGGCTTAAAAAACACCAAAACAGGTGAATGAGAAGTTCGATAGAACGAGCTCCCAACTGCGTGAAGCTTATACTAGGTTTTTGAGAGAGCCCTCAAACAAAAACAGTGGAACCAGGCAAAAAGAAATTTTGAGGTATGAGTGGAAAAACGGGAGCTAATGAGAAAAATCACAAATGGACATAGATCTAAGGTGGGAAAATTATTAGCTAATCTTGCCAAAAGGGAAGAAGCTCAGAAATAACATCTTAAAAATAAAAAAGAAAGACGGGAATGTTATCACTAATCCGGTAGAGATAGTTATTAAAGAACTGCAAAAATATTACTCAGAGCTTTATAGAGAAAAAGACCAGGAGGTGTAAGCTTTTTGGAGAGGATAAAGATCCCTAAAATAACTAGATATTTTAAAGAGAAATGTTTCGGAAGAAGAGGTCCAGTCGGTCATAAAATCTTTACCTACGGGCAAATCGCCGGGACTGGAAGGATATACAGGGATTTCTATAACGCCACAGCCCAACAGGTAACCCCCATTTTAACAAGATGGTACAATGAATTACTTTAGGGGAACACACTATTAGAAGGCAAGAATATAGTGTTGAGGAGGGCCATTGGATTAAACTTAATTAACCTTGAGACATAGGGGATTGTGGGAAAATGTCCAATGACATTGTTTCTCCTCACAGAAGTCAGTTCAGATATATCATTGTGTGACACACATTTAAGATGGTCGCCACTTCCTGTTCTCTACACCCTGCCCTGGTATGCCAGGAATGTCCAGATGTAAGAAGATCACCATATAAGGAGAAGAACCACTGGCCAACCTAGCGGACCAACCCATTGATGACCTCACGGACCAACCCACTGACCGGCCCACGAATCAGTCCATGGACCAACACACTGACCAATGAACACATTCGAGCATGCCCACTGTAGTGCCGACCAGGGCCCTTTTTCCTAGTTTATATAAGTCGATGCTCTGTTGAAATAAACTCTCTTGGAGCGGTGCCATACTCTGATCAATGAGAGGCTTACATCTGACTATTTGTCTGGTGTCAATTCTTTCGTGCATGCACTTGATCCACATCAATTAGGTCAGGAGCAGGCACTAGTGAACATTTCAAAGTGTTAACCCTAACAATAGCACATATTAATTTAATAGCAAAAGATGAGAAAGACCCGGGAGATCCTGCATCTTTTAGGCCAATCTCAAAAAATCATGGTGAACCATCTGGCAGAGGTGCTGCCGGCAATAATAATCCCGAAGCAGGTGGGATTCATTAAGGGAAGAAGTGCAGTTACAAATATCAGGCACACATTATTGGCAATCCATGTGGTGGGCAAGGAGGTTAATGGGAGGTGTGAGCCTGCGTTGGTTACCCTGGATGTGGTGGAGAAGGCATTCGACATTGTAAAATGGAGATGGATGGAGCAGGTGCTGGATAAAGTGGGACTAAAGGGTTTGTTTGTAAACTACATAAAAACGATCTACACTAATCCCTTGGCAAGAATACAAATACCGGGACATTTGTTGGATACCTTCTCACTGCAAAAGGGAACACGCCAGGGGTGCCCATTATCGCCATTACTTTTTTACCTATCATTGGAGCCACTGGCATTGTAGTTGGAGCAGCACGAGTCCAGGAGCCACTCAAGGGGATAGCAAAAGGAATTAAAGATCTGAAAACGGCTTTTTATTGTGGATGACATCATAGTATATATGGATGAAGTAGATCGAGATTTACCTTTACCTGGTACTGGCCTATTTTGGGAAGTTCGAGGCGTTCTTAAAGTTCGCATTAAACACAGCAAAATGTGAAATTCTTCACCTTAGGGACAAAGATAAGACAAGCAGTGGAGCGGAAAATGTTAATGGTATTCCGCTGGCTAAAACAAGAATAAAGTACTTAGGAATCAGATTAGGACGGAAAACAGACTTTGTATACAATTTGAATTTCCTACCTGTCATAGCTAAAATAGGGGCGGAATTGGAAAGTGGGCAGAACCTGCCCCTAAAAATCTTGGGTAGAATACACTTATTAAAAATGATGAGCTTTTTTTAAACTTTTATATCCCCTGCAAAAAAAATCCCAAAGTGCTGCAAAAACACACTGATGTTAAAAAAAAAAAATCAACACAGATATTAGAAAATTTATTTGGAAGGGATGAAGTCCTTGCATAAAATTACAAACACTTATGAGGGTTAGAGAAGAAGGTGGTACAAATCTGCCAGATGTGAGAGGCTATACCGTATGTTTCATTTTAGAAGACGCACTGGATTATAAGAAGCAATCCAAATTTAGAGGAGTAAAATAGGAAAACAAATGTAATGTTAAAGAGGGTCCGTCTTATAACCTAGTGGGTCCTAATCCTAATGTTCAACGGGGCTTGGAGGAGGGAGTGATGTGGCTCAGGAGGGTCAGTGATGTTGCGGCTTGGGGGTGTAGCGGTGGGCGCATTTGAATCCCCATGTATGGTTTACCAGGGCGACGGTGGTGGAGCAGTGTCTTAGGAGGCAAGGTCACAAGACGCGCTCGGGGGTGTCGCAGCAGCCGCCATTGATCTGCGGGCTGGCAGGAGGTCTGCGGAAGTGTCTCGACGGCAGGTGCATTGAGCCGACTGCTGGCTCCATTGAATTGCATGTGGTTGACGAGATGGACTTCAAGAAAATGGCCAAGGAGGCAGCGCATGAGCAGATAGAACTGTTGAGTCCATTTTCTTGAAGTTCATTGCATTAATCTGTGCAAACGCCGCTTCCGCGGCCATTTTCTTGAAGTTCATCGCATGAACCACAGGCGATTCAATTGAGCCAGCAGTCAGCTCAATGCACCCGCCGCCGAGACACCCTCGCAGCCCGCCCGCTGATCAATGCCGCCCGCTGCGACACCCCCGCAACTATCGGCACCTCGGTAAGCTATATCCGTTTTGGAGGACGTCTTCCAAAACAAAAAAAATGGTAATCTATTGTGTATAGGTAGGCATATAACAGATTGTCTAAAAAACACCAGTTTATACTCAGACATGGGACATAATTTCACTACTACATACCCCTCAGGGTCTCCTCCCCTCCAAGATTAAACACACGGTAATATTCAAGGACACAATTGTGGCATGGAAAGAACTTGTGACGAAATTAAAATTGTCTTGGAGAATTTCTAAATACCTGCCACTATGGTGCAACCCCACCTTTGCAAATATTGGTGAAAATAGTTTGTTGCAAGAGTGAAGAAGAAAGGGGATCCACATGGTGGCACACTTAGTAAATAATGAGGAGCATAGATAGTTGAGAAAGGAAGAGATAATGGTATGGAAAACATTCTTTTCCGATCAACGGATAAACCTACGATTACAACACTATACAAAGAGTTTAGGGAGATGTGTACTTTAAAAGACCCGGACCTAATTTTCAGTAGTTGGGTAAAGCAGGCGGCACAGGTATCGAGATTGGAGAGAATATAGTAAGTGGGTGGAGAGCCTTAAGGAAAAGCAGTTTAAGTGAGGTGTGGAGAAACTCACAGTTTCGTATTATGCATAGAGCAGTCATAGCTTTTAACATCCCAATCTTGGCAGCTATGACAGATCGGAAAATCCACTGTCCAAAATGTAAGCTTAGGGATGCAGATATTTTACATTGGCTTTGGGAATGTGCATCAGTGAGGGGGCTATGGGACAGTGTGAGACGAATAATGAACAAATTATGGAAGAAGAATTTACCCTTAGGCTGGAAACACACTTATGCGTGTAAAATCGGTCCGAGTAGCAGGAAAAAAAGTCGGCCAATTTTAGTTCACTAGTCATCAGTGTACTGTCAGTATGCTGTCAGTGTGCAATCAGTTTTTACCCTCAGCAGCAGAAGGATTTACATTGTTCTCTGCTACATGCGTGAAATCTATTGTGAAAAACGCATGTCACTAGGATGGTCCGTATGCACCCATAGACTTGCATTGGAGAGACTCGTGCAAGATACTCACCAAAACGCAGCATGCTGTGATTTTTTTTTCTCAGACCGATTTGGAGTGAGAAAAAAAAATCACAGATGAGAGCTGAATCATTGAATAACCTGTGTCCGAGTGCAATGCGAGATTTTCTCGCATTGCACTACTGTGAGAAAATCGCAAGTGAGAAGCCGGCCTTAAAGGGACTGTATCGTGTTTTTTTATTTTTGTATTAAAAATAGTGATTCTGAAATCAAGTATTTTTAATGCAAAATGAAAATCGTAGCTTATTTACTTTGTCTGTTATTCTAATTTTACTGTATGCACTGGGTGCCATGTTACATTTGTTGTGTGTGTAACGACAGTTACACACTCCTTTATGGCAGCCCCTGTGCATAGAGAATAGTGGTCGCTATCCGACCCTATGTGTAACGTTACAGTGGGCGTATGCTGTGACCTGGATGCGCCCCCTGGGCTGTCCAGATCACAGCAGATGGAGGAAAGCAAGCGCCATTTTTGTGGAGATTCAAGCCATGCGTTTTTCTCCACTTTACACCTGTCAACCGCCGGGATGTGAGTCCTGGCCGCCTCCCCTCCCCCCGTTACCGATGACACCCCCTCCCTCACTCCCTCTGTTCTCACCAGCCCCCGCCCCCTGCCGTTACCGTCTGTAATGAAAGCCACTCCCTCCGCTGTCCCCAGCCCCGTTCTGGCGGCCGCTGGTGTGTGTGTGTCCTCCCTCTGCTCTCACCAGCCCCCTGCCGTTACCGTCTGTAATGAAAGCCCCTCCCTCCGCTATCCCCGTCCACGTTCGTGTGTGTGTGTGTGTGTTAAGCGGGCTTTACACGAGACGATAGATTGTGCGATATGTCGTTGGTCACGGTTTTCGTGACGCACATCCGGCATACCGCACGACGTGGTTTCATGTGACACCTCCTAGCGATGCAGTATCGCTCACAAATCGTGAGTCGTGTACTCGTCGCTAGGTTTCATAAAATTGTTTAATTAAAATGGCGGCGGTAGTTCATAGTTTCCGTGGCATCACACGTTGCTCCATGTGACACCACGGGAACGATGAACAGCAGCTTTACCTGCCTCCCGCGGCACCCGACGGCTTAATGGAAGGAAGGAGGTGGGCGGGATGTTTACATCCCGCTCATCTCCGCCCCTCCGCTTCTATTGGCCGCCTGCCGTGTGACGTCACTGTGACGCCGAACGTCCTGCCCACTAAAGGAAGTGGATGTTCGTCGCCCACAGCGAGGTCGTCCGGAAGGTAAGTACGTGTGACGGGGGTTAAATGAGTTTGTGTGCCATGGGCAACTAATTGCCCGTGACGCAAAAACGACGGGGGCGGGTACGATCGATTGTGCTATCGCACAATCTATCGTCTCGTGTAAAGCAGGCTTTACAGTGCCAACTACAGAGCCACCATACAGTGATAACTACTGAGCCACCATACAGAGCCACCGTACAGTGCTAACTACTGAGCCACCATACAGAGCCACCATACAGTGCCAACTACTGAGCCACCGTACAGTGCTAACTACTGAGCCACCATACAGAGCCAACTACTGAGCCACCGTACAGTGCCAACTACTGAGCCACCATACAGTGCCACCATACAGTGCCAACTACTGAGCCACCATACAGTGCCAACTACAAAGCCACCGTACAGTGCCAACTACTGAGCCAACATACAGAGCAACCATACAGTGCCAACTACTGAACCACCGTACAGAGCCACCATACAGAGCCACCATACAGAGCTAACTACAGAGCCACCATACAGAGCCACCATACAGTGCTAACTACAGAGCCACCATACAGAGCCACCATACAGTGCCAACTACTGAGCCACCGTACAGTGCTAACTACTGAGCCACCATACAGTGCCAACTACTGAGCCACCGTACAGAGCCACCGTACAGTGCTAACAACTGAGCCACCATACAGAGCCACCATACAGAGCCACCATACAGAGCCACCATACAGTGCCAACTACTGAGCCACCGTACAGTGCCAACTACTGAGCCACCATACAGAGCCACCGTACAGTGCTAACTACTGAGCCACCATACAGAGCCAACTACTGAGCCACCGTACAGTGCCAACTACTGAGCCACCATACAGTGCCAACTACTGAGCCACCATACAGTGCCACCATACAGTGCCAACTACTGAGCCACCGTACAGTGCCAACTACTGAGCCACAATACAGTGCCAACTACTGAGCCACCGTACAGTGCTAACTACTGAGCCACCATACAGAGCAACCATACAGTGCCAACTACAGAGCCACCATACAGTGCCAACTACTGAGCCACCATACAGTGCTAACTACTGAGCCACCATACAGTGCCAACTACTGAGCCACCATACAGTGCCAACTACTGAGCCACCATACAGAGCCACCATACAGTGCTAACTACTGAGCCACCATACAGGGCCACCATACAGAGCCACCATACAGTGCCAACTACTGAGCCACCATACAGAGCCAACTACTGAGCCACCGTACAGTGCCAACTACTGAGCCACCATACAGTGCCACCATACAGTGTCAACTACTGAGCCACCGTACAGTGCCAACTACTGAGCCACCATACAGTGCCAACTACTGAGCCACCGTACAGTGCTAACTACTGAGCCACCATACAGAGCAACCATACAGTGCCAACTACAGAGCCACCATACAGTGCCAACTACTGAGCCGCCATACAGTACTAACTACTGAGCCACCATACAGTGCCAACTACTGAGCCACCATACAGTGATAACTACTGAGCCACCATACAGTGATAACTACTGAGCCACCATACAGAGCCACTCTACAGTGCTAACTACTGAGCCACCATACAGGGCCACCATACAGAGCCACCATACAGTGCCAACTACTGAGCCACAATACAGAGCCAACTACTGAGCCACCGTACAGTGCCAACGACTGAGCCACCATACAGTGCCACCATACAGTGCCAACTACTGAGCCACCGTACAGTGCCAACTACTGAGCCACCATACAGTGCCACCATACAGAGCAACCATACAGTGCCAACTACAGAGCCACCGTACAGTGCCAACTACTGAGCCACCGTACAGTGCTAACTACTGAGCCACCATACAGAGCCACCATACAGAGCCACCATACAGTGCCAACTACTGAGCCACCGTACAGTGCTAACTACTGAGCCACCATACAGTGCCATACAGCGTATACTGTATGTGTAACAGTCACTGTATATATGTGTAAGGCTCTGTGCGCACTTGACGTTTTTTGACGCGGATTTCCTGCGGATTTGCTGCATGTTTCGCTGCAGAAAACGTTCATAACATCTCTGCAGTGAATCACCAGCAAAACCTATGGGAAAAAAAATGCTGTGCGCACTATGCGGATTTTGACAGCTGCAGAACTACAAGGCTCAGCATGCTTCATCCAATAGTGTATGCAGTAGAGCAGACAGCAGCTGCATAACTACACGGCTCAGCATCCTCCATCCAGGACTCTATGCAGGAGTTTTTTGCCCCCCAAAAAAATGACATGGGCTTCGCCATATTTTTGTATGCTAGCCAGGTACAGCAGGCAGGTACGAGCTGCCCCCAACCCCCAGCTGCCAATTTGTACCCGGTTGTGAACCAAAAATATAGCGAAGCCCTTTTTTTTAATTATTTCATGACTTTCATGAAATAATTAAAATAAAAAAAAAAGACGTGGGCTTCGCCCAATTTTTGAGTCCAGCCAGGTACAACTAGGCAGCTGGGGATTGGAATATGCAGTGCAGAGTGCCCAAGCTTTTTGGGCACCCACGCTGCGTATTGCAGTCCGCAGCCACCCCAGAAAATGGCGCTTTCATAGAAGAGCCATCTTCTGGCGCTGTATCCAACTCTTCCAGCTGCCCTGGTGACGGTGGCTCCCTGGGTAATAATGGGGTTAGGGCTAGCTTTATATTATCAGCTGGCCCTAAGCCCGAAATTCATGGTGTCATGCCAATATTAGATATGGCCACCATGAATTTCTAGTAAAGATAAAATAAACAAAACACGACAAACAGAAAAATATTTTTATTACAAATAAAACACAACACAATTAGTGACTCCATCTTTATTGAAATAAAGAACCCCCCTCCGCAGTAATCCTGGGTCAAGGGTCCCGCGCCGTCCAATCCGGATCCAATATCATCTGATCGGTTTGCTGGAAGGCATACCGATCAGATGTTGTGTCAGGTTCACGGGCCGGAATCACATGACACAGCAGCTGATTGTATAAACGGCTTTTATACAATCAGCTGATGCATCAGTGGAAAAAAAAAAAACCTACACACTTACGTGCTGGCTCCTGTCCGATCTCTGCAGGAGCTGCCGGTGATCAGCTGATAGTCTCCTGACAGCAGGATCAGCTGTTAGCCGGGCGGTAAGAAGCCAGCATCACCGCGAGACTTGCGATCAGCTGATGCGTCAGGTGACTGCATCAGGTGATCCTCAGCCAGGTCCTGCATCCATCGGACGAGCCTTGGAGCCGGCACACAGCCGGAGCATCGGTACCGGAAGAGGAGCTGGGAGCGGGCATGGCACCGGGAGTCTGCAGAAAGGTGAGTATGGCTTTTTTTTTTTTTCTACTGTTCACTTTTTATTTCGCAGCTGCTTCATCTCGGCCGCACGGGAGCGGGCCTGCGGCCACACGGGAGCGGGCCTGCGGCCACACGGGAGATTGAAGCAGCGGTGGCGGTACCGGGAGGATCCGATGACCGCAGTCTGTATATATATATATACGTATAAATGTGTTTCTACTTTACTTCCGGGTGGAGCTGTACAATTCATATACAGTCACCCGGAAAATGGCGACACATTACTATGAAATACACCACCTCCCCTTTTGGGTGCAGTGTAACATCCAAAAGGGGAGGAGAATAGGCATGTCATCTATTGACTGCCCAAATTTGCAGTTATCGTAATTCTACTAAGGATTACTATAGCTTTTTGATGTGTACACAGGAAGATGCTCCCCCTACTGGCAATTATAAGTATTTTTTATATAAAAGTTTTTATTTTACATATTTAAAAGTTGCATTACATTAAGAAAATAGTTGTTACACGATTAGAATAATATTGTTAGCTGATTTGGCCTACAAAAAAAAAAAAAAATAGACGATACAGTCCCTTTGAGCCCTTTGCTATACCTATTCCATTATGTAGAAGATGATGATGAAAGGCGGTTAGAGGAAAGAGTGCCCATTCCGATCTTGTTTCATTTCATATGTATCATGGTTAAAAGGAGTATATTAGGACACTGGCTGAATGATTCGCTTCCTGGAGAGGGTGAGATTATGGCTCAACTTAAGGCAATGCTACCACACAGACTTGGAAATAGCTAAACCTTTCACACTAATAGAATGGTACTTGTTAGAGGACATAAGCGGTACACTTGGGAACCTGAAAGTAACTGTGGGTCCCTTAGGCTAAGTTCACACTTCCGTTGTTTTGCATCAGTCACAATCCGTAGCCTTGAGGAATTATGGTATCCTGCAAAATATTTTGCAGGAATCCTGTTTTTCCCCATAGACTTCTATTAGTGACGGATTGCGACTGATGATGCTGCGTTGCATCCGCTGCGTCGCGGTCAGTCGTTTTTTAACTAACCGCCGGGCGGGAGCAACGCAGCCTGTAACGTTTTTTGAGCAGCACGATCCGTAGGATTATGCTGCGCATGCTCTCTTTGGCTCCCTGCCCCCGTAACCAGGATAAACATCGGGTAACCAAGCAATGCGCTTTGGTTAGTTACCCGATATTTACAGTGGTTACGGGTGCAGGGAGCCAGCGCTAATCTGGTATCCAAGATAAATATCGGGTAACCAAGCAAAAAGTGCTTTGCTTATACCCGATATTTACCCTGGATACAGTGTGCAAGGAGGCCGACACTTCACCACTCGGCTCCGCCCCCTCCCGCACTCCGCATATGTGTACACACTCACACTCACTCACACACTCACTTGTCCCCAGCCCTGCAGTCCCCGCGGCACTGAAGTCCTCAGCTCCACGGCCCCGCTCGGCTCTGCCCCCTCATGCTCCGCCCCCTCCCGCACTCCGCATGTACACATGCATGTAGACACACACACTCACCTGTCCCCAGCCATGCAGACCGCGGCACTGACGTCCTCAGCTCCGCCCCCCGAACACAATGGAGTCCGACAATGAAATTCTTTGTCATCCGTTGTCATCCGTTGTACAACGCATCAGTCACATGCGTCAAGCAACGCATGTGACTGATGCAAAACAACGGAAGTGTGAACTTAGCCTAAAAGACAGCGAACCCGGGGTAGTGAGAAAGGAGTGGAAGCCTTAGGGACAGTGCCCTTAGAGCTTAGGATCTGCATTAATGTGATATGGGAACAAAAATTACTGTGTGGGTTGGGGGGGAGGGCTAGGACAGTTTATATATTATTACTGAGTTGAGAGGTTTGGACCTGTAAAGATATGGGCACTCAAAATGTTGTTTTGTCAGGAGCAGTTTGGAACCTAAATATGTTTTGCTTTAATATAAAATGAATAAAAATGATTGGAAAAAAAATGAAATGGCTATGTCCTTGTGTAATTTCTCTGATTTTAACTTTCCATTTTTGTTTTTTGCTCCCCTTCTTCCGAGAGCCGTAACTTTTTTATTTTTCCATCAATCTTGCCATTTAAGGGCTTGTGTTTTTGCGGGACGAGTTGTACTTTTAAATGAAACCATAGGTTTTACCATATAGTGTACTAGAAAACGGCAAAAAAATTCCAAGTTCGGAAAAATTGCAAAAAAAGTGTGATCGTACAATAGTTTTTGGGATATTTTATTCACTGTGTTCACTATATGGTAAAACTTGATGTATCTATGTGATGCCTGCGGTCAGTGCGAGTTTGTAGACACCAAACATGTATAGGTTTACTTGTATCTAAAAGGGGTTAAAAAAAATTCACAAGCTTGTTCAAAAAAGTGGCGCACGTTTTGCGCCATTTTCCAAAACCCGTAGTGTTCTCATTTTTCGGGATCTGAGGCTCAGTGACGGCCTATTTTTTGCGTCTCGACCTGAACGGTACCATTTTTGCGTAGATGCTACGTTTTGATCGCCTGTTATTGCATTTTGCGGCGACCAAAAAAACGGAATTTTGGCGTTTGGAATTTTTTTGCCGCTACGCCATTTACTGATCATATTAATTGATTTTATATTTTGATAGATCGGGCATTTTTTAATGCGGCGATACCAAATATGTGTATATTTTTTATTTTTTTAACCCTTTAATTTTCAATGGGGTGAAAGGGGGGTGATTTGAACTTAGGTTTTTTTATTTTTTTTTTAATTTTTTAAAACTTTTCTATTACTTTTTTTTTTTTATTTTACTAGTCCCCCTAGGGGGTTATAGCGATCAGCAATCCGATCGCTCTGCACTATCTGCAGATCTCAGCTACAGAGCTGAGAACTGCAGATTTGGTGCTTTACTTTCAATGCTGGCTGTATTCCGGCATTGAGAGGAAGTGACTCATGTTAGCTACAGGCGTCATCACATGACCCTGTGCTACCATGGCAACCACCAAAAGTCACGTGATCATGTCACATGACTTCCGGTAGGGGCGGGGTAAGTGACTATCATGGCGGCGCGCATATACAAATCGCTGCCAGATTTTGGCAGCAAGATGTAAGGGGTTAATGGCCGCGGGTGGAAGCGGAAAACAGATGATATGTGCGCGGATCACCACCGCCTGCTTGCGGCAGGGGGCGGGGTTAATGGCACACGATCCATGACGTACCCAGTATGTCATGGGTCATTAAGGGGTTAAAGAAAATGTACAGTGCCTTGCGAAAGTATCCGGCCCTCTTGAATTTTTCAACCTTTTCCCACATTTGAGGCTTCAAACATAAAGATAAAAATGTTAATATTATGGTGAAGAATCAACAACAAGTGGGACACAATTGTGAGGTTGAATGAAATGTTTTGCTTATTTTAAACTTTAAAAAACAAACTGGGGGCGTGTCCAGGATGCAGAGCTGAGAGGACGTGGGGAAGTGAAGCTCCCGCTGACCTGCAGCTAAATAGGCATTTAATCATTAGCAAACTTACCCCCCGGCTCACAATATGGGTCCCCGAAGGATAAAGGAGACACTGCAGGTACCAGCGGTCCCCCCTCATCATACCACGGCGCTGGATGCCTTTCTGGGCCTAGAACAGGGCCCTGGGGAGGCCCGGACGCCATCTTGCCAGGAGCATGGAGGGGAAGTGGAGGCCCTGGCCCGTACTGTCACGCTTCAGGAGGAAGATGAGAAGGTGAGGGGGGATGTCTGGGGAAGCGGAGGAGACACTGTGGCGGTTCCACCAGAGGATGCCTCTGCCCGGCGGGCCTGTGCTTCTTCAGACCCTCAGGCACCGCAGCAGCAGGCCCGGGAATGTGAGATGGCGGCGGGAGAAGTGGATGGGCCCGGGGAACCCCCCCTCAGCTGGGAGAGGAAGGAGCCGCAGCTGCAGCCAGAGAATCCCTGGGATGGGGAAGCCTGCCTCCTCCCTCGGGGCTACAGAGTGGAGACTACTCCCCCCATCTTCTTCAGCGTCAGGCTAAAGCCTCAGCAACATTCACTACAGGAGCAAAATATAAAGGGCCAGACACATCCAATAGGGACATGCAAGACATCATTAGCAAACTTCCTTCTAAAGAGGACTTTCAATGCCTCATACGTGAGGTCAAAGCAACTTGTAGGTCAGAAATAGCAGAGGTGAAGAGGGATTTACAGCAACTGTCTGGCAGAATTGAATCCCTGGAGGAAGAACATGATATCACCAGATCCCATGTTTCAGAGCTACATAAGCTGGCATCATCTCAACAAAAAATAATAGAGGATATGCAGTCTCATTTAGAGGATCTTAACAACAGGGGGCGCCGTTGCAACGTCCGTGTGAGGGGGGTCCCGGAATCAGATGGCCCCATGGACACCAGTGCCATCTTACAATTCATCTTCAACGATGTAGTAGAGGCTCCTCCCTCCAATGCGATCAAACTGGACAGAGCACACAGGGCACTACAGCCGAAGAATCTATCTACCCAACCCCGGGATATCATCTGTTGCGTTCATGACTTCTCAACCAAAGAGCTGATCATGTCTAAGGCCAGAGTCAGGAACAAGGCACCCGTGTTTAATGGCAAGGAGATCCAGCTTTTACCGGATCTCTCTCGCATCACACTGCAGAAACGAAGGCACCTTAAACCCCTCCTCACGAGCCTGAAGGTACCATACCGCTGGGGGTACCCGTTTGCTCTATCAGCACGCAGAGGGGGCAAATCGGCGATTCTCCGCACTCCAGCAGACACCATCATGTCCTGTGAAGCCCTGGACATCCCAGCGGTCCGTGTCCCAGACTGAGATCTGCAAAAGTTTGGAGGCCCTCCCCCCCGTGTGGTCCAAGGTAGGGGGTGGAGGACGGGGGGCTCCGGGGGGGAGAGGAGGTAGGGGCCGTGGGGCGCTCCCCTCCCCGGGCCACTGCTGATGATATCCCTAGTCTGGTTGATACATGTGCCTTTTGCTCTCAGATATTCAGTGGCAGAGTATGATACGTGACATTGGGACTTTCTCCGCTGTAGGCCTCTGACTGTCCGTTTTGCCAGCTGCGGCCCTCGGGTTTTTTTTTTTCTTCCCTGGGTTGCGTTGGGGGAAGGAGGTCACCACAATAATGCTGTGGGGGACTGAGGGGTCGGCGGAGGTTTGATCCCCTAGTTGGAGATAGTGGAAGAGGTTTTTCTCCTTTTTGTTTTTTTAATTTTTATTCTCTTCTTCTGGCACGGGCCCGTGCCCATTGGACTGCCCCTCCTGGGAGAGTTACTGGGGAGTGAGGAGGGGGCTCTCTTGGCCCTGACTGGTTGAGGAGCTCTCCTATAGGTCTCCCCATTCCAGGTCGACATCCCCCGGGAATCTATGACTATGGTTCAAGTATTTTGGCCAATGTTTGCAATTTATGGGGTTTTTTTCTGTTTGTCCGTGTCCTCCCCCCTCCCCGATGTTTTTTCCTTATGTGTCCTTTCAGGTCCTACTGGAATCTCTGGGAGCTGTGGCCCTTTGCCGTTTCGATCGTCTTCTCTGGCCTGCTACACAAGGGCGGTCATGTCCTCGCTGGTATGGGTGTTTCACTAGATTTTTTTTCCCTTCTATGTCTAAGATATGGCTCGCATTATCTCTCTTAACGTAAAGGGCTTGAACACACCCTGCAAGAGGAAATTGCTGTTACAGGAACTGAGAACATCAGGTGAGGACATAGCCTTTATCCAAGAAACACATTTTGTAGAATCAAACATGTTTAAATTTGCGTCCCACCACTTTCCCACTCATTTTTCGTCTCACTCGGGTGCCAAGAGGGGAGGAGTTGCTATATTAATATCCTCCAATTGCCCTTTACAAGTTACGGGTTCTCATTGCGATCCAGAGGGTAGATATGTGATCTTGGAAGGATCCCCGCATATATTGGCCAATATTTATGCCCCTAATGAAGGGCAGTTACGCTTTCTTAAGAAAATCCTTGCATTGATAGGTGGTTTAGCGCTGGCCTCGACAGTGTTGCGGGGCGACTTTAACATCCCCTTTTCGGAGGTAGCTGATAGGCATTCTGTGGGAGGACATCCCCCATCGGGTGCCCTGAGAAATTTGTCCCGGGACTTTCGCAAGCTAATTAGATCAGGGGCTTTGTACGACGCTTGGAGGGTAGATCACCCAGGAGAGAGGGCCTTTTCCTTCTATTCCCACCCACACCAGACACACACTAGAATTGACTACTTTTTCATTGACTCACAGCTGCTGGGGCGTCTTGAGAGGGTGGAAATGGGTTCTATCACGTGGTCATATCACTCCCCTCTCACAGTGGATTTTAGGAAGGATGGTCCTCGATTTAGGCCCCACCACTGGTGCCTAAATGAATCTCTGCTTAAAGACCCTGACATTAAGGCTTCTTTTAATAAGCAGTTGGTTGAATTCTTCCAGTTGAACACGGGCTCAGTCTCATCGCCAGCAATGCTTTGGGAGGCCCACAAGGCGGTGATGAGGGGACTCTGCATTAGGGAGGGCGCCAGGGCTAAGAGGAGAGCCACAAGTCAGCGAGACTCTATAACTGCCCATCTTAAGCTGCAGGAGAGGAGGCTGGCGGCGGCTCCTTTACTCACTGTTCTTCGGAGAGTCATTAGCCTCAGGGAAAAGTTGAGAGACCTGGCAATAGGCAAAGCAGAAAAATTACTAACCTTTTCTAAACAAAGATACTATGAGAGGGGTAACAGGGCTCACACCTTACTCGCTCGACAACTTAAGGAGCGTGCTACGTCCTCATGTCCCCAGGCTTGGACGAAAAGGGCACTATCCATTACCATCCCGCTTCAATAGCTGACATTTTTTTCAAATATTATAATAAGCTTTAGAACCTTCCGGCCCCCTCGGGCATGGCTTCGCGTGGAACTGGGGCACTTGAGGACTATTTTTCTGCCCTTGAGCTCTCTTCATTGCCTAACGAAGCAGCTGCTGCTTTGAATGAGGTGATTACCATAGAAGAACTGGAGCAAGTTCTGGAGGCCCTGCCCCACGGGAAATTGCCAGGCCCGGACGGCTTTACTTATCTTTACTATAAGGCGTTTGCGGTGGAGCTTCTCCCACACATGGCCACCTTGTTTAATTCCTTTCTGCAGGTTACCCTATCCCACCATCCATGCTACACTCCCACTTAATCCTCCTGCCCAAGCCACCCAGGGATCCATTGGTGCATATTATAGACCAATAGCCCTTTTGAACTCCTATTTGAAGATGTTCACCAAGCTCCTGGCAGCTAGGCTCAATTGTTGGTTGCCCCAACTCGTGCACAAAGACAAGGTGGGTTTTGTCCCTTGCCACCAGGGGGGAGACAACACCAGGAAGGTCATAGATTTGGTGGACGTGGCGAATCGGAGGAATCAACAGACGCTAGTGTTGAGTCTCGACACGGAGAAGGCTTTCGATCGCCTCGCGTGGCCTTTTCTCTTTAAGACAATGGAGGTCTTTGGGATCTCGGGTGGCTTCATGCGTGCCTTAAAATCGCTTTATAGTGCCCCTACTGCATCTATTAAACTCCCCCTCCACATCTCTAGGCCTTTCACTATCTCCAACGGCACCAGGCAGGGGTGCCCCCTGTCTCCCCTTCTCTTTGCGCTGTGTATAGAGTCCCTCACGTCCTCGGTCAGGAGTAACCCAGACATCTCGGGGGTCCTGGTTGGGAGCAAATCATTTAAAATTTCGCTTTTTGCAGACGACATTATCATTACACTTACTAACATACACGTTTCCCTTCCAAATTTAATGCGCACCCTGGGTGTGTATGGTAGCCTTTCGGGGTATAAGATCAATTCTAGTAAAATGGAGGCAATGCCATTAAACCTTGACCTGGTGGCTCTGGACTATCTGCATTACAGATGCGGTCAAGTACCTGGGGGTCAATATGACATCTTCTTATGACTCCCTCTATAACCTTAACTTTCCTCCCCTTTTCCGAGAACTGAGAGCACTTCTGAGTACATGGATGCCTTTACCCCTTTCGTGGATGGGGCGAATTGCGGCAGTTAAAATGAGCTTGCTTCCCAAATTATTATAATTTTTTTGAAACCCTTCCGGTTAAGGTCCCTCTGAAGGAACTAAAGGCCCTTCAAGCAGCTATCCTGAGATTCATTTGGTGTAATAAGCGCTATAGGATAGTCAGGGAGGTGTTGATGGCTCGTAGGAACAGGGGTGGGCTTTCCGTCCGGACATTCTAAAATACTATTGGGCGGCTCACCTCAGGAGGATCCCCTGTTGGGTGTCCCTTTGGGCATTCAACAGGTGGACCGAGATTGAAAAGATCTGGTTGGTGCCTATACACCCAAATGCGCTCCTGTGGCCCCCGGCCCGGTGCGCTTCACTCCCCTCCCTTCTTGGACTAATGCAGTTCACTAAGGACCTCTGGGCATTCTGTATTAGAAGATTTCCTCTGGCGTTCCCCTGCTCCCCTTCGGTGCCCTTCATATACCAACCCCTGCTCCCAAGTAGTCTGGAGTCGGACATGGTGCACCCTTGGCTCAGGGCGGGCCTATTCAGATTTGCAGATATTATAGATGGAAGCACAATGCAGATTCATTCCATTGAGTTTCTCAGAGATAAATTTTCTCTCTAATCGAGAGTTTTTTTCAATATCTGCAGATCAGAGACTTGGCTGGCTCCTTGTTTGGCAGGGCGGGGGTATCGGTTCCCACAGATTTTGAGAAAATTTGTAGAAGGGGCACGGACACCAAGGGACTGATTTCAGAAATTTACATGTTGCTTTCTGAGCCTCAGGATGGGTCTGACGGGATTTTTCGATATATGCGGAAATGGGAGTCTCTATTGGGAAGGCGGATTCTTCCTCAGGACTGGGCAGCAATTTGCGGTAACGCTGCCAAGACATCAATATGCACATTATATAAAAGAAAATATTTACAAAATTCTGATATTTTGGTACCACACTCCACACTTCCTTCATGGCTTAGACCCCTCTATACCGGCTTGTTGCTGGAGATGCGGGGGGAGCACAGGCACCATTCTACACATATTCTGCACCTGTCCAGGGATAGTTATCTTCTGGGAGCAGGTTAGGGGGTTAATTCACAAAGTACTATACATAGAGGTAGATCTTGATCCCTTGATTTATATTTTGGGCCTCGGGACTGGGGGTATGGGAAAAAAGGCCTCTAGGCTTATGTCCCACATCCTTACAGCGGCCAGGTGCCTAATTTCAAGAAATTGGAGGCAGCCAGGGTCCCCCACACTACAGAGCCTCAAGTATAGATTATTGGATGTTAGACGCATGGAACACCTAACGGCATTATTGAATGACACAATGGAACGCTTCCAGGGGGTGTGGTCACCATGGGATTACTTTGCGGGGCGTGAGGATCTGTAAGACTCAGGCCCATGGGCCCGAGGGAAACTGTCTAGATTCTTGAATTCTCTCCTTCCTCCCCGCCACTTTTCCTTTCTCTCCTTAACCCCCCTCACTTGTCTTGTCATTGTTTGTCTAGTTTTGAAGTTTACTGTTACATATGGGTACTCAAGGGTAATCATAATCATCAGTAAAGTGTCCCCCAGGTCTCAGCGGCCTCACCCTACAGCCTGGGGTAACTCATGTTCGCGGGGCAGGCGTTATGGAATGTTATCATTAGGTATTGCGACTTTATTCATGGTACTTATCTTTTCATTGGAGACACATGTCTGAAGAATTGTGATTCTTACTTTTTGTTTTCTGTTTGACAATCGAAAATTTCAATAAAAATTTTAAAGTTAAAAAAAAACAAAAAACTGAAAAGTGGTGCGTGCAATATTATTCGGCCCCTTTACTTTCAGTGCAGCAAACTCACTCCAGAAGTTCACTGAGGATCTCTGATTGATCCAATGTTGCCCTAAATGACTGATGATGATAAATATAATCCACCTCTGTGTAATCAAGTCTCCGTATAAATGCACCTGCTCTGTGATAGTCTCAGTGTTCTGATTAAAGCACAGACAGCATCATGAAGACCAAGGAACACAACAGGCAGGTCCGTGTTACTGTTGTGCAGACGTTTAAAGCCGGATTTGTTTACAAAAAGATTTACAAAACTTTAAACATCCCAAGGAATATTGTGCAAGCGATCATATTGAAATGGAAGGAGTATCATACTGCAAATCTACCAATACCCGGCCGGCCATACAAATTTTCATCTCAAACAAGGAGAAGATGAATCAGTGATGCAGCCAAGAGGCCCATGATCACTCTGGATGAACTGCAGAGATCTACAGCTGAGGTGGGAGAGTCTGTCTATAGGACAACAATCAGTCGTACACTGCACAAATCGGGCCTTTATGGAAGAGTGGCAACAACAAAGCCATTTCTCAAAGATATCCATAAAAAGTGCCATTTAAAGTTTGCCACAAGCCACCTGGGAGACACACCAAACATGTGGAAGAAGGTGTTCTGGTCAGATGAAACCAAAAATTGAACTATTTGGGCACAATGCCAAACGATATGTTTGGCGTAAAGAAAACACAGCTCATCACCCTGAACACACCATCCCCACTGTCAAAAATGGTGGTGGCAGCATCATGGTTTGGGCCTGCTTTTCTTCAGCAGGGACAGGGAAGATGGTTAAAATTGATGGGAAGATGGATGGAGCCAAATACAGGACCATTCTTGAAGAAAACCTGTTGGAGTCTGCAAAAGACCTGAGACTGGAATGGAGATTTGTCTTCCAACAAGACAATGATCCCAAACATAAAAGCAAAATCTACAATGTAATGGTTCACAAATAAACATATCCAGGTGTTAGAATGGCCAAGTCAAAGTCCAGACCTGAATCCAATCGAGAATCTGTGGAAAGAGCTGAAAACTGTTCACAAATGCTCTCCATCCAACCTCACTCAGCTCCAGCTATTTGCAAAGGAAGAAAGGGCAAGAATTTCAGTCTCTCGATGTGCAAAACTGATAGACACATACCCCAAGCGACTTGCAGCTGTAATCGCAGCAAAAGGTGGCACTACAAAGTATTAACTTAAAGGGGACGAATAATATTGCAAGCCCCACTTTTCAGTTATTTTTTAAAACAGTTTAAAATAAGCAATAAATTTCGTTCAACTTCACAATTGTGTCCCACTTGTTGATTCTTCACCATAACATTAAAATTTTTATCTTTATGTTTGAAGCCTGAAAAGTGGGAAAAGGTTGAAAAATTCAAGTGAGCCGGATATTTTCACAAGGCACTTTAACTTCTTTGTTAAACATTTTCCCAATCTCAGTGTAAAAATAGCTTCTCCTCTGTATGAGCTCTCAGATGAGCAGCAAGATTTGTTTTTCTTATGCACAACAAGACTTTTTGCAGTTAAAACATTTTCCACATTCTGGACAAAAAAAAACAAAAACGGCCGTGTGAATTTTCTTGTGTGCAACAAGAGTTGTTTTTAGGTAAAATTCTTCCCACAATCTGTCTTGAAAATGTTTTTTTCCCTGTGTGAACTGTATGATGCGGAGTAGTAGTTTCTTTCCTGTTAAAACATTTCACACATAATGAACATGAAAATGGCTTTTCCCCTGTGTGGATTATGTGATGGTTAACAAATTACGATTTATTGCTATACGATTTTCCATATTTTCAACATGTGTGAGTCCTTATACGTTTATGGAGACCTCCCTTGTAAGTAAAACATTTTCCACATTCTGCACATAAAAATGGCTTCTCCCCTATGTGAATTCGCTCATGTACAGCAAGATGTCCTTTCTGTATAAAACCTCTCCCACATTCTAAACATGAAAATGGCTTCTCCCCTGTGTGAGTTCTTTTATGTTGAACTAGGTGTCTTCTCCTACTAAAACATTTTCCACATTCTGCACATAAAAATGGCTTCTCCCCTTTGTGAATTCGCTCATGTTCAGTAAGATGTCCTTTCCATGTAAAACATCTCCCACATTCTAAACATGAAAATGGATTCTCCTTTGCGTGAGTTATTTTATGTTTATCTAGATCTCCTTGCCAGGTAAAGCATTTCCCACATTCTGAACATGAAAATGGCTTCTCCCGTGTGTGAATTCTCTGATGTACAGTAAGATTTGACTTTCTGGTAAAACATTTCCCACATTCTGAACATGGCAATGATTTCTCCCTTGTGTGAGCCATTTGATATTCAGCAGTCCTTTTGTTAACTTCATTTGGCTTAATATTTTCTAATAAATCAGAAGATAGGTCCTGTTGATGAGGAATAGATGAGAGATTTCTGTTGTGAAGGGCTGGCTGTATATCTGGAATTATGTCATGATCTTCATATATACATGGCGTGATACCATAATCAGCTGCTTCAGAATTAGTAAATGGCAGATATCCCTCTGATGCACCGTAATCTGACAAGAAAATGTTTTTTTTTTTCAGAAATACTGTCTTTTGAAACAAATTACATTAAAATGAAATTACTTACTAGCTCACGAAGACAGTGGTACAAACTGCAGATATCAATGTAAGGACTAAGATATTAACCCCTTAACGACTGCTGACACCTTTAACCCCTTCACCCCTGGGCGATTTTCCATTTTGTTTTTTTTTTGCCCCCCTTCGAGACCTTTTTTTATTTTTCCGTCAATCTTAAGGGCTTATTTTTTGCAGGACGAGTTGTAATTTTAAATGAAACCATGAGTGTACTGGAAAACGGCAAAAAAAATCCAAGTGTGTAAAAATTGAAAAAAGAAGGGAATTTTGTTTACTTACCGTAAATTCCTTTTCTTCTAGCTCCAATTGGGAGACCCAGACAATTGGGTGTATAGCTATGCCTCCGGAGGCCACACAAAGTATTACACTAAAAGTGTAAAGCCCCTCCCCTTCAGCCTATACACCCCCCGTACTGCTACGGGCTCATCAGTTTTGGTGCAAAAGCCAGAAGGAGGAAAAAATTATAAACTGGTTTAAAGTAAATTCAATCCGAAGGAATATCGGAGAACTGAAACCATTTAACATGAACAACATGTGTATACAAAAACAGGGGCGGGTGCTGGGTCTCCCAATTGGAGCTAGAAGAAAAGGAATTTACGGTAAGTAAACAAAATTCCCTTCTTCTTTGTCGCTCCTAATTGGGAGACCCAGACAATTGGGACGTCCAAAAGCAGTCCCTGGGTGGGTAAATAATACCTCATAATAGAGCCGTAACGGCTCCGTCCTACAGGTGGGCAACTGCCGCCTGAAGGACTCGCCTACCTAGGCTGGCATCTGCCGAAGCATAGGTATGCACCTGATAGTGTTTCGTGAAAGTGTGCAGGCTCGACCAGGTAGCTGCCTGACACACCTGCTGAGCCGTAGCCTGGTGTCGCAAGGCCCAGGACGCTCCCACGGCCCTGGTAGAATGGGCCTTCAGTCCTGAGGGAACCGGAAGCCCCGAGGAACGGTAAGCTTCGAGAATTGGTTCCTTGATCCACCGAGCCAGGGTTGATTTGGAAGCTTGTGTCCCTTTACGCTGGCCAGCGACAAGGACAAAGAGTGCATCGGAGCGGCGCAGGGGCGCCGTACGAGAAATGTAGAGTCTGAGTGCTCTCACCAGATCTAACAAGTGCAAATCCTTTTCACATTGGTGAACTGGATGAGGACAAAACGAGGGTAAGGAGATGTCCTGATTGAGATGAAAAGGGGATACCACCTTAGGGAGGAAATCTTGGCGGACGTTGGTTTCCTAGCCTGTCTCATAGTGGCAATGACCTCTTGAGATAATCCTGAAGACGCTAGGATCCAGGACTCAATGGCCACACAGTCAGGTTGAGGGCCGCAGAATTCAGATGGAAAAACGGCCCTTGAGATAGCAAATCTGGTCGGTCTGGCAGTGCCCACGGTTGGCCGACCGTGAGATGCCACAGATCCAGGTACCACGACCTCCTCGGCCAGTCTGGAGCGACGAGGATGGCGCGGCGGCAGTCGGCCCTTATCTTGCGTAACACTCTGGGCAACAGAGCCAGAGGAGGAAACACATAAGGAAGCTGAAACTGCGACCAATCCTGAACTAAGGCGTCTGCCGCCAGAGCTCTGTGATCTTGAGATCGAGTCATGAATGTTGGGACCTTGTTGTTGTGCCGTGACGCCATTAGGTCGACGTCCGGCATCCCCCAGCGGCAACAGATCTCCTGAAACACGTCCGGGTGAAGGGACCATTCCCCTGCGTCCATGCCCTGGCGACTGAGAAAGTCTGCTTCCCAGTTTTCTACGCCCGGGATGTGAACTGCGGATATGGTGGATGCTGTGGCTTCCACCCACAGCAGAATCCTCCGGACTTCCTGGAAGGCTTGCCGACTGCGTGTCCCACCTTGGTGGTTGATGTAAGCCACCGCTGTGGAGTTGTCCGACTGAATTCGGATCGGCTTGCCTTCCAGCCACTGCTGGAACGCTTTTAGGGCAAGATACACTGCCCTGATCTCTAGAACATTGATCTGAAGTGAGGACTCTTGCTGAGTCCACGTACCCTGAGCCCTGTGGTGGAGAAAAACTGCTCCCCACCCTGACAGGCTCGCGTCCGTCGTGACCACCGCCCAGGATGGGGGTAGGAAGGATTTTCTTTTCGATAATGAGGTGGGAAGAAGCCACCACCGAAGGGAAGCTTTGGTTGCTTGAGAGAGGGAGACGTTCCTGTCTAGGGACGTCGGCCTCCTGTCCCACTTGCGTAGGATGTCCCATTGAAGAGGACGCAGGTGAAACTGCGCGAAAGGAACTGCTTCCATTGCTGCCACCATCTTCCCCAGGAAGTGCATGAGGCGCCTCAAGGGGTGTGACCGACCTTGAAGGAGAGATTGTACCCCTGTCTGTAGTGAACGCTGTTTGTCCAGCGGAAGCTTCACTATCGCTGGAAGAGTATGAAACTCCATGCCAAGATATGTCAGTGATTGGACCGGTGTCAGATTTGACTTTGGAAAATTGATGATCCACCCGAAACTCTGGAGAATCTCCAGAGTAACGTTGAGGCTGTGTTGGCATGCCTCTTGAGAGGGTGCCTTGACCAGCAGATCGTCTAAGTAAGGTATCACTGAGTGACCCTGAGAGTGGAGGACCGCAACTACTGTAGCCATGACCTTGGTGAAAACCCTTGGGGCTGTCGCCAGGCCGAACGGCAGTGCCGCGAACTGAAGGTGTTCGTCTCTTATGGCGAAGCGCAAGAAACGCTGATGCTCTGGAGCAATTGGTACGTGGAGATAAGCATCCTTGATATCGATCGATGCTAGGAAATCTCCTTGGGACATTGAGGCGATGACGGAGCGGAGGGATTCCATCCGGAACCGCCTGGTCCTTACGTGTTTGTTGAGCAGTTTTAGGTCCAAAACAGGACGGAAGGACCCGTCCTTCTTTGGAACCACAAACAGGTTGGAGTAGAAACCGTGACCCTGTTGCTGAAGAGGAACCGGGACCACCACTCCTTCTGCCTTCAGAATGCCCACCGCCTGCAGAAGAGCCTCGGCTCGCTCGGGAGGCGGAGATGTTCTGAAGAATCGAGTCGGAGGACGAGAGCTGAACTCTATCCTGTAACCGTGAGACAAAATGTCTCTCACCCAACGGTCTTTTACTTGTGGCAGCCAGGTGTCGCAAAAGCGGGAGAGCCTGCCACCGACCGAGGATGCGGTGTGAGGAGGCCGTAAGTCATGAGGAAGCCGCCTTGGTAGCGGCACCTCCGGCGGTCTTTTTAGGGCGTGATTTAGACCGCCATGCGTCGGAGTTCCTCTGATCCTTCTGAGGCCTTTTGGACGAGGAGAATTGGGACCTGCCCGTACCCCGAAAGGACCGAAACCTCGACTGTCCCCTCCTCTGTTGGGGTGTTTTTGGTTTGGCCTGGGGTAAGGATGTTTCCTTTCCCTTGGAATGTTTGATGATTTCATCCAATCTCTCACCAAACAAACGGTCGCCAGAAAATGGCAATCCAGTTAAGCACTTTTTGGAAGCCGAATCTGCCTTCCATTCCCGCAGCCACAAGGCCCTGCGTATTGCCACCGAATTGACGGCTGCAACCGCCGTACGGGTCGCAGAGTCCAGGACAGCATTAATAGCGTAGGACGCAAATGCCGACGTTTGAGAGGTTATGGACGCCACCTGCGGCGCAGACGTACGTGTGAGTGCGTCAATTTGCGCCTGACCAGCTGAGATAGCTTGGAGTGCCCATACGGCTGCGAATGCTGGAGCAAAAGACGCGCCGATAGCTTCATAGATGGATTTCAACCAGAGCTCCATCTGTCTGTCAGTGGCATCTTTAAGTGCAGCCCCATCTTCCACTGCAACTATGGATCTAGCCGCAAGTCTGGAGATTGGAGGATCCACCTTGGGACACTGAGTCCAGCCCTTGACCACGTCAGGGGGGGAAAGGGTAACGTGTATCCTTAAGGCGCTTGGAAAAACGCTTATCTGGACAAGCTCGGTGTTTCTGGACTGCCTCTCTGAAGTCAGAGTGGTCCAGAAACATACTCCTTGTACGCTTGGGAAACCTGAAACGGAATTTCTCCTGCTGAGAGGCTGACTCCTCCACTGGAGGAGCCGAGGGAGAAAAATCCAACATTTGATGTATGGACGCGATAAGATCATTCACTATGGCATCACCATCAGGAGTATCAAGGTTGAGAGCGGCCTCAGGATCAGAATCCTGATCAGCTACCTCCGCTTCATCTTCTGAGACCCTGAACAATGTGATGAGGTCGAGGGGATTTCCCAGCGAGCTCGCTTAGTCGGTCTGGGGCTGCGGTCCGTGTCAGAGACCTCACCCTGGGATCCATGGGACACCCCGGGAAGACATTGCTGTTCCCACTGAGGGGAACCAGGGGACAATGATTCCACAGTGCCCCTGGCTTGAGATGCCGGCCTGGACTGGTTTCTCATTGCGAGAGAAAGTAAAAATAATCCTAAAATATTCTTTAACTACATAAACAGTAAAAAACTGAAAAGCGATAGTGTTGGCCCCCTTAAAAATAGTCTTGGTGAAATGGTGGAAGGGGATGAGGGTAAAGCCAACCTGCTGAATGACTTTTTTTCTACGGTTTTTATACAAGAAAATGCCATGGCAGATGACATGACCAGTGATACCATAAATTCACCCTTGAATATTACCTGCTTAACCCAGCAGGAAGTACGCCGCCGCCTCGAAATCACTAAGGTTGACAAATCTCCGGGCCCGGATGGCATACACCCCAGAGTACTACAGGAATTGAGTTCTGTGATAGATAGACCATTATTTTTAATCTTCTCAGATTCCTTAATAACAGGGTCGGTACCGCAGGACTGGCGCATAGCAAATGTGGTGCCAATATTCAAAAAGGGGACAAAAACTGAGCCGGGAAATTATAGGCCGGTAAGTTTAACCTCTACGGTTGGTAAAATCCTTGAGGGTTTCTTGAGAGATGCTATACTGGAGTATCTCAAGAAAAATAACCTTATGACAGAGTATCAACATGGGTTTATGAGGGATCGATCCTGTCAAACTAATTTGATCAGCTTCTATGAAGAGGTAAGTTCAAGTCTGGACCAGGGAAATGCAGTGGATGTTGTGTATATGGACTTTTCAAAAGCTTTTGATACGGTGCCACACAAAAGGTTGGTACATAAAATGAGAATAATGGGGATAGGGGAAAATATGTGTAACTGGGTTAAAAACTGGCTCAGTGATAGGAAACAAAGGGTGGTTATTAATGGTACGTACTCGGACTGGGTCTCAGTTCATAGTGGGGTACCACAGGGGTCAGTATTGGGCCCGCTTCTTTTCAACATATTTATAAATGACCTTGTTGGGGGCATGCGGAGTAGAATTTCAATATTTGCAGATGATACTAAACTCTGCAGGGTAATCAATACAGAGGAGGATAATTTTATATTACAGGGAGATTTATGTAAATTGGAGGATTGGGCTGAGAAGTGGCAATTGAAGTTTAATGTAGATAAATGTAAGGTCATGCACTTGGGTAGAGGAAATAACATTTATGATTATGTACTTAATTGTAGAACACTGGGTAAAACAGACACAGAAAAAGACTTGGGTGTATGGGTGGATGGTAAACTTCACTTTAGTGGCCAGTGTCAGGCAGCTGCTGCCAGGGCTAATAAAATAATGGGATGTATTAAAAGAGGTATAAGTGTTCATGAAAAAAATATAGTTCTACCTCTGTACAAGTCACTAGTGCGACCGCACTTAGAATACTGTGTACAATTCTGGTCACCGATATATAAGAAGGACATAGCTGAACTGGAGAGGGTGCAGAGAAGAGCGACCAAGATTATTAGAGGAATGGGTGGGCTGCAATACGAAGACAGGTTATTAAACTTGGGGTTATTTAGTTTGGAAAAACGAAGGCTTAGGGGGGATCTAATCACAATGTATAAATATATGAGGGGACAGTACAGAGACCTTTCCAAAGATCTTTTTACACCTAGGCCTGCGACTGGAACACGGGGGCATCCGATACGTCTGGAGGAAAGAAGGTTTAATCATAATCACAGACGAGGATTCTCTACTGTACGAGCAGTGAGACTATGGAACTCTCTGCCGCATGATGTTGTAATGAGTGATTCACTACTAACATTGAAGCAGAGCCTGGATGCCTTTCTTGAAAAATTTAATATTACCAGTTATGTATATTAGATTTTATGACAGGGTGTTGATCCAGGGAACTAGTCTGATTGCCGGATGTGGAGTCAGGAAGGAAATTTTTTCCCCATTGGAACTTGTTTGCCACATTGGGGTTTTTTTTGCCTTCCTCTGGATCAACATGTTAGGCTACGGGTTGAACTAGATGGACTTAGAGTCTCCCTTCAACCTTAAAAACTATGATACTATGATACTGCAAGGCTTCTAATATCTTGGCCATAGTCTCAGAAAGTCTTTCAGTAAAAACTGCAAACTCCGTCCCTGTCACCTGGACAGTGTTAACAGGTGGTTCTCCCTGGGCCACCCTTAGCAGAGGCTCTGGCTGAGAAAGTGCCACAGGGGCCGAGCATTGCACACAATGAGGGTCAGTGGAACCTGCCGGCAGTATAGCCGTACATGCTGCACAGGCAGCATAGTAAGTCTGTGCTTTGGCACCCTTGCTATTTGTGGACGACATGCTGTTGTCTCCTCTGAGCAATACAGGAGGGTATATAGACAAAAATCAACAGTGCACCATACAGTGTAAATGTAATCTATAGGTACACTTCTGCACTAGTGGGGCCAGCACCACAGGTGCTGCTTACCACCTGCGCAAAGCGTTTGTGTGGGCACCAGAATTCCTGCCTGGGTCTCTTTGAGCTTGTCTCTCCTCTCCAGCGTTAGCAGAGCTGAGAGGAATGGCTGCCAGCGTCCTGGGGAGAGGAGGGAGCCGTGGGCGTGACCCAGAAAAGTGCGGGAACTGGTGCCCCACTGTGCAGAGTGAGGGGGGTGGAGTATGCAAAGCATGTTCCAGCCCTCAGTGCTGCCGACCTGTACAGCGTCCCGCCCTTCCCCTGACTGGCAGGGCTGGGGGCGGGAAGAAAGACACAAACACACTCAGCAACGCTGAAGTGTATAGTGGCACAAATGCAGCCAGCGCTGCTGTCCCCGGTGCACTAGCACACCCAGCAATGCTGGAGTGTTGCTGTGCGCGGTCCCCACGGGGACACAGAGTACCTCCAAGTAGCAGGGCCATGTCCCTGAACGATACTCGGCTCCTATCCAGCAGGGTCCTCAGGAGCTGTGGATGGAGCACGGTCTCCTGTGCCTGGAGACCGATGGGATCCCACTTCACCCAGAGCCCTAATTGAGGGATGGGGAAGGAAAGCAGCATGTGGGCTCCAGCCTCCGTACCCGCAATGGATACCTCAACCTTAACAACACCGCCGACAAGAGTGGGGTGAGAAGGGAGCATGCTGGGGGCCCTGTTATGGGCCCTCTTTTCTTCCATCCGACATAGTCAGCAGCTGCTGCTGACTAAGCTGTGGAGCTATGCGTGGATGTCTGACCTCCTTCGCACAAAGCATAAAAACTGATGAGCCCGTAGCAGTACGGGGGGTGTATAGGCTGAAGGGGAGGGGCTTTACACTTTTAGTGTAATACTTTGTGTGGCCTCCGGAGGCATAGCTATACACCCAATTGTCTGGGTCTCCCAATTAGGAGCGACAAAGAAAGTGAGATTGTGTAATTGTTTTTGGATATTGTTATTCATCGTTTTCAATATATGGTAAAACTGATGTATGAGTGTGATGCCTGAGATCGGTATGAGTTCGTAGACACCAAACAAGTATACTTTTATCTAAGAGGTTAAAAAAAATTCCCAAGTTTGTCCAAACAAAAGTGGTGTACTTTTTGCGCTATTTTCCGAAACCCGTAGTGTCCTCATTTTTCGGGATCTATGGCTCAGTGATGGCTTATTTTTTGTGTCTGAAGCTGACATTTTTAATAGTACCATTTTTATGTAGTTGCTACGTTTTGATCGCCTGTTATTGCATTTTGCGCAATATTTTGGCGTTTGTAATTTTTTTGCCGCTGCGCAGTTTATCGATCAGGTTAATTGATTTTCTGTTTTGATAGATTGGGCGTCTCTGAACACGGCGATATGAAATGTGTGTATTTTTTGTAACCCTTTAAATTTCAATTGTACAAATGGGGGGGGGGTGATTTGAACTTTTATGTTCTTTTATTTATTTATTTTTTTAAACTTTAACATATATATTTATTACTAGTCCCCTTGGGGGACTATAAAGATCAGCAGTCTGATCGCTCATTCTTCTTTGCAGATCACAGCTGCATTACTCTGAATTGCAGAAAAGCTGCTCTTTTCTCACACATGGCGCTCTGCCGGGTGTCAGAGGCAGTGACTCATTATAGCTACAGGAGTCATCACATGACAATTGCAATCATCAGCTCTACGTGACCACGTCATGTGACTTCTGATGGAGCCGGGTAAGTAAATGGTTAACGCGGCCGGCATGTATAGCGTGCTGTGACAATTTCACACCATGCTGTAAGGGGTTATCAGGCATGGGTGGATTACGGATCCAATCGCACCTGGGAGGACCACACATCAGCTGTTCAAATCAGCTGACATGTGCGGTGATCTCTGCGGCAGCTGGCGGGGATCACCCTGACACGATCCATGATGTACTCAGTACGTCATATGTCATGAAGAGGTTAAGTCAATTAAAATCCATGTTCTGTTGAAGAAGTATAGAAACAATATACTGTATTTTGCGGACTATATGACGCAATTTTTTGGTCTCCAAATTTTGAGGGTATATCTTATAGTCCTGCCTGTGACTGAGGGGGATAGGCGGTTGCGGAGGAGTGGGTCACAGGAGCCCAGATCACAGGAGGTAGGAGACGGCACTAGAGCTAACAGTGTGCTAGTTAATAAAGAAAATGAATTTTCACTGCTTCCCTCGCCCCTAATCCCTCCCTCGTCTCAGCACAGAGAGGTAAATGAAATAATGGGCGTGGGGACCAATGAATATTTATTCTCTTTAATATTGCGCACACATGATCACCCAGCCCCTTGCTTATGTAGCGGTTGGGCGATCACGTGTGTGCGCTATTATAAAAAATGAATATTCACTGCTCCCTACGCTCATAATGCCTGGCATGGGAGCGGTCAATATTCCAGCAGCTGAAGGTAACATGTAACAAAAAGTACATGGCATTGACGCCATGTGCTGCACCGTTTACATACTGATGTGAGCTGCCAGCATCAGAAGTACCGGGGAAGCGGAGGGATGGTAAGTATAATCATTTTTCTATGTGTGCGGCGTGATTGGAGACATATACACCAAGATGGGTCCATGATGGGGGACAAATATACCAGGATGGGGATATATATACCAGGATGGGACTCATTAGGATGGGACCAGGATAAGGGCCATATATACCAAAATAGGGACATGTATACCAGGATGAGAGTCACATATATCAGAATGGGGACATCCTATATTGCATCTCATGGGTTTTGATATATACAGTAATGATTTTTTCTAACTTTCATGCACCTCATTTTTTTTGGACTTTGTTTAAAAACTAAAATTTGGGAATATCAGATTAAGCAAGCTTGAAAAATCCTTGTAGGAAGCTAGTGTTTGCCACTTCTGACAATTTGGCAGTTGAGAACCCAGCATCCAATTGCCTAGAACCTTTAACTAGCCTGCTATCTAGTAAAGAAAAAATTCTGGCTAAGTTCTACCCCCAAGCTTTTTGGGTCTTTGAAAGGTAGATAATTTAAGTTTAGAGAGTTAAATTTCATGAAGAAGGACTTAGGGATAGGTACCACATTGTGTTGCACAGTGTAACTGAATTTTGGCAAATAATATCATCTTAATTAGGTTTATGCGTCCCGGTACTGATAAAGGTAGTTTTCCCCAGAGAGTAAACATAGCATAATCTAATAGTAGGAGAATGTTAGAAGACAGATCCCCTTTACTGTCTTGATGAATGTTGATCCCTAAATATTTATAATGTGTGACCACTAGGAAAAAGTGATAACAAATCCAAATGGGTAGAGGGCCCACATGAAAGAGGCCAAATGTATCTATAGTAGAGATAACAATAGGAAACTGTCCACAACTGTCACGAGGTGGCAAGGGATAACAGGGGACCAGGGCTTCTAAACTGGCCTTCAGGCTAGGGGGGCCCTAGCTGTCCCTGAGCCCAGAAAAACGTATGATGGTGACGATGTGTGGGGCTCCATCCTAACCCTGCTCCTGACCAGCCCTGATCTAATACCCCCTCTCTCCCTACCCCGGAGGGGAGGGTTCTGGGACAGGAACATGTAAACACCAATAGTGATAGACAAACAGCTAACCAAAACTCTATCACACAGCACACTCACACAGAGTAATCAGACAACAAGTGACAAAGGAAAAAAAACTAAAGTAGGGAGGAGATAGCCAGATGACTGGGGGAATTACCCAGAAATATTTTGCCTATCTATTATGTTCCATACAGTGCTACTGCTGAGAAGAAATCCTGCCCTGCAGGGGGAAAATTTAACAGCTAAAAACAATTTTTCAACAGCTAAAAAGGAGCCATTGCTTCTTCATGGGCTAAAAGGAGCCATTGCTTCTTTACGGTCTAATAGGAGCCATTGCTACTTTGTGGGCTAATAGCAGCCATTGCATCTTCGCGGGCTAATAGGAGCCATTGCATATTCGCGGGCTAATAGGAGCCATTGCATCTTCGCGGGCTAATAGGAGCCATTGCATCTTCGCGGGCTAATAGGAGCCATTGCATCTTCGCGGGCTAATAGGAGCCATTGCTTCTTTGCGGCCTAATAGGAGCCATTGCTTTTTCATGGGCTAAAAGGAGCCATTGTTTCTTCACGCGTTAAAAGGAGCCATGGCTTCTTCAAGGGCTATAAAGAGCCTCTGCTTCTTCACAGGCTAAAAGGAGCCATTGCTTTTTCACAGGCTAAGAGGAGCCATTGCATTTTACTCTGCTACTTAAAAGGCAAGACAATTATCTTACATGGGGGAAAAAGCTTAAAAAAAAAAAAAAAAAGAAACCACACAAGGACTTGCTAGCAAAGAAGTAACGATCATTCTGGGACCAGCATTTGTCATGTGTATTGCTCTGGACCTGCTACAACTATCGGAGAATAAAGAGATTGATGGAATGCCCCAATAGCTGTAGTATGTCCAGAGCACTGTATGTGACAAATGCTGCCCAAACGATGATCTTCACTGCTCCAGCCTCTCCACACTGCACTTTCCTCCTCTCCCACTTCTGTAATGACAGGAGGCAACGGTGATGAAGAGTTCTCAGCGCGGTCAAGCGAAGAATGTCTTGACAATCTCTGTAGGCTTATGTTTTCTTCCCCCTCTCTAATTTTCCTATGATTGGGCAGTGTCATAACGTGGAAAAAGTAACACCGCCTCACCTCCCACGAGGAATCTCTGTTAAAGCCCCACTTATTGAAGGGGAAAATTGCATATCAGGCACCCTAAAATTCAATAACCCATATCTCTGCAATACAGAGGGCACAGCAAAACTTGTAATCAGCCTCTTTTTAGTGATATATACATGTATTATGAAAGTCCAATTGTAACGTCGGTCCCCACGTGTAACCTCAGTATCAAACGTTGATTGAGCTGCTAGTTATGGGTGAGTGAGTTTGGTTGTCTTTGTGTAATTATTCATGGATGGTAGTGGACTACAATCAATATGATGTAATCCTGTTAGTGACAATTGTTTGGCACCATCTAATGTTAGTTCCCACTGTATCCCATTACTAAATGTATACATCATATTTACTGGTCCTTTTATTCCAGGGGCACGTGGGGTTCTTTCCCCTTTTGCACTATACCCCTTCCCTATATTATGTTGTTACTTAATTATTTGTTTCCTGGAGCAAAAATTTAATAAATTATTATAATAATATAGTGTTGCTTATTTGGATACTTTTTCTACTCTTGACAAAATCTAAAGACTCCTTTCTTTCTGGGTTTCCAATGTATTATGAAGGTCCTCTTTAATTGCCTGCAGATCGGTGGATGTCCAGGTCCTGAGACCTTCAACAATTACTTAAAAGATTGCTCAGAAGTGTGTAGCTTGTGAAACAGTGGCAAAAATCAAAATACAGGTTCAATAGAGGCCTACAAAACCGAACACCTAATATCAACCAGTGAGTAATAAATGTAGAGGCGACTACTCACCTGGGCGGTCATCTGTAGAAATCTCCTCTTTACACCGCTCATCACCCCTCACATATGTCTCTGTAGTATTAATATGGGGCAGATCTTCCCCCTGAAACAAATATTGTAGAAGTCACAGACAGATGGAGAAGTCCCATCTATGATCAGCTCTAATTCTGCCATCTCCACCGCTCTCATTACACAACTATAACACATATAATACTGGAGGATAAAACAAGACTGAGCACAAGACCTTCACAGCCGTCTACACATCATAGGGAGATTTCATGGCACCTTCTCTCCATCTACCTGATGATCCTGAGGAACATCGGGGTCTTCTTGTTTACAGTCCTGTGGGAGAAGAGGACGGGGACATCTCTCTGGTGTTGTCCTCTTACTGGATAGACCTGGAGGAGACACATACAGGGACTGAAGTCATTCCTTACATACAGATAATTATAGGCCGTGTGTATTTAGTCCTGTCTATTACCTGGTGATGTGAGGGGCTGGGGAACCTCCATCATGACGTCCTTGTACAGATCTTTGTGTTCTTCTAAATACTCCCACTCCTCCATGGAGAAATAGACGGTGACGTCCTGACACCTTATAGGAACCTGACACATACAATGATACCGTCACCCCCGATCCCTTCATAGAGTTACTGTATAATGTCCCAGCATTCCCAGCAGTGTCACCTCTCCAGTCAGCAGCTCAATCATCTTGTAGGTGAGTTCTAGGATCTTCTGGTCATTGATGTCCTCATGTATCGGGGGGTGAGGCCCCGTGATTGGGCTCAGGGGTCTTCCCCATCCCTCAGACACAGGGGCCTGACAGCGCTCACTAGAGGTCTTCTTCACTACTGTGTAATCCTGGTTATGGAGAGACACAGTAATAAATCTCACTCCAGACATTTCCAGAGTCCTCACCTCTCCAGTTCTGTCCATCTGTTATTCCCATAGATAAGAATGATGTAATGTGACGTCATCAGAATCTCTCACCTCTCCAGTAAGCCGGAAGAGGATCTCTAGGGTGAGGTGTAATATCCTCTCCGCCATCTTGTCCCTGTCCATATCCATCCTTCACGGAGCAATCAGGAGAATTCTCTTATATAGAAGATCTCCACTGAGAGGATACGATATTGTAGGGACATGAATGGGGAGAAGATGATGAGGTAACATTTTAGAGATCCTGTGTAATAATAAAATAACTGGAGAATTTATACCCAATTACAGACCACAGAAATGATAAGATGATGACAATAGTGTTCAGCTGTTTTGAGGTTTTTTTGCTCTTCATTACGGCCGTGCTTGCGGTTTTCTGATGTTTTTGGCCAATTCATTAAATGCAACTTTTAAAAAGTGCTAATCCCAGATAAAGGTTTCATACACAGGTAATCTTACTAGACCCTACATATATGATATAACTCCCCATCTGTTCCTGGATACCAGGAGCAGAATGGAGAGAGCAACTCAGGTCTATATAACCATATAAATCACACAGGTTACGGTTTGATACAAACATATAAATATGCACAGAGCTAAGATATAACAAATACTCAACAGTACTTAACTAAAGATAGATAGTCTTTCACAGACGCATATTCCACTAAAGTGGATAGATGAAGAGTGCTGCTGGCAAAGGTTTATAGTCCTCTGTATGTTGTATACACCGTAGATTATAAATAAGCCAGGTGATTTTGCCTCAACGCATTTCCCCATATACAATGGTTCTTCAGGAGGCCTTAGCAAAAGATGAATAAAGGTATAAACATCAGAGATGAAGTTCCATGGTGTACTGGTCCAGGATGATCCTGCATCGGCACAGTCCATGCTGTAAAGATTCCACCTTCACCAGTCAGGGAGGCACCATTTGTATCAAACCGTACCCTGTGTGATTTATATGGTCATATAGACCTGAGTTGCTCTCTTCATTCTGCTCCTGGTATCCAGGAACAGATGGGGAGTTATATCATATGTAGGGTCTAGTGAAATTACCTGTGTATGAAACCTTAATCTGGGATTAGCACTTTTTGTGTTACTAAGGCTGCTTTCACACTACATTTTTTTAACATGCGTCCTGAACGTTTTTTTAACGCAAAAACGGATCCAGTGCAAATGCGTTTTCATTTCAATGCATTTGCAATGGACTCGCGTCAACATGCGTTCACATGCGTTATAGTGAGGATCCAGCGAGTTGCAGTTTTTTAACATTTTTCAAAAACGCTACTTGTAGCGTTTTTGAGCTGCATCCAAATACTGCAAATTGCTGGATCCTGACTATACTGCATGGAAACGCATGTGAACGCTGGCATGCTGATAGACAGGATCCTGCTTACTCTACTGAGCATGCACAGAAACCAGCCTCGGGTGATCAGTCTCTCTCCCCCTCCCTCTCTCCCCCTCCCTCTCTCCCCCCCTTCCTCTCTGTCTCTCTCCCACTCCCTCTCTGTCTCTCTCCCCCTCCCTCTCTCCCTCCCCCTCTCCCTCCGCCTCCCCCTCTATCACCCTCCCCCCCCTCTCTCCCCCCCTCCCCCCCTCTCTCCCCCCCTTCTCCCCTCCCTCCCCGCCTCCCCCCCCTATCCCCCTCCCCCCGCTCTCTCCCACCCTCCCCCTCTCTCCCCTCCCCCCTCCCTCCCCTCTCCCTCTCCCTCTCCCTCGACTGAGAGCTGCGGACACTCGTAACCAAGATAAATATCGGGTAACCAAGCAAAGCGCTTCTCTTAGTTACCCGATGTTTACGTTGGTTACTTGTGCAGGGACCCAGCTTCTAGCAGCTGCGGATGCTCGTAACCAAGGTAAATATCGGGTATCCAAGCAAGTTACCCGATGTTTACCTTGGTTACGAGCCTCCGCAGCTGTTAGATGCCGGCTTCCAGTCTATCACGTTCAGTTCCACTGACTCCCGATCACATGACTCCAATGCCCGCCCATAAACTTAAAGTGACAGGATCCTGCAAAATAACACATGCGTTTGCATGCGTTTTTTTGCTGTAAAAGCAGGATCCGCTTTTACAGCAAAAAAACGTTCATGACGCATGTTAAAAAAAACGTAGTGTGAAAGCAGCCTAAGTGTGTTTTTTTTACCAATAAAATTATTTGCACATTGGGAATATATCTATGAATTACTTACTATATTAACATTCCCTTGACTATATGTCATACATAGTACTGTTCATACTGTACAAAGTTTCCTCATCGGACTAGCTCACTTCCAAAAGCAAAGAAACAACAAAAGTAGGCAAGATGAAGGTCCCACAGCCTACAGCAGAGGTCTCAAAACACGCGGCCCGCATGTGGCCCCTGAGGCTGCTTCGTGCGGCCCCCAGGCCCGTGCCCTTATTGACTATTGCGGCCGGTGCAGGGGCCACCTGCAGCCACTGTCTGCGCTTTATGTCAGATGAATGTTTTGCCGGCGCTGCGCACTCAGAGTCAAGCGCTCTGTGCACAACTATTCCTCCAATGGAAACTGCCTGACCTCAGCTGCTTACCTGATTGGTGGACGGCTACGGCTGCATTGGAAACGTTGGGCACAGAGAGCCTCACTCTACGCGCGCACTGCCGGCAAAACAATCATCTGACAAAGCACTGACAGTGACTGCGGGTGGCCCCTGTACCGGCAGCGATAGTCAATGGGGGCACGGGCCAGTAGACAGCAAGAAGCAGAGATGAGGCAGCCGAGGGAACACGGGACAGGTGAGAAGAATGGTGTTTTTTCATGTGTGTATGTGAAGAACGGCACATTAAGGGACCAGTATGGGACATAACTACAAGCAGAATACCAGGAAATAGCACATTACTACAAGAAGAGGACCTGCATGGGCAGATTAGTAAAAGGGGACAGTGATGGGACACATTACTATAGGATGGGGACAAGGTGGGCACATTACTATGGGATGCGGATAAGGCTGGGGACATTACTATAGGATTGGGACATTACTATAGGATGGGGACATTACAAGGATGGGCACATTACCATAGGATGGGGACAAGATGGGCACATTACTATAGGATGGGGACATGGATGGGGAACATTAGATGGGGAACATTACTATTAGGATGGGGACAAGGATGAGCACATTACTGTAGGATGGGGCACAATACAACAAGGTGACAAGGATGGGCACATTACAACAAAATGGGAAACATTACTAAAAGATGTTGGCCAAAATTTCTATATGGTGCTAATTGTAAGAGTTTCAAGAAGGGGATAAAATGTATTGAAAAAAAATTGAAAATAAGACATGACTTTTTTTTTTACCATCAAAATGTATTTTTTTTTATATTTAACCCCTTAACGACCGCCGATACGCCTTTTAACGGTGACAAATTAGGGTACTTCTTCCGATCCGCCGCTTTTTAACGGCGGTCGGAAAAAAGGGTCTAGCGCCCCCCAGAGTCAGAAAATTTCCGGGGTCTCAGCTGCCGGGGGTAGCTGAGACCCTGGAGATCATGATTCTGGCCGGTTTTTCCGGTCCCCGCTCACCTGATGACCGGTATACACCGTATACCGATGATCAGGTTTCAGTAAATGACCGCGCCGGTAAAAATTCATTTATCTCCCATCTGGCATAAACAAACATGTCAGATGGGAGATAAATCCCATCCCCCGGTCCTCTCCGGTCCCCCGGTGTCGCCAAAGTGTCCCCCCACACCCCCCTTCCTCCCGAAAATCTAATATGGCGCTGCACATACCGGCGCGCACAGCAGCGCGCCGGCCGCATTTCCCCCTTTCCTATGGTTTCTGTCGCATGTGCTATGACACATACGACAGAAACCTGCTCCCCAGGCCCTACCAGGTCACCCCCTATTCCCACCCGCCCGGTGTTCCCCGGTGTCCTACATACCTGTTAGCTCTGATCCCCCGCGGCCCCCTCCTCCTTCACAGTGCACGCCGGTCACACGTGCAGAGCGCGGCTGACAGCTTCCTGTGTCTGTGACTCAGACGCTGGCTGCTGCTGCTTGCACAGAGTCTGTAGCTGTGACCCGGGGAGGGTGGGTGCAAATTCTTTGCACCCACTCTCGTCAAATGGATGGTCTGCATACCTAGAAAATGGGGGATACGTTCCCTGAACGTGCCCCCCATATTCTAGAAGGTCCAGAATCGCCGCGGGACTTTCACACTGGATTACAGCAGGGACTTGATTTTTTTTTTTTTTTTTTCTTTTCAATAAATTGGCCAAAAAGGGAATGTTTTTGGGGAGTGTTTTTTCAAATAAATTTTTTTTTTGTTGTCAATTTTTTTTTATTATTACTGTCAATTAGTTATGTCTGGTATCAAATAGACGCTGTGACATAACTAATTGCTGGGCTTGATGCCAGGTGACATTACACATCTGGTATCAACCCCATTTATTACCCCGTTAGCCACCGCACCAGGGCGCGGGATGAGTTGGGGCGAAGCGCCAGGATTGGCGCATCTGATGGATGCGCCACTTCTGGGGCGGCTGCGGCCTGCTATTTTTAGGCTGGGAAGAGTCCAATAACCATGGCTCTTCCCACCCTGAGAATACCAGACCCCAGCTGTCAGCTTCACCTTGACTGGTGATCTAATTTGGGGGGACCCTACGTTTGTTTGTTTATTTTAATTATTTATTTATAAATAATTAAAAAAAAAAACAGCTTGGGGAGCCCTCCAAATTGATCACCAGCCAAGGTGAAGCTGTCAGCTGTGGTTTGCAGGCTACAGCTGTCTGCTTTACCCTAGCTGGCTATCAAAAATAGGGGGGACCCCACGTCATTTATTTTAATTAATTTTTTTTCTTTTTGGGATAAATACAAGGCTAGGCACCCTTTAGTGCCACATGAAAGGTACTAAAGGGCGCCAGCTTAGAATATGCAGGGGGGTGGGACGTTATATATGTTTGACATCTATCCATTCATCCATTGTAGCATTTTAGGGTATGTGCCCACAATCAGGGTTTGCAGCGTTTTGGGCGCAGAGTGTTTTCCCTGCGTCCATAACGCTGCGTTGTGCAGTAGAAGCACAGTGGAAGGATTTTTAGAAATCCCGTGCCCACTGTGCTTCTTTTCTCCGCAGGATACACTGACGTGTGGCGCAGCTTCCCGAGCCTCAGCATGTCAATTTATGCTGCGGAGATGAGTGTGCTCTGCAGGTAGCATAGAGCTCCACAGCAGCCTGAACCCAAATCGTGGGCATGGGCAGCTGCGTTCTCCCGTGGACAACACTCGCATCTCTGTAGGAAGGCTGACACTGTGTACTGGACGCCGTGTCGCTGGATCATGGCCACATAGCCTAAAAGTGAGAAATTTGTTGCTACAGCAACATTTTTGTGAAGTACCTGTGGATTCAAAATGCTTACTATACTCCTGAATAAAATCCTTGAGGGGTCCAGTTTCCAAAATGGAGTCACTTGTGGGGGGTTTCTAATGTATAGGTACCCAAGAGGCCCTGCTAATGTGACATGGTGCGCGCAATTTATTTCAACTTTTCCAAAATTCAAATGGTGCTCCTTCCATTCCAAGCCCTCCCATATATCCAAACAGAGGTTTTTGGCCACATATGGGGTATCCCTGCGCTCACAAGAAATTGGATAACAACCTGTGGGGTCCACGTATTGTTGTTGCCTCTTGAAAAAGTGAGAAATGTGATGCTAAAGAAACATTTTTGTGAAAAAAATGAAAATTTTCAATATGGCAACCTAAGCTTATCAAATTCTGTAAAGTATTCGTGGATTCAAAATGCTCAATATACACCTAGATAAAAGCCTTGAGGTTTCTTGATTCCAGAATGGGGTCACTTGTGGGGGATCTCCACTGTTTAGGCACTTTAGGGGCTTTCCAAATGCGACATAGCGTCCACTAATTATTCCAGCCAAATGTTCAGTCAAATTGCACTCCTTCCCTTCCAAGACCTGCCGTGTGCCCAAACAGTTGATTTCCACCACATATAAGATATCACCAAACTCAGGAGAAATTGCAGAATACATTTCATGGTGATTTTTTTCCTGTTACCCTTGTGAAAAAAAAAGCTACCTGGTTGAAGTAACAATTTTGTGGTAAAATTTTATTTTTTTATTTTCATGGCTCAACGTTATAAACTTCTGTGAAGCACCTGGGGGTTCAGGGTACTCACCAAACATCTAGATAAATTCCTTGAGAGGCCTAGTTTCCAATATGGGGTCACTTGTGGTGGTTTTTTGCTGTTTACGTACCTTAGGGGTCCTCCAAATGCAACATGGTGCCCGCAATCTTTTTCAGACAAATTTCCTTTCCAAAATTCAAATATTGCTCCTTTCGTTCCAAGCCCTCCCATTTGTCCAAACAAAGGTTTCAGACCACATGTGAGGTATCACCGCGCTCATAAAAAAGTGGGTAACAAACATTTGGGTCAAATATTTGGAATTACCTCTTGAAAAAGTGAGAGAATTGATGCTAAAGCAACATTTTTGAGAAAAAAATTACAATTTTCAATATGACAAAGTAACGTTATCAAAATCTGTGAAGTACCTGTGGGTCCAAAATGCTCAGTATACCCCTCGATAGAAGCCTTAAGGGGTCTAGTTTCCAAAATGGGGTCACTTGAGGGGGTTCCTGCTGTTTAGGTTCCTTAGGGGATCTGTAAATGCAACATGGTGCCCACAATCTGTTTCAGCCAACTTTGCTTTCCAAAATTCAAATATTGCTCCTTTCATTCCGAGCTCTCCCATTTACCCAAACAAAGGTTTCTGACCACATGTGGGGTATCGGCGCGCTCATAAGAAAGTGGGTAACAAAGTGTGAGGTCCAATTTTTGGTGTTACCTCTTGAAAAAGTAAGAAAATTAGTGCTAAAGTAACATTTTTAGGTAAAATGTTAATTTTTATTTTTTTTCATTCCACATTACTTTAGTTCCTGTGAAGCACCTGAAGGGTTAATAAACTTCTTGAATGTGGTTTTGAGTACCTTGAGGGGTGCAGGTTTTAGAATGGTGTCACTTTTGGGTATTTTCTGTCACCCAGGCCTCTCAAAGTCACATCAAATGGGATGTGGTCCCTAAAAAAATGGTTTTGTAAATTTTGTTGAAAAAATGGGAAATTGCTGATGAACTTTGAACCCTTCTAACTTCCTAACCCCAAAAAATTTTGTTTCAAAAATTGCACTGATCTAAAGTAGACAAGTGGGAAATGTTATTTATTAACTATTTTGTGTGACATAACTCTCCGGTTTATGGGCATAAAAATTAAAAGTTTGAAACTTGCAAAATTTTTAATTTTTTTGTCAAATTTCAGATTTTTTCACAAATAAAATAAAAAAATATCATCCTAAATTTACCTCTAACATGAAGCCCAATATGTCACGAAAAAACAATCTCAGAATCACCGGGATCCATTGAAGCGTTCCAGAGTTATAACCTTATAAAGTGACACTGGTCAAAATTGCAAAAAATGGCCTGGGCATTAAGTACAAAACTGGCTTCGTCCTTAAGGGGTTAAACAAAGAATGTGCACATTTGTTATAATAAACAAGTGAAAAATGTTCAAAATCCGTGATCCAAAAGGTGTGTAAAGAAAAATAAAAAAAAATGGTAGCAATAAAAATGTCACTTTGTCTTGTAAAGAATGCGCCCGCCCCCCCACAAATTATTTTTTTTCCTCTGTGCGGCCCATACACCCAGCAGAGTTTGAGACCCCTTATCTACAGCATATGAGATTCTCAACATGTGCACCAGTACAAAGATTTGTGTTTTGTTTTTTCTACTGACTGTACGTTAAACTGGAGGAGCAAGGCCTACCCACTAGGTTACAGACGATGCAGAGCTGGTATGCACAAAAGTAAATAAAATAATCACCACACCAACAATACGCATGTCAAGTTGTAAATCAACAGAAGCAGAGAAGAATCAAGATAAACCCTGGATTCCATTATTGTCCACGTTTTTGTTTTCATGTATGTGTTATGCTTCCTGATGGAGAGATGGCGGCTTGGCGAGTGGAGACGGGTTTATCTTCTGCTCCACTATATAAAGCACAGCTGTTGAATCGGGACTCTAGAAGGATGAGGGAAGCTTGCGAGACATGAAAGATGATGCTAGATGCTGATATTCTGGTATCTGTTCCGCCAAACGTCCTGGATCAATTGCACCATTTGATTGCGTTTCAACCAGGGTCCTTCAGGTAATATGTTCAGTTAGGAATATGAACAAAAAAGATTTTAAAACTCTTCGCTTTTAGGCTAAGGCTATGTGCACACGGTGCGTTTTTCTCGGCGTTTTTGCGCGTTTTTCGGGTGCGTTTTTTGGCCTCAAAACTGCATGACTTTGCTTCCCCAGCAAAGTCTATGAGTTTTCATTTTTGCTGTCCCCACACAGCGTTTTTTTTCAGCTGCGTTTTTGTGGTGACCACAAAAACGCAGCATGTCAATTATTCCCGCGTTTTTCACTGCGCTTTTCATCCATTGAGTTCAATGGGATGTTGAAAGACGCAATGAGAAACGCAAATAGCTGCGTTTTGGTGCGTTTCTAAGACCAAAAACGCAGCTATAAGCGCAGGAGGTGGGTAGTAAAGTGACGTGTACAGGAAGAGGATTCCTTCTGTCAGTATAGACAGAAGCATGAATCCTCCCGGTACCGTCACCCGCCGCGTCCATCTCCCGTCCTGTGCATGTATGCTGCCGTGCGGCGCCATGTACAGGCAGGAGGTGGAAGCGGCTGCGAAAACAAAAGTTAACAGTAGAATAAAAAAAAAAAAAGTTATACTCACCTGTCTGCAGCCTCGCGGTGCCATGCCCGCTCCCAGCTCCTGTCACGGTATCGCCGCTCCCGCTCCGGCTGTGCGCAGTCTCCCCGGGGCAGGACCTTGCTTGCAGGACCTGGCGATGGATCACCTGATGCAGTCACCTGACGCATCAGCTGATCGAGTCTCGGGCTGACGCGGGCGCCCGGCCGGTATCAGCGGATGCGTCAGGAGACTTCATCCCTGATTACCGGCAGCTGCTGCAGCGATCGGACGGGATCAGACTCCGCCCCATCGCTCCGGGAGCTGCCGGTAATTCAGCACATAAGTGAGTATTATTTTTTTTTTTTTTCTACTGATGCATCTGCTGATTGTATAATCGGCTTTTATGCAATCAGCTGATGTGTGATGGGATTCAGCCCCTAGAACCTGACACATAATCTGATCGCTTTGCCTTCCAGCAAACCGATCAGATGATATTGGATCCGGATTGCACGGCGCGGGACCCTGACCCAGGATTACTGCGGAGGGGGGTTTATTTCAATAAAGATGGAGTCACTAATTGTGTTGTGTTTTATTTCTAATAAAAATATTTTTCTGTGTTGTGTTTTTTTTTTATCTTTACTAGAAATTCATGGCGGCCATGTCTAATATTGGCGTGACACCATGAATTTCGGGCTTAGGGCTAGCTGATAATATACAGCTAGCCCTAACTCCATTATTACCTGGCTAGCCACCCGGCATCAGGGCAGCCGGAAGAGTTGGATACAGCGCCAGAAGATGGCGCTTCTATGAAAGCGCCATTTTCTGGGGTGGCTGCGGGACTGCAATTCACAGCGGGGGTGCCCAGAAAGCATGGGCACCCTGTACTGTGGATTCCAATCCCCAGCTGCCTAGTTGTACCCGGCTGGACTCAAAAATGGGGCGAAGCTCACGTCATTTTTTTTTTTAAATTATTTCATGAAATTCATGAAATAATTTAAAAAAAAGGGCTTCCCTATATTTTTGGTTCCCAGCCGGGTACAAATAGGCAGCTGGGGGTTGGGGGCAGCCCGTACCTGCCTGCTGTACCCGGCTAGCATACAAAAATATGGCGAAGCCCACGTCATTTTTTTTTTGGGGGGGGGCAAAGAAATCCTGCATACAGTCCTGGAAGGAGGATGCTGAGCCTTGTAGTTCGACAGCTGCTGTCTGCTCTCCTGCATACACTATTGGATGGAGGATGCTGAGCCTTGTAGTTCGACAGCTGCTGTCTGCTGTCCTGCATACACTATTGGATCGAGGATGCTGAGCCTTGTAGTTCTGCAGCTGTCTGCTCTTCTGCATACACTAGTGGAGAATGAAGAACACATTGAAGAAGGAAATGACATCAGACCTTTTTTTTTTGTTCACTGATAAAAAACGCATAAGGACGCAGTGAGCAAAAACGCAGCAAAACGCAGCAAAAAAACGCACCAAATCGCGGCAAAACGCGTGCGTTTTTTGCCGCGTTTTTTCGACGCAGGTGCGTTTTTGTGCGTTTTTAGCGGCCAAAAACGCACAAAAACGCAGCGTCAAAAAAACGCAGCGTGTGCACATAGCCTAAGTTCACACACTGCGTTTTTTTGACGCTGCGTTTTTGTGCGTTTTTGGCCGCTAAAAACGCACAAACAAACGCATGCGTTTTTACCGCGATTTGGTGCGTTTTTGGCTGCGTTTTGCTGCGTTTTTGATCTCTGCGCTTTGCTGCGTTTTTCCAATGCATTGCATGGGGGGAAAACGCAGAAAAACGCAGGAAAGAATTGACATGTCCATTTTTTTTTCAAGCTCAAAAACGCAGCTTAAAAAAACAGTTGTGTGCGGACAGCAAAAATGAAAACCCATAGACTTTGCTGGGGAAGCAAAGTCATGCAGTTTTGAGGCCAAAAACGCACCCAAAAAAACGCGCAAAACCGACGCGAAAAACGCACTGTGCGCACATAGCCTTAAGCACAACTACTGTGATTTCAAGATATCTCCTTTTAGGACTGTTTTTAATGGCCCACATAATAAAGGATTGGGGCTTCTGTAAGTAGAAGCGGACGCCAAAGAGCAAACAACCCCTTTCTCTTATCAACTGGACCTATTTTCAGTATTAAATTGTTACACGCACGCACGCACGCGCACGCACGCACGCACGCGCACGCACGCACGCACACTCACACACACACACACACACACACACACACACACACGCCATTGATTTCCACAGGCTTGTTTCTCTAGCAGAAGCCGCTTATCCTCTTCTGTGAACTGGAGATCAAGCTCGAAAGCGTTATTATCTACGTCTTGAATGTATTGTTCAATGTTACAGCTGGATCGCTGCGGCTGAACCGGTTCTGGAATGGACAGTGCTTGTTAGGACACGGATTAGGCAACCTGCATCAACCCCCAAACTGACAGAGGTCATCATAATTTCCATAAAACTTTCAATCTTCGGCCATAGCCAGCAGGTACTGTACGCTGTGAGTTTAGGAGAAGTCTGAAGGTGTAAGTCTTGCCACGCGATACCATTGAAGAACATCCTGGAAAAGTTCTTCCCCAGCGCTAAAGACCTTGTAGTAAAACTTCTGGTCCTGGACCCCACCACACGATTAGGCTGTGGGAGGATATGGCCCCCTATAGGCTAAATTTGTTCTTTGATGACATCACAAGTCTAAATTTGCCCTTTTTTTCTTCCATTGGCTCTAGTTAATGAGATAAGATGCACCCTTTGTATGTGCATACGACTGATCGAAAACTAGAACTAATGTCTACTAAACACTTAAAGGGGTTATCCGACTTATTTTGCCTTTTTTTTGTCATTTCACTATTGGGCTACATAGGGGAAGGTAAGTAGATAGCAACTAACTACCTACCCGGCTGTCAGCCCCTCTCCCTGGCTCAAAGCGGCCATGTGACCGCTCCTGCCGTGATTTTGCTGCTTCCTGTGAAGTCACGTTGACAGGGGCAGGACCTTGTTGACAGGTAACACTGCCGTCTTCATGTTGCTGCCCTGCTGGATGGGTACAGTGCATGGAGTCCTTACCCCCCTTTCCCGCACCCTCCCACATATCCCATAGTGCAGTGGTCTCAAAGACTCTGCCCGTAGGCTGCTGTCACGCTCCCCGGGTCCCCTGCGCTGCCCCCCGGCTCACCTGTCACGCTCCCCGGCTCCCCTGCCTCGCTTCCCGGTTCCTTGGTCCGGTCACCGCCGCTCCCCGCTCTCCAGCATCCATTGCCGGCGCGTCCCCGGCGTCCTGGTCCCCGCTCCCGGCGCCCGTCGGCTTCTCAGCCCCAGCCCGGCCCTGCTGCTTTCTCCTCGCAGCTTCCTGCTCTGGCTTCTGGCACTCGGGCCGCGCGCATGCGCATTAGGGCGCGCGCGCGGTCATTGACCCTTTCTTAAAGGGCCAGCGTCCATTAACAGGAAATGATGCAAACAGGTACAGGGTATAAAAAGGTTTGATGTCCAAGGGGGCGGGGCCTGATCTTCGTGTTTCTTAAGCTAGGAGTCAGGTCTCCTGGTTTCTCTATGATATACTCACCTATCTCTCTTGTAGAGCCGTGCCTGCCTCGCCATCCAGTCCTGCCGAATTCCGAAAACCCCGAACGCTGTCCATCTGCCATCCTGACAGTCCGTACCATCTCGGATCCCTGCGGTGACCCGTCATCTCGCTCCAAAGGTTCCGGACCCCGCCTGACATCTTCTCGGCTTCCGAACCTGAGCTGCGTCACTCGGACTACCATCAGTGACTCCGTGGTCCCAGGGACTTCTCCGTTATACTCCTATGCACGGACTGTTCTGCTGCCTATAGTGCTCCAGCTACTGGACCCCTTACCACCATCTAGGAGTTCGGCCCAGTGGATCCACCTCCTGGGTCTACCCGTCCACCTGGCCCTGACAGCTGCATGTGACCACTGATGCTACTTGCGATGTGCAGGCCCACAGGCCCCTTGCTGATCACTGCCCGTGCTGGGGCTGCATAGTCAGCGCTTTATATCAAAATGCTGGTACTGTGCACACTTTGCAACACATTATTTTGAATACAATTGTATCATAAATATCATATAAATATTGAGCTAAACTCGTTAACCATGAACACAATCAGAAACCAAGTTTCAAAGAGTATAAAAGCTCTTAATTTTATTACAATTAGATTAAAATACAAAACAATGACAATATAATATCGATATAAATAAGCAAAAAAATCGCCAATTCATAGGTCTAAAACCCAAAATATACCAACATCATATAGAAAAGGTTTTTTAATTCATTATAATATATAGAGCGTTATTTTAGATGTGTTTTATTCCAAAATTGAATATTACTACTATCTAGTGGTGAAATAAATAATAGCATGTAGCTTATATCCAATGTCATCAGCTTTAGATAATTCTAGTAACAAGTAGAGCTTTCAAAGTGCAAAAAATAATAAATAGCATTAATACATCAAGAAAATTCAAAAATAATATTATAGAACAATACAATGACATTGATATAAGGCTACTTACTGCAGAGCGGTATTTGGATAGACCTGATACCTCGACACGTGTTTCGTGCTATAACTTCTTCAGGAGGCACTTTCTATAAGATGTTGGTATATTTTGGGTTTTAGACCTATGAATTGGCGATTTTTTGCTTATTTATATCGATATAATATTGTCATTGTTTTGTATTTTAATCTAATTGAAATAAAATTAAGAGATTTTATACTCTTTGAAACTTGGTTTCTGATTGCGTACATTATTTTGAGTAGGTTTTTTGCTTTATATCAGAGGACAGATTCCCGGGCGCTCTTCAGATACAAGCTTTGTATACAGCTGCTGCAATGATCATATGCTGGCCAATCAGAGGTCAGCAGCGGATCACTAGAAAAGCTGTATATAGAAAGTTTAATGAAACCAACAAATGAAATGCTACAGATTCTCAACTAGCTCAAAAGGAAGGTCAGTTTTATAGCTTCTCTAATCTGCAAAACTGTTTTCAGCTGTGCTAACATACTTGCACAAGGGTTTTCAAGGGATTTCTAAACATCCATTAGCCTTCTAACACAGTTAGCAAACACAATGTACAATTAGAACACTGGAATGGTGATTGTTGGAAATGGGCCTCTATACACCTATGTAGATATTGCATTAAAAATTAGATGTTTGCAGCTAGAATAGTCATTTACCACATTAACAATGTATAGAGGGGATTTCTGTTTAATTGAATGTTAGCTTCATTGAAGAAAAAAAAAAGTGCTTTTCTTTCAAATATAAGGAAATATCTAAGTGACCCTAAACATTTTAACTGTAGTATATATTAGACACATAAGGCTTTCATGTCATCACATACCATACCATACCATAGAAACGACATAAGATCAGAAAACCAAAGACTTAAGGCCCCGTTACACACAACGACGTATCTAACGATATATCGCCGGGGTCACGGATTCTGTGACGCACATCCAGCATCGATAGCGACGTCGTTGCGTGTGACACCAACAAACGGCCGTTAACGATCAAAAATCAAAAATACTCACCTTATCGTTGACACGTCGTTCATTTTCAAATGGGGATTCAGGTAAGGAGAACGCGGGGGGGGGGATTCTGGTAAGGAGAGCGCGAGGGGGGGATTCAGGTAAGGAGAGCGCGCGGGGGGATTCAGGTAAGCAGAGCGCGCGGAGGGGGATTCAGGTAAGCAGAGCGCGCGGAGGGGGATTCAGGTAAGCAGAGCGCGCGGAGGGATTCAGGTAAGCAGAGCGCACGGGGGGGGATTCAGGTAAGCAGAGCGCGCGGGGGGATTCAGGTAAGGAGAGGGTGCGGGGGGATTCAAGTAAGGAGAGCGTGGGGGGGATTCAGGTAAGCAGAGCGCGCGGGGGGATTCAGGTAAGGAGAGGGTGCGGGGGGATTCAAGTAAGGAGAGCGCGGGGGGGATTCAGGTAAGGAGAGCATGGGGGGGGATTCAGGTAAGGAGAGCGTGGGGGGGGATTCAGGTAAGGAGAGCGTGTGGGGGGGATTCAGGTAAGGAGAGCGCGGGGGGGATTCAGGTAAGGAGAGCATGGGGGGGGATTCAGGTAAGGAGAGCATGGGGGGGGATTCAGGTAAGGAGAGCGCGGGGGGGATTCAGGTAAGGAGAGCGCGGGGGGGGATTCAGGTAAGGAGAGCGCGGGGTGGGGATTCAGGTAAGGAGAGCGTGGGGGGGATTCAGGTAAGCAGAGCGCGCGGGGGGATTCAGGTAAGGAGAGGGTGCGGGGGGATTCAAGTAAGGAGAGCGCGGGGGGGATTCAGGTAAGGAGAGCATGGGGGGGGATTCAGGTAAGGAGAGCGCGGGGGGGATTCAGGTAAGGAGAGCGCGGGGTGGGGATTCAGGTAAGGAGAGCGCTGGGGGGGATTCAGGTAAGGAGAGCGCGGGGGGGGGATTCAGGTAAGGAGAGCGCGGGGGGGGGATTCAGGTAAGGAGAGCGCGGGGGGGGATTCAGGTAAGGAGAGCGCGGGGGGGGGATTCAGGGGTAAATGTGACAGGGATGTAAAAGCTAAAGTTAAAAGAAATCACAAAGATAAAAAACAAACACATTTATATTTTTGAGAAGGGAAAATGGAAATGAGTGTGACTATAAACTAATCCAGAAAGAAAATAATGGGGAACCTGCACCTACCTCCACCTGCACACGCACACTAGTAGTTGAGCCTAGAATGTATGGGCTGATTCCCGGTTTGTGGGCGTAGCGATATTTCCTCTTGTCCACTATATTCATGCAGGGTTCGCGAGCCCCGACCCCTTATGCTCTGTACTTATAGGACCTGTGATGATGTCACATGGAGGGGAGGAGTCAGGGGTCACATGATCAGCTCCTCAGTGTATGCAGGACTCTGCTGTGCTGGTTGTCATGGTGCTGGATGAGGGGAAGTTTATGTGTGGGGTCAGGAGGGGTTTACAGTGTGGATGTAGCAGAGCCGTGTGTGTACGTGTATGGATTGGAGCCGTATGTATCTATCACTTCCATTACTCTGTTATAACTGATGTCTGTTCCTGTGTTTTCGTCCTGACACTTTCCTCTAGAAATACAATCACATATTGTCCTCCGATCTCTGTGCGTTGCTCACGTCTCTCTCACCGGGATCGGCTCATCACTCTACAGTCATGGCCAAAAGTTTTGAGAATGACACCAAAATTATTTTTTCACATGATCTGTTGCCCTCTGGTTTTTAATTGTGTTTGTCTGATGTTTACATCACATACAGAAATATATTTGCAATCATATTATGAGTACCAAAAGGTTATATTGACAGAATGAGTTAATGCAGCAAGTCAATATTTGCAGTGTTGACCCTCCTTCTTCAGGACCTCTGCAATTCTCCCTGGCATGCTCTCAATCAACTTCTGGACCAAATCCTGACTTACAGCTGTCCATTCTTGCATAAGCAATGCTTGCATTTTGCCCGAATTTGTAGGTTTTTGTTTGTCCACCCGTCTCTTGATGATTGCCCACAAGTTCTCAATGGGATTAAGATCTGGGGAGTTTCCAGGCCATGGACCCAAAATCTCTATGTTTTGTTCCATGAGCCATTTAGTGATCACCTTTGCTTTATGGCAAGGTGCTCTATCATGCTGGAAAAGGCATTGTTGGGCGCCAAACTGCTCTTGGACAGTTGGGAGAAGTTGCTCTTGGAGGACATTCTGGTACCATTCTTTATTCATGGCTGTGTTTTTAGGCAAGACTGTGAGTGAGCCGATTCCCTTGGCTGAGAAGCAACCCCACACATGAATGGTTTCAGGATGCTTAACAGTTGGCATGAGACAAGACTGGTGGTAGCACTCACCTCTTCTTCTCCTAATAAGCTGTTTTCCAGATGTCCCAAACAATCGAAAAGGGGATTCGATTCATCTGAGAAAATGACTTTACCCCAGTCCTCAGCAGTCCACTCCCTGTACCTTTTGCAGAATATCAGTCGGTCCCTGATGTTTTTCCTGGAGAGAAGTGGCTTCTTTGCTGCCCTCCTTGAAACCAGGCCTTGCTCAAGCAGTCTCCGCCTCACAGTGCGTGCAGAAGCACTCACACCAGCCTGCTGCCATTGCTGAGCTAGCTCGGCACTACTGGTAGTCCAATCCCGCAGCTGAAACAGTTTTAAGATACGGTCCTGGCGTTTGCTGGTCCTTCTTGGGCGCCCTGGAGCCTTTTTGGCAACAATGGAAGCTCTCTCCTTGAAGTTCTTGATGATGCGATAGATTGTTGACTGAGGTGCAATCTTTGTAGCTGCGATACTCTTCCCTGTTAGGCCATTTTTGTGCAGAGCAATGATGGCTGCACATATTTCTTTAGAGATAGCCATGGTTAACTGAAGAGAAACAATGATACCAAGCACCAGCCTCCTTTTAAAGTGTCCAGTGGTGTCATTCTTACTTAATCATGACTGATTGATCGCCAGCCCTGTCCTCATCAACACCCACACCTGTGTTACTGGAACAATCACTAAAACGATGTTAGCTGCTCCTTTTAAGGCAGAAATGCAATGATGTTGAAATGTGTTTTGGGGGTTGAAGTTCATTTTCTTAGCCAATATTGACTTTGCAAGTAATTGCTGTTAAGCTGATCACTCTTTATGACATTCTGGAGTATATGCAAATTGCCATTAGAAAAACTTAAGCAGTAGACTTTGTAAAAATTAATATTTGTAGCATTCTCAAAACTTTTGGCCATGACTGTACACATGGAAAGTAGTGATGAGCTGGAGGAGCCTTCATGATGCCGGGGTCATGTGATCATTCTGGAGATGACCACTTTCTACATTTTGAGGGAATTAATAATGATGTTATATATAGGGTATGTGAGAACATTAAAAGCAGCCTATGTGGAGCGGGGGCTCCATACGTATCTAATAGGGGCCAATCTTCACGGCTAGGCTGGAGCTGTAATCAGGGAAATGTTATATGTACAGACTACTAGCCTCTTCTACTACGGTATATATGTTATTATTGGCTTACACAAGGTGGCCATAAGATAACCTAAGGTGTTTGGAGCTGTGTGCAGACTGACCCAGTGGACAGAATTGGCATCTATGCTATTCAAGGCATGGGGAGACGGAAGGCATCTGAAAAAAAATTAATGATGACACGTTTTGAGGCAACAGTGTTACTGAGTGTTCAACCAGGGCGAGGATAACTTTCCACACTGCTGTATGGGAGCCCCAATTGCCTGGAAACACTGTGTGCACTGCTGTTCCCGGCAGGGTTGTTCGTGCCCTGTTCCATGACGGCAGTGGCAATGTCATCCAAAACCTCTCTGCTTACTGGTCATCGCCAAGCACCCTGGCTGAACCCTCAGTAACCCTGTTGCCTCAAAACAGGTCATAGTCTGTTTCAGTAAAGTTTTGGTATAAAAAAATTTTTAACATGCCATTCGTTTTCCCATGCCTTGAATAGCATACATACCAATTTTTAGCCACTTCTGTCCACTGGGTCAGTCTGCACACGGCTCCAAACACCTTAGGTTATTTTATGGCCACCTTGTATATGTTGAGGTTATCCCTGGTCTCCATCATCAGGATGTACTATAACACTATATCCATAAGGGCTGTGTGTGTCATCCTAGTTGGCCTCCATGGACTCTAATGTAATCTACATTCATTGTACTGCTTCTGGTGGGGTGGGGGGGAATATGCTTGTTTTTTCCTCTCTGCAGGGGGCCTCCTGTATACACTACTTTGCAGACACTTCAGTGACCCGCTTTGAATGAAATTTACCTGAGGAGTAAGGGGCTGGGGTGTGCGTATCTCTGCCCTACTAGGGGGTGATCCCAAGAAGAAGGTAGAAACAGAGAAGACACATGATTGGGGGTTGTTTGTTGGTACTGTAACTGCAAGGGCTAGGATCTGCTGCTTCCAGATCCTAGCCCTTACAGATGGGATTGTGAGCAAAATACACTCCTTCTATGCCCTTGGAACTCCAAATTAATAAGATTTTTTTTTTACAAGCGCTTGGAGAAATCAATACAGCACCCACCATCTATGGTGTACTGAAGGTTTCTGCTTTATTTCATCATGAGACCAGCTTATATAGTACCTCCAACAAAGAAGTCACCATGCACCAATAAGGGCCACAGGGGTGTTTGTAGAAATGTGAAACTTCCTCACCCATCAGTGTAAGCTAAACCCTATGACATCATTCAGTTATAAGACAAGATGGTTTTTAGAGAATACAAAATGGCTTGTATTCTCACAGGATCATCAACCAACCTGCTGGATTTGAGGAGATCTTCTAAGGATAAGTGTTTTTATTCCCCTTGGCGTTGGAGTACTGGGTGGCGCCTCCAGATTTGTTCCTTTTGCGGTTACAGACTTTGGGAATTATAACTACTGTATGTTTGGTAGAATATTCTCCAAGTCACGTAATAAAGGTTTTTTGATTGTTCATCGGTCTACTGTCCCAGCCTGCTGTGTCACAACCTGGTTGGCATCTGTGGGATAAGAGAAGATGGAATTGAAAACAGCGATCTGGCAATGAATGGAACCAGAACCTCAGGATATAGGAATTGGACTATTGTGAAAATACAAAGGCCTGTGAATTAGGAGTCAGTTACAGAGGACTGTCCAATAATGGTTGAGGTTTTGGGAGCAGCTAGCCTTCAAGATAGCACTGGAGAAGGATTCCCAGAGCAATTGGAGGTAAATACCCTGAAAAGTCCTTGGGTTGTGTTGTACAAGAAGGATATGACATTACTGGGAGATTAAGGGTGGCTTTACACGCTGCAATCGCGCTAGCGAGATCTCTAGCGTGCATACCCGCCCCCATCGTTTGTGCGACACAGGCAAATCGTTGCCTGTGGCGCACAAAATCGCGCGGACCCGTCACACTACTTACCTGCCTAGCTTTCTAAGGGGGCGGTTGGTTTGGCGTCACAGCGACGTCACTAAGCGGCCGCCCAATCAAAGCGGAGGGGCGGAGATGAGCGGGACATAACATCCCGCCCACCTCCTTCCTTCCTCATTAGCGGCGGCCGCAGGTAAGGTGAGGTTCCTCGTTCCTGCGGTGTTACATGTAGCGATGTCTGCTGCCGCAGGAACGACCAACTACATCATACCTGCAGCAGCAACGATAATTGGGAAGAGGGGGTGATGTCACCGATGAGCGATTTTGAACGTTTTTGCGACGATTCAAAATCGCTCATAAGTGTCACACACAATGACATCGCTAAAGCGGCTGGATGTGCGTCACAAATTCCATGACCCCAACGAGATTGCTTTAGCAATATCGTAGCATGTAAAGCCACCTTAAGCCACCATAGAGGATAAACAAGAGGCCAGTCGTAGAGCTCATAAACAGCCACTCACTGTGGAAGCAGCTAAAAACTAGAGGCAGTCATTCACCCCAATACTCACCATGAGGGAATCCCCAATAGTGTCCCGGAAGGAGTTTAAAGGTCGCTTTACACGCTGCGATATTGTCGCGGGCGGAGGAGGGGACGCCGCGCTCTCCCACTGCTGCTCGGGTCCGGCTGCCGCGGCTGCTGCGGCCTGCTGCTGCTCGGTGGCTCGAGCGGTGGGTCGGATCCCGGGGACTCTAGCGGCGCTCCTCGCCCGTGAGTGAAAGGGGGTTGTTTTTGGGTGTGGGGGTTGTTTATTGTCCGTGACGCCACCCACGGTTGTCGTGATTTGTTAGCACCACCGCTGCTCTGTATGGGGTTCCCGGGAAGGATGGTATGGAGCAGCCAGTTGTTGTGTTGCCGCTCCGTGGGTAGGGGTTGGTGATCCCGGGGCCCAGTGAAGAGGTGGGGGATGCAGGGACGCGGGGGCAGTGCTGTGCCTTGCGGCACTGTGGTACTCACTCAGCCTGAGACGTTGACACAGTTTTTCGGTAAACCACACGGCTGGAAAGACGGTTCCCACGGACGGCTGCACTTGCTTTCCCAGTAGGTGACGGTGATGTCCCTTTGACCTGCACCCTATGTTTCGTTGTTGGTAGCGATGGGTTCCCACCGGTAACCCGCTCCCCGACTTGGATATGTGCCGGAGGAGCCCTACTTTGCCCGCAGGCGCTGGCCCTGAGAGACTGGTGCCCTGGCGGTGGCGGTGTATCTCCGTTACGGTCGGACTGTTGCCTTCAATCGGGACTTGGCTGTTTGGAGACAGACGTCCCCTTCACTGACGGATTTGGCAAATTATGGCGACTCCTAGCCTTGCCGGGGTCCGAGAGGCCCCTGCCCTGGTGCTGACTGTTTTTCGTATACTGCTCCAGACCGCCGGGCCACTACCCGTTCACGGTCCTTCCAGCAACCTCCGAGCAGTCCCCCTCCAGACTGTCACCGCCGTTGCTGACCTTGCTGACTCTGTCCTGCACACAGGTGGACTACTTCAGGCGTTACTACTCTTACTCTCACTCTTTTCTTCTTTGCTCCACTACTACTTCACTTTCACTTCACTTAGCTCCTCTACCACTCCACTGTTTACTCCTTCTTGTCCAAACCCTATCTTGCTTCCTCTCACTTTCACTTCCCTCACTAGACTGCTTGGTTCTTCCCGCCTCCAGGGCTGTGTACTCCTCGGTGGGCGGAGCCAACCGCCTGGCCCACCCCCTGGTGTGAACATCAGCCCCTGGAGGAAGGCAACAAGGATTTTGGTAGCTTTGGTGTTCCTAACTGGGATGTAGGGTGTGGTGGTGTAATGACCTGTGACCCCTGGCTTGCCCAGGGTGTCACAATATCGTGACCGATATCGCTAGCGTGTGTACCCGCCCCCATCGGTTGTGCGACACGGACAAATCGCTGCCCGTGGCGCACAACATCGCGCGGACCCATCACACTACTTACCTGCCTAGCGACGTCGCTGTGACTGGCGAACCGCCTCCTTTCTAAGGGAGCGGTTCATTCAGCGTAACAGCGACGTCACAACAGCGTCACCGAACCACCGACCAATAGAAGCGGAGGGGTGGAGATGAGCGGGACGTAACATCCCGCCCACCTTCATCCTTCCTCATTGCGGGCGGCCGCCGGTAAGGTGAGGTTCCTCGTTCCTGCAGTGTCACACATAGCGATGTGTGCTGCCGCAGGAGCGACGAACTACTTCGTACACCGAGCAGCAGCGATATTCGAGAATAGGGGGGCATGTCACCGATGAGCAATTTTGACCGTTTTTGCGATGATTCAAAATCGCTCATAGGTGTCACACGCAAAGACATTGCTAAAGCGACCGAATGTGAGGCACAAATTCCGTGACCCCAACGAGATTGCTTGAGCGATGTTGCAGCGTGTAAAGCGGCCTTAAGCCTTTTAATGAGGCTGTAGGGGATATTGAGGGTTTCTTCTAAGATTTTAAACATCAATGTCAGATAATGGAAGTTCTATAAATAGAGTAGGTCCGACTACTGTTGAGGCTCTTAGAGGGTGAAGTTGCAGAAGCGTACTGAGCTATGGACCCTCGGTTTACCCGTGAGTATGAGGACATTAAGGAAATCATCATGCTGTATTATGAGGTAACTTTGGAAACCTACAGAACCCAGTTCTGCTCTTCAGCCTTTTAAAAGGTATGCCCATATAATGAAACAAGCATATCGTCCTTGGCTGGAGGAATAGGGGGGGAAGGTCCTATAGGTCATCATGAAAGAGCAGTTCTTTGCAAAATTGCCATCAGGCACTGGGTGCGTGAGGGGAAACCTGTGACATTAGATGAAGCTGCTGCTTTAGTTGATGAGGTTCTCACTATCAAACCTCAGTGGATGAAGCTACTGCTGAATGGAGAGAGAACTACCAATTTCCCACCACCAGTGGTCCATTGTCATCCAGTCCACAATGTTCAGCACCCCACTAGACCACATCTCATGTTCATGCCCATGTGAATCCCTTGTATCCCTATCCCTTGTAGACTGGGAGCCCTCTCAGGCAGGTTCCTCTATCCTCCTGTACCAGTTTGTGCCTTATTTTGTTTATGATCATTGTACTTGTCCCTATTATGTATACCCCTTTCACACGTAAAGCGCCATGGAATAAATGGCGCTATATTAATTTTTATTAATAATAATAATAAAAATAATGATATACCATACATCCATTTCATCCCTCATCTTCAGGACCGTGACGAGGAGGGAAAATAGTGGAGCACATATGTTATTGTTGTGGACATCCACAGGTCATACGCCCAGCTAACCAGTGGAATAGTCATCCCCAAATCAAACAACCGCCTGTGGTTAACATGTGGTTATCAGCCTAGAGCAACCTTACCTCCTTCTCCAAAATGCAAATTGAAGGAATTGTAAAACAGCAAAAAGTTCAATTTTGGTCTCGTGACCACAGCACCTTACTCCATAAATTTCGGGAGTCTCCCACAAGTCTTTTGTCAAAATCAAAATGAGCCTTCCAATTTTTGGCTGCAAGTCAAAATTTTTTTTCTGTCCACTCCTCCATAAAGACCAGCTCTATGGAATGTATGGCTTATTGTGATCGTATGGACTGTTATTCCAGCCTCTGCTTGGGAACTCTGCAGCTCCTTCAGGGTTACCTTTGGTCTTTGTGCTGCCTCTCTGATTAATACCTTCCTTGCCCGGACTGAGTGTTTTGGTGGGCAGCCCTCTTTTGTCAGGTTTGTTGTGATACCATGTTCTTTGCATTTGTTGGTAATAGATTTGATGGTGCTTTAGGGGGTCATCAGAGATTAGGATATTTGTCCCCTCACCCATGACAGCACCACGTGAGAGAGAGGGATCCGCCCAGCAAGGACAGGAAACCATTTGGAAATAAAAGGGTGGTACCTCTCCCCCTCTTCAGTCGGTTTCCTGTCGTTGATGGGAGACCTCATTCTGTGTGCGGTACAGAAGGAAATTATGGGCCAGAAGAGGCCTGAACTTACCCAACCCCGTTCAGTGTCCGGAAAAAAAGGGTGGGTCCTGTGGCGCCATTCTTTGTGGTTGGAAGCGCCGTCTACCAACCCTCTTGGGACCTGGTGTCTGTGTGGGTGCCGGTAGCACAGACCGTCTCGGGATCGCCACACCATCCTCCTCCCTGCCGCTCCTCAGCGTCCTTTCTGCGACCTGCTAGTTCTGCAGGCCTTCTGGGAGCAGGGCGCACTCTGTGACGCGTGTCCGGAGCATGCTGGAAGATATGGGCATCTCGGGTGACGTCACAGGAGCGCACTGGAAGGCAGGGCTGTAGACATGGCGGCGTCCATGCGATCTCATTGGTGGCATGGGCGGCGGTGTCACGGAGCAGGGATTCGCCAGGGGATCGCTAACCATCATTTGGGCCTTGCTGGATTCATGGAGAAGGGGGAGGAGCCATTCGGGACCGGAGGAGGACGGCTATGGCCTAAAAAAAAAACCTGGCTGGAAACAATTTTGCGCTTGCTTCATTTTCACCATGGATGGAGACAAGCAACACCTCAGCGTGAAAAATGTAAGGATAGCAGTCAGTCCAGTGAGACCAGTCGAACCCAGCCGTGGCAGCCAAAGGTCCAGGACTTCCTGCGGCTCCATCAGGAAGGTGAATAAGCCAACGCGGCCTCCAAATCCAGTACCCTTTGATCTATTGGATTGGTAAGTGATCTTCAAGAATGTCACTTTTATTACTGGGTCCCTTGTGGTTTTTTCTTGCAAAAACACTAGGTTGCACCCAAAAAAAGCCACTTCTAAATGGAAGAACAGGGAATGCCCTTTGTGTCAGGCACCGCTTGCGGCACACTGGCAGAAAAGGCTATGTGCGGGATGTATACACAACACAATAGCTGAAGAGTCCCTGGGAGTTTCTGTTGAAATCAGATCGGTCATCCGTTCTGAGATACAGGATTCTTTAAAAAATATCCTGAGGAAAAAGAAAAGTAAAGTAGTCGATTCTGATTCCGGCTCACCCCCTCATCCAGTCTTGATCTTTGCTCAGATTCCTTATCATCCGACCGTGACATGGGGGTCAGACCATGTTTTCCTGTTGAGGATATGGAGAAGCTAGTCAAAGCAATACGAGCCACAATGGGCCTTAAAGATGAAAAGACCCCAAGATCTCTTGAGGATTTGATGTTTGGTGCGTTAGTGGAGAAAAGTAAGATTTCCTTTCCTGTAAACGCTAAGGTGGAATTGCTCTCTAAAAAGGAATGGAACCGCCCTGATAGAGCGGGAGCTCTCCCCTCCTCTTCTAAAAGAAAGTACCCGTTTGACGATAAGGATTCTGTTCCATGGGAGAAAGCCCCAAAAATAGATGCTGCAGTGGCTAAGTCTTCCAAAGCTTGGGGTTTTCCCTTGGAAGATTCAAGGATATTAAAGGATCCCCTGGATAAAAAAAAGCTGGCCGCTATCTGAAACACACCTGGGAGTCAGTAGCGGGCAGTTTGAAACCCGCTATTGCCGATACCTGTGCAGCACGCGCATTGATGATTTGGCTTAAGCAAGATGAAGACCAACTCAAAGATAGATTGCCTCATGATCAAATGCTGTCAAACCTGCCATTACTATGGGGTTCAGCGGCATTACTAGCAGATTTTATTAGGTTCGGAGGCAGATCCGCTGGTTTGTACAATGCCGCAAGGAAGAAGCTATGGTTAAAAGACTGCCCAGGGGACTTGCAGTCCAAACATAAGCTATGCTCAATGCCATGTGATGGTCAGCTCCTTTTTGGCAAGCAACTGGAGTAAGCCTTGAAAAATGTGGCAGATAGAAAGAAATCCTTCCCTAGATTTTCATCAAGCTCCCAGCGTTCTTCCTTTCGGAAGAGAAAATTTTACAAGGAAAAACCTAACAATCGAAAGTGGGAATACAAGCCCAGAAGGGAATCGAAGATTTATGTTCGGTGGCTCCGCCACTTCCACAAGAAAGCCATCCCAATGACGCAAAGCCGCAGGTGGGAGGATGGCTTTTACATTTTCTAACCGCCTGGGAAAACATTTCCTCCAATACGTACGTTCTGAGTATTATCCGAGAAGGTCTCAGAATACAATTTATGCTCTATCTTCAACAATGGTACGTTGTAACGCCTCTTTGGAGGTCATGGGCTCTGGAAGCAGAGATCATAGGAATGATAGACAAACAGGTCCTTTGCGAGGTTCCCCTTGCGGAACAAGGGAAGGGGTTTTACTCCCCTCTTTTTCTGGTGAAAAAAACAGACAGCTCATTCAGGACTATAATAAACCTGAAGAAACTCAACGAATACATCCAAACCCATCCCTTCAAGATGGAATCTGTACAGTCAACCATTAAACTGTTGCATCATAACTACTACATGGTGGTAGTGGACCTCAAAGATGCCTACTACCACGTTCCTATTCATCCGGATCATCAAACATATTTAAGGGTAGCTCTGTCCATCCAGAACAGGATTTGTCATTTCCAATTCACAGCACTTCCATTCGGACTTTCCATTGCTCCACGAATTTTTACAAAATAGTGGCAGAGATAACAGCCTTCTTGACACTCCAGAATCTGCTTCTTGTTCCCTACCTGGACGACTTTCTGGTCATCTGCAAATCACAACAACATTGTGTAGAACAAGTACGGAGCTTCCAGGTAGTCCTAAAGGACCTGGGCTGGATTATGAATACAGCCAAGTCTCAACTGGAGGCGAGGCAGCTACAGTTCAGTTATTCCTGGGCATGCTGTTGGATTCAGAACACCAGATATGTTGTTTGCCAGAGAACAAAATCCTGAAGATGTCGACGCTCGCCCTACATGCCATACGCCATCCCAAGATGTCCCTCAGGAGGGCTATGTCTTTTTTGGAACCATGACGTCATGCTTTTCGGCAGTGCCCTGGAGCACTCCACTCAAGGGATCTTCAGTGGGAAATCCTCTCTGCCCAAAGAAACTTAGATGGATATTTAGAAGGTGATACAGTTCTATCCTTGAAAACAAGGAATTCCTTCTGGTGGTGGACATCCAAGGATAATCTTTCCACAGGAATCCCGTGGCTGCCTCGGGCACAGAAGATAGTCACCACAGATGCCAGTCAGCTGGGGTGGGGGGCACATCTGGAAGCGCAGATATCCCAGAGGTCCTGGTCAATCTGGGAACCAGGACAACCCTCCAACCTCAGAGAGCTATCGTCAGTAGAGAAGGCATTGAAAGCCTTTTCTCCTGTCCTTTAAGGCCACCATGACAGGATACTATCAGACAATCAGTCTACAGTGGCTTATATCAATCACCAGGGGGGCACGAGGTCTCTTCCAGTGGGCAGAGCAGCACCTTCTCTCCCTCTCGGCCCTTCAAATAAAAGGATTTTCAAATACAACAGCTGACTTTTTAAGTCGTCACGAGTTGAAGCAGGGGAAATGGTGTCTGAATCCGAAAATATTTCTGCGCATTGTAGCTCTACGGGGGAGGCCCTTATAGATCTTTTCGCCACTCAGTCCAACAGACAGGTTGCCAGGTTCTGCTCCGTAAACCCTGCAGAACACCCATATGCAGTGGATGCACTCCAACTTCCATGGACTTTCCAACTGGCTTACACCTTCCCTCCGATTGTCCTGCTAAAATCCGTTATATGGAAAATCAAGGAAGATCAGGCGAGAGTCCTTCTCATCACGCCCTTTTGGCCCAAGAGGCCCTGGTTCTCTCTCCTGAGGTTTATGTCACTTACGGATCCCTGGGTCCTTCCAGAGATTCCAGATCTCCTAATACAGGGTCCAGTGTTCCACTCACAACAAAAGGGCTTCCATCTGATGGCATGGAACTTGAAAGGTCGTTACTAACACGTCGGGAAGTCTCCTTGGCACTTGTCTCTACATTACTAAAAGCAGAAAACCTGTCACAACAAGGATTTATAGTAGAATTTGTAAAAAGTTTCTTACCTTCTCCGATACTCCCTTAGGCCTGAAACACACTTCCGCATAAAAAACGTACGTGTCTCACGTTCCGTTTTTCGGGTCCGTGTTCCATTTTTTATGGGCGTTTCTCCTGTACGTGTGACATCCGTGTAATGGCGTATGCTTGCCGTTTGTGCATGTGGAATGTCCGTGTATGCGTACGTGTAATGTCCATGTGGTGTCCGAATGTGTTGATCTGTGTGTGTTGTAAAATGTCGTTGCTACATACCCACTGACAGCCGACATAGACAGAGACGCACGATGAGAATGAACTCGGGTGAACCTCACCCGACTTTTTTGTCATACCACGGCTCTGTCTCTGTGTGGCCTCCTGATTAGTGGACATTCATGATGGAATCACCGGCGTCCGCTAATCCCCTGAGTGACTGAAGTTAGCGGCGACATTTGCGCTGCCGTCACTCAGGTTACCCAAGGCTAGCTGGAGTCACCCACCCGTCACCACAACTCACTTGTGACTTCTTCGCTGATCGCGCAGCTCACTTCAGTCACTTGGGTGACTCGCTGTCACAGGTGGAGGATCCAGTAGTGGCCGCGAGTAACCTGACTGACGTCATCGGTGATCGCGCGGCTCACTTCAGTTGCTGCTTGGAGGTGATAGAGAGCGGTCATTGTGTGTGGCCGTTCCTGTCACCGTCATGTAGCAGAGCTGAGAGCGTCGTGGGACATCCATGGATTACGGCAGACCTGGATGGGTTTTTTGGTTTTATTAAATTGGTGAACGAGGGTGTTTGTTTGTTTTAATTATTATAAATAAAGTATTTTTTGAATGTGTGTGTTTGTTTAATTTTAATAACAGGTTAAACATGACAGTTATCTTGGGGAGACGGCTGCCATGCTTAACCTAGGACTTAGTGGCAGCTATGGGCTGCTGCCATTAACTCCTTATTACCCCGATTGCCACCGCGCCAGGGCAATTTGGGAAGAGTCGGGTAGAGTCCCGGAAAAGTCGCATCTAATGGATGCGGCTTTTCCGGGCGGCTGCTGGCTGATATTGTTAGGGTGGTGGGCTCCCCATAACGTGGCGCTCCCCATCGAACCGGCAGGCAGGTGAAGAGAGCAGCGCCCCCTCCGCGGCCTGAAGGCAGGAGCGTGCGGGGGTGCCGCACCGGGACCAGGCCCTACACGGTGTCTTCTGATGTTGTGCCTTGACTGCTCTCCTACTTCTGAACTGGCTGCCTTGACTTCCCTTGCCTCTGGTTTACTACTCCATCTAGCACCATGGAAGCAATCCAGTGCACTCTGCTGTAACACTAAATCTCTGTACAAGGGTAAAAGGGCAAAGGCTGGTATTCCTTTGGAGTTGGTAGACTCAAGTCTGTCCGATGTAGTCTTTTTGAGCCTACAGATGTGGCAGTACTGAGTCTATGTTTAAACCCATCGAGTTAAGTATGAATTCCCTATGAAGGACTAGAACAGTAAGGCTATGTGCCCACGGGGGAAAGTGTCCTGCGGTTATATCCCGCAGGATCTCCCAGAAAACCGCAGCACAACTTTGTCTGTTTCCATGCTGCAGTTTATTTGCGGAATGTTCTGCGGATATGGTGCGGGCATTCTGCATTGAGGATACAGTACCATGGCTTCGGCACTGCATCCTCAATGCAGAACAAGTTCTGAGTGATCGGGGCGTTCATACCTCCATCACGCAGCACTTCTCTCAGTCTACGGCTGTGTTTACACTGTGAAGGAGAAGGTGGGCGGGCCTGAACTAGCTCCGACTGTCACATGACCGGAGCTCGTGCAGGCCCCGCCCACCTCCTCCTTCCTGCTCCTGTGCACCGAGGGAAAATGACCGGGTGTCTGCTATCAAGGCAGGTAAGTATGGGACCAAGGCAGGGGATTTCCGTAGGTAATGGCGCAGGAATAATTGACATGCAGTTATGTGCGGCTGCGGGATATCCGCAGTATATTCCGCAACCGCACATTCCGCAACGTGGACACAGCACTCCCCATGTCCCATAGGATAACATGGGGCGTGTCTGTGCTGAAACCTGCGGATTTACCTGGAAAATCCAGATAAATCCGCAGGTTTTCCGCGGCAAAATCCGCAGAAGCAAGCTCCCGTGGGTACAGGGCCTAACTCTTGCTCTGTGAGTTCCAGGTTGCTTTGCCTCGCCTTATATTAACAGAAACATAAATCACAACTAAAATTTATGTTAAATCAATAATTTAATTTAATAAATGATTAGTTAAGGATTCAGCAATAGTAAAAGGAAAAACTCAGCACTTACCAAATAGCAAAAACATATATTTTTTTTCTTAATTTATAAATCCAAATAGATCTTCACAGGGGAGAATAGGAAAGCGTATGAAGGGAGGCAGCAGTTTCATATCCACTAACTCTTCCTCTAGCCTTATGTGTTTGTGCTCATTAAGAAGCAAAACCGAGCACAATATACCAAATGTAGGAGGGATAATCTTGCAAATTGTACCAGAGCACATTAGATGGAGGACTTTACCCTGCACCTTACAAAGTTAAATGAAAAGAGGTTGTGGAACCCAATGTAACTGATTCCCTGCAGCTAACAATCAGCCTACTACACTGTGCAGCAGTGCTAGCTCACAAAGTCATCACAATGTAATAAATGCCAGGTGAGCAGATTTTATGGAGCTAATATTTTCCTCTTCCAGTATTTGTACCTTTTAGCCTGAAATGATGGACCTGTGTGAAGTGGTCTGACCTTGAGTCCTATTTACTCCTGGGATAATCCTGTTGGGTCTTCTTGATGAGCAGTGAGTACATCACACTGGTATATTGATATGTGAGAATGTGTTCTAGAATAGATAGATGGATATGTGACCCACGGCTGCAGCAGCATCGGTGATGTCACCTCCATTTCCAGAATTGGAAGTGGACCCGGCTTCACTGAGGTGGGACCCAATCTCTCTGAGTGACTGGGCTGTGGGCAGTTTCACTGCACATTACAGACTAGCATTGTGCACGCGCTCTCCTTCAACTCTTTCATTAACAGAGCACCACAAGCACGCGGAATGCTGGGCTGTGACATGCGATGAAACTCCACTCATGGAAACTGGGTCCTGCCTTGTTGATGCCGCATCAGCTTCCAAGTCCACTGCAGCCGGGGATCACATGATGGGGACTGAGTAGACAGTGATAGCGCCACTTACATGCACAATATTATGTATTCCACTTGCTGATATTTATTGCTCAATATATACAGTACATTTCCTCATAATTTATTGTTCTAAATTGCTTTCACTTTTAGACTTGTGACTTAACTTTGACTATAACTTAACTTTTACTGTAATTTTTGTTGTATAATTCAACAATAAAATCATTTTATGAAATGGCTAATACCCTGTGTAATTTCTCTGTCGTGTGTAATTTCTCTGTTAAACATCTTCCCATTCTCAAGATGAAAATGGCTTCTCCCCTGTGTGTATTCTTTCATTCCTAACAGAGTTGATTTACAGGAACAACAATCCTCACATTCTGGACATCAAAATGGCTTCTCCCTTGTATGAGTTCTCAGATGTGCAGAAAGATATGATTTCTTGGTAAAACCTTTCCCACATTCTGAACATGAGAAGGGCTTCTCCCCTGTGTGAATTATTTCATGTTTAACAAGATCAGGTTTGCAAGTAAAACATTTCCCACATTGTGGACATGAAAATGGCTTCTCCCCTGTGTGAATTCTCAAATGTGCATTAAGATTTGATTTATTTGTAAAACATTTCCCACATTCCGAACAAAAAAATGGCTTCTCCCCTGTGTGAATTTTCTTATGTGTAACAAGACTTTGTTTGCAGGTAAAACATTTCCCACATTCATGACATGAAAATGGTTTCTCCCCTGTGTGAATTCTCTGATGTGCCAGAAGATTTGTTTTGTAAGTAAAATATTTCCCACATTCTAGACATGAAAATGGCCTTTCCCCTGTGTGAATTCTCTGATGTACAGTAAGATTTTCTTTCTTGTTAAAACATTTCCCACAAAATGAACATGAAAATGGTTTTTCCCCTGTGTGGATTATCTGATGTCTAACAAGTTTTGATTTAATGCTATAAGATTTTCCACATTTTGAACATGAAAATGGCTTCTCCCCTGTGTGAGTGCTTTTATGTTTAACGAGTTCTCCTTTGCAAGTAAAACATTTTCCACATTCGTGACATGAAAATGGCTTCTCCCCTGTGTGAATTCTCTGATGTACAGTAAGATTTGATTTGTGGGTAAAATATTTCTCACATTCTGAACAAGAATATGGCTTCTCCCCTGTGTGAATTTTCTTATGGGTAACAAGACTTTGTTTGCAGTTAAAACATTTCCCACATTCATGACATGAAAATGGCTTCTCCCCTGTGTGAATTCTCTGATGTAAAGTAAAACTTGCTTTCTTGTTAAAACATTTTCCACATTCTGAACAAGAAAATGGCCTCTCCCCAGTGTGAATTATCTTATGTGCAACAAGCGCTGATTTGTAAGTAAAGTTTTTGCCACATTCTTGACATGAAAATGGTTTCTCCCCTGTGTGAATTTTATAATGTGCAGTAAGAGTTTCTTTCCTGTTAAAACATTTCCCACATAATGAACATGAAAATGGCTTTTCACCTGTGTGGATTATCTGATGACTGACAAGTTGTGATTTAATGCTAAAAGATTTTCCACATTCTAAACATGAAAATGGTTTCTCTCCTGTGTGAGTGCTTTTGTGTTTATCGAGAGCTCGTTTGTAAGTAAAACATTCCTCACAGTCATGACATGAAAATGGCTTCTCCCCTGTATGAATTCTCTGATGTATAGTAAGATTTGTTTTCTTGGCAAAACATTTTCCACATTCTGAGCATGAAAATGGCTTCTCCCCTGTGTGAGTTCTTTTATGTTTAACAAGATCTCCTTTGTTACTAAAACATCGCCCACATTCTGAACATGAAAATGGCTTCTCCCCTGTGTGAATTCTCTGATGTACAGTAAGACTTGATTTCTGGGTAAAACATTTCCCACATTCTGAACATGAAAATGGTTTATCCCCAGTATGAGTGTTTTGATGTTCAGCATCCCTTTTACAATTTCCATATTTTTGCTTAACAGGCTGTAATGAATCAGAAGATAGGTCTTGTTGATAAGGAATAGATGATCGATTTTTGTTGTGATGGGCTGATGGTATATCTAGAATTATTTCATGATCTTCATATATATATGGCATGACACCATAATCAGCTGCGTCAAAATTTGTAAATGGCAGATATCTTTCTGATGCACAGTCATCTACCAAGGGAAAAAAAATATACATAATTGTATTCAGAAGTGCTGCTTTTTGAAACAAATTGTATTAATATACAATTACTAGCTGATGAAGACAGGGGGTACAAACTGCAGACATCAATCCAAGTACTAAAATATTATGCCTAATTCGACAAAAAAAATAAAAAAGTTAAATCTCTCAAAATATAGTGATGCAAAAACAAATTAGTGTATTTTTTGGTTTATAAGACACACCATTTTATAAAACGCAACCCAAATTTAGAGGGGGAAAAAAAAGGTAAAAAAAACGGGGTCAGTCTTACAATCTAGTGGTATCTTACCGAGAGCGGGTGGCAGCAGTGGTGGAGCGGGATCACAGGAGGCAGGAGCTGTGGTGGAATAGGGCGATACTGCAGGGTCAGTGCTGGAGCTGCGCACAATCCAATCAGTAAATATCACTTGAGCAGGGATTTGAAGTGAGTACATGTAATAAAAATAACTTTTCTTTGAGTTCTTAAAAAAATAGAAACCACAACATGTAGACAAAACGTGTACCAGTGCACAATACAAAATGGTTCGGTCTCACCAAATTCTTTCTTGAAGGAGGCCGTCCATGGATGTGGAATGAAGATCTTAGGGAATGGGGGAACCATGATATCCCTGTCGTGCCCCATGCTGTATCTACCATCCTCACCAGGACAGTATCTAGTGTGGTCTGTTGACCTCACTATTATGTAACCTTCCAACAAGTTTCATCCACCTATTACGATGGGACTACTCAGGGGAGATGTTTGTATAAATCTAGACGAGTCCCAGGTCCTTATGAGGACGGGAGATAAAGAATGGGCTCGACAGGGATTCCAGGCTCCCCCATTCGCTAAGATCTTCATTCCACTTCCATGGATGGCCTCCTTCAAGAAAACATTTGGTAAAACTGAATTTTTTTTTATTGTGCATTGGTACACTTTGAGCACTTTATATTTAGTAGCTATCGCTGTCTCAATGGGATGGTTTATATTTTTTAATACATCAAATAAAAGTAACTTTTTATTTGGTATACCCACATCAAATTGCTGCTTAAGTGATCATAAAAAAATCCACAGACAGATCCGTGTGCCCAAAATTTTAAAAGATATATCTCTCAGAATATGTCAATGAAAAAGCAATTAAAAAAAAGTAAAAAAGCACAACAAAAACATCTTTAGTATGTACCAATTGTAATTGTACCAAACAGTGAATAATAAATATAGAAGCTACTACTCACCTGCACTGTCATCTGAAATAATCTCCACTTTATACCAATCATCACCACTCACATATGTCTCTGTAGTATTACTATGGGTCAGATCTTCACCCTGAAACAAATATTGTAAAAGTCACAGACAGATGGAGAAGTCACATCTATGATCAGCTCTAATCCTGCCATCTCCACCGCTCTCATTACACAACTATAACACATATAATACTGGAGGATAAAACAAGACTGAGCACAAGACCTTCACAGCCGTCTACGCATCATAGGGAGATTTCATGGCACCTTCTCTCCATCTACCTGATGATCCTGAGGAACATCGGGATCTTCTTGTTTACAGTCCTGTGGGAGAAGAGGACGGGGACATCTCTCTGGTGTTGTCCTCTTACTGGATAGACCTGGAGGAGACACATACAGGGACTGAATTCATTCCTTACATACAGATAATTATAGGCCGTGTGTGTCCTGTCTATTACCTGGTGATGTGAGGGGCCGGGGAACCTCCATCATGACGTCCTTGTACAGATCGTTGTGTCCTTCTAAATACTCCCACTCCTCCATGGAGAAATAGATGGTGACGTCCTGACACCTTATAGGAACCTGACACATACAATGATACCGTCACCCCCGATCCCTTCATAGCGTTACTGTATAATGTCCCAGCATTCCCAGCAGTGTCACCTCTCCAGTCAGCAGCTCAATCATCTTGTAGGTGAGTTCTAGGATCTTCTGGTCATTGATATCCTCATGTATCGGGGGGTGAGGCCCTGTGATTGGTCTCAGGGGTCTTCCCCATCCCTCAGACACAGGGGCCTGACAGCGCTCACTAGAGGTCTTCTTCACTACTGTGTAATCCTGGTTATGGAGAGACACAGTAATAAATCTCACTACAGACATTTCCAGAGTCCTCACCTCTCCAGTTCTGTCCATCTGTTATTCCAATAGATAAGAATGATGTAATGTGACGTCATCAGAATCTCTCACCTCTCCAGTAAGCCGGAAGAGGATCTCTAGGGTGAGGTGTAATATCCTCTCCGCCATCTTGTCCCTGACCCTATCCATCGTTGACGGATAAGTTGAGAAAATTCTCTTATATAGAAGATCTCCAATATTGTAAGGACCTGAATAGAAGAATATGAGCCTGAAGTAAAATGAAAGTTCTCTGGTAGGAAGCCTGTTATACTATGAGACCAGATGTCACTGAAGTCCTGTCTTATTTATTCAATGAAGGGAAAGCTTTTTAGTTTTCTACTTAAATCCCTCCCCCCCCAGTGATGTAATTGCCTCTAGTGCAGAGGTCTCAAACACGTGGCCCACGGGTCCCATACGGCCCCTGAGGCTGCTTATTGCGTTCCGAGTGCCCGCACACCCCATGTTGATCGCATTACTATGTGGGGGGCCGGGGCCAGCAGGGCTTAACTACAGTTGATGCATTTGCAGCACAGCGTGCGCTAGGAGCTCTCTGCACTCTACCAATGTCAAGCAGGTAACAACGCTGTATGAAGTCTCATAGTTTCATAGTTTTTAAGGTTGAAGGGAGACTCTAAGGCGGGCTTTGCACGTTGCGACATCGCAAGCCGATGCTGCGATGTTGCACGCGATAGTCCCCGCCCCCGTCGCAGGTACGATATCTTGTTATAGCTGGCGTAGCGAAAATTATCGCTATGCCAGCTTCACATGCACTCACCTGCCCTGCGACCGTCGCTCTGGCCGGCGACCCACCTCCTTCCTAAGGAATCATAGCGACGTCACACGGCAGGCGGCCAATAGCGGAGGAGATGAGCAGGATGTAAACATCCCGCCCACCTCCTTCCTTCCGTAAAGCCGCCGGCGGCAGGTAAGGTGATGTTCTTCACTCCTGCGGCTTTACACACAGCGATGTGTGCTGCCGCAGGAACGAGGAACAGCATCGTACCTGTCGCGGCAGCGTAATTATGAAAAAGTCGGAGCCTGCACCGATGATACGATAACGACGCTTTTGCGCTCGTTAATCGTATCATCTAGGACTTACACACAACGATGTCGAAAGTGACGCCAGATGTGCGTCACTTTCGATTTGACCCCACCGACATCGCACGTGCAATGTTGCAACGTGCAAAGCCGCCCTTAGTCCATCTAGTTCAACCCGTAGCCTAACATGTTGATCCAGAGGAAGGCAAAAAAAACCCAATGTGTCAAACAAGCTCCAATGGGGGAAAACATTCCTTCCTGACTCCACATACGGCAATCAAACTAGTTCCCTGGATCAACACCCTGTCATAAAATCTAATATACATAACTGGTAATATTAAATTTTTCAAGAAAGGCGTCCAGGCTCTGCTTAAATGTTAGTAGGGAATCACTCATTACAACATCATGCGGCAGAGAGTTCCATAGTCTCACTGCTCGTACAGTAAAGAATCCTCGTCTGTGATTATGATTAAACCTTCTTTCCTCTAGACGTAGCGGATGCCCCCGTGTTCCAGTCGCAGGCCTAGGTGTAAAGAGATCTTTGGAAAGGTCTCTGTACTGTCCCCTCATATATTTATACATTGTGATTAGATCCCCCCTAAGCCTTTGTTTTTCCAAACTAAATAACCCCCAAGGTTAATAACCTGTCTTGGTATTGCAGCCCACCCATTCCTCTAATAATCTTGGTCGCTCTTCTATCTACCTGTAAGATTATGCTATTTATACCCTTCTATACTTTTGCTATCAAGAAAAACATCCATTCCTCTCTTAAATTCATTCAGTGAGTTGGCCATCACCACTTCCTCAGGAAGAGAGTTCCAGAGCCTCACTGCTCTTACCGTGAAGAACCCTCTTCTATGCTGATGTAGGAATTTTCTTTCCTCCATTCGAAGAGAATGCCCCGTTGTTCTTGTCATAGTCCTTAGTACAAACAGATCATGGGAGAGATCTCTATATGGCCCTCTGATATATTTGTACATATTTATTAGGTCTCCCCTAAGTCTTCTCTATTCTAGAGTAAATAGACCTAATTTTGATAACCTTTCCGTGTATTGTAATGCACCCACTCCATTTATTATTTTAGTAGCCCGACTCTGAATCCTTTCAAGTTCAGTAATGTCTTTCTTGAGCACCGGCGCCCAAAATTGAACACAATACTCCAAGTGTGGTCTGACGAGTGATTTGTACAGAGGGAGAATGATATTTTCATCTCGTGCCCCCAGACCTCTTCTAATGCATCCCATCACCCTATTTGCTTTGGTGGCCGCTGCCTGACACTGGGCACTCCAATTTAGCTTCTTATTGACTAATATGCCTAAGTCTTTTTCCATGTCTGATTTCCCCAGCAGTTTCCCATTTAGTAAGTAATCGTAGCATCTGTTTCTCCTTCCCATGTGCATAACCTTACACTTATCTGTGTTAAACCTCATTTGCCATTTTTCAGCCCAATTCTCCAATTTACTCAAATCCATCTGTAGTTGCAAACTGTCCTCCTTTGTGTTAACTACCTTACATAGTTTTGTATCATCTGCAAATACTGATATTTTACTCTGTAAACCATCCACCAGATCATTAATAAATATATTAAATAGTAGGGGGCCCAATACAGACCCCTGTGGCACCCCACTAGTAACCCTAGCCCAATCTGAGTATGCGCCATTAATAACCACTCTTTGTTTTCTATCACTAAGCCAGCTACCTACCCATCTACACACATTTTCCCCGAGCCCAAGCTTTCTCATTTTACTTAGCAGTCTTTTATGTGGGACAGTGTCAAATGCTTTACCGAAGTCGAGATAAATGTCATCCAATGATTCTCCTCGGTCAATGTGAGAGCTTACATCCTCATAGAAGCTGATCAGGTTAGTTTGACAGGAGCGATCCTTCATAAATCCATGATGATATGGAGTTAAACAATTATTAACATTGAGACATTCCATAATAGTATCCCTTAAAAACCCTTCAAACATTTTACCCACAACAGATGTTAAGCTTACCGGCCTATAGTTTCCAGGTTCCCTTTTACACCCTTTTTTGAATATTGGTACCACATTTGCTAGCCGCCAATCCAGTGGAACTGACCCAGTTTCTATAGAGTCTTTAAATATAAGGAATAGAGGCCTATCTATCACATTACTTAACTCCCTTAATACCCGAGGGTGAATGCCATCAGGGCCTGGTGATTTGTCAATTTTAATGTTACTAAGTCGGTTCTGCACTCCTTCCTGGGTTAGGCAGGTCATACTTAATGAAGCGTTTACATGATCACTCTGCATTTCCCATGGCATATGCTTTTCCTGTGTGAACACAGTTGAGAAAAAAGCATTTAAAACATTTGCTTTTCCCACATCCCACATACTAAACAGGAATTTATGTGAAGTGGAATAAAAATAAACTGTTGCAGTACCCCACACTTTTTACTTTTTTAAGGGATGGAACAAGAAAATGGGCTGCACATTTTGGTACCCAGCTTCTTCTGAGCGCGCCGACACCTGATATGAGGTCAGAAACCTTGTTTGGGCTTTGAATGGAAGAAGCGATATACAAATTTTGGACCATAAATTTGGCTGAAATAGACTGCAGACGCCATATAGCATTTGTAGGTCCATCAAGGTGCCCAAACAGTAGAAACCTACCACAAGTGACCCCATTTTGGAAACTAGACCCATGAAGGAATTCATCTGGTGGTTTATTGACCATTTTTAACTTACAGGTGATTCAGAAAACTTCAAAAAGTTATAAATATGAAAACAACAAAAAAAATTGTTTTCAAATAAAATACTGTTTTATCACCAAATTTATAATTGACACGGAAGGATAATAGGAAAAAATGGATTCATAATTTGTTATGCAATTTCTTCCGAACACAGCAATATCCCAAATGTGGTCAAAAACTAATGTTTAGGCACCTGACAAAACTCAGAATTTGTATTCGAAAAGTTACATAGCACTCGTTGTTTTCTAAGACCGTATTGCATTTGCAGATCCTCTGAGCTGCCGAAAAAGCAGAAACACCAGCAAGTGTTCCCCTTTGGCAAAGTAAGCCCCATTGTGAGGTCATCTATGGGTGTGTTGAGCATTTTTAACATTCAAATTACATCACAAAATTTTTTAAGGCTGCACTGTGAAAAGGAAAAACCTAAGGTTTAGACATTCTCTGTGGGCGTTTGTTTTTTCTCCTATGATTGGATAGTGTCAGAGTGGAAACAGTAACCCCCACCCCAGAAAAATCTCTGTTCATACATCTTTTGTTGAAAGGGAGTTTTGACTTCAATTAACCCTAGAACGCGCAACCATAGAAATCTACAATAGAAAACGAGTAACCTAACAGGCCTGCGAGGCCCCAGGTATGCGTTCTAGGGTTAAATTTTCAAATTGGGCACTTTCAATTTCAGTAGAGCATGTCTTCGCAATACAGACGAGAAAAAAAACCTATAATAATTAGCTACTCTCCCCTGTTTAGTGATATAAACAGTTTAAACTAAAAATATTATGAAAGGTCTTCTTTAATTGCCTGCAAATAAGTGGATGTCCAGGTCCTGAGACCGGCACCGGCTGCTTAATAGACTGCTTAGTTCATATCATGTAAGGCAGGGACCCAGATCAAAGTATAGGTTCAATAAAAGGCCTACAAAATTAAACACAATTGTGCCAACTGGTGAAAAATAAATATAGAGGCCACTACTTACCTGGGCGATTATCTGTAAGAATCTCCTCTTTACTCCGCTCATCACCCCTCACATATGTCTCTGTAGTATTAATATGGGGCAGATCTTCCCCCTGAAACAAATAATGTAAAAGTCACAGACAGATGGAGAAGTCCCATCTATGGTTAGCTCTAATCCTGCCATCTCCACCGCTCTCATTACACAAGTATAACACATATAATACTGGAGGATGAAACAAGTCTGAGCACAAGACCTTCACAGCCGTCTACACATCATAGGGAGATTTCATGGCACCTTCTCTCCATCTACCTGATGATCCTGAGGAACATCGGGGTCTTCTTGTTTACAGTCCTGTGGGAGAAGAGGACGGGGACATCTCTCTGGTGTTGTCCTCTTACTGGATAGAACTGGAGGAGACACATACAGGGACTGAATTAATTCCTTACATACAGATAATTATAGGCCGTGTGTATTTAGTCCTGTCTATTACCTGGTGATGTGAGGGGCCGGGGATCCTCCATCATGACGTCCTTGTACAGATCTTTGTGTCCTTCTAAATAATCCCACTCCTCCATGGAGAAATAGACGGTGACGTCCTGATACCTTATAAGAACCTGACACATACAATGATACCGTCACCCCCGATCCCTTCATAGCGTTACTGTATAATGTCCCAGCATTCCCAGCAGTGTCACCTCTCCAGTCAGCAGCTCAATCATCTTGTAGATGAGATCTAGGATCTTCTGGTCATTGATGTCCTCATGTATCGGGGGGTGAGGTGGAGGTCCCGTGATTGGGCTCAGGGGTCTTCCCCATCCCTCACACACAGGGGCCTGACAGCGCTCACTAGAGGTCTTCTTCACTACTGTGTAATCCTGGTTATGGAGAGACACAGTAAGAAATCTCACTCCAGACATTTCCAGAGTCCTCACCTCTCCAGTTCTGTCCATCTGTTATTCCCATAGATAAGAATGATGTAATGTGACGTCATCAGAATCTCTCACCTCTCCAGTAAGCCGGAAGAGGATCTCTAGGGTGAGGTGTAATATCCTCTCCGCCATCTTGTCTCTGTCCATATCCATCCTTCACGGGGTAATCAGGAGAATTATCTTATATAGAAGATCTCCACTGAGAGGATCCAATATTATAAGGACCTGAATGGGGAGAAGAGGACGATGGAACATCATAAAGAATCCGGTGTAACAATACAATTACTGACCACAGAAATGATTCTCATATTTGTGGCGTATGACTATTATATAGTGTTCACCTATTTTTGTTTGTTGTGTTCTGCTCATCCTTGCAGCTGGGGTTATCGGATGTTTTTGGCCGATTCATCAACTGCAACTTTTAAAAAGTATCAGAATTTGTCACAAATGTTCTCAAGTTTACCCTGAGCATATATATTATTTTTGGGTAAAATGTTGTGCCATTTATCAATACCTGAGTATTTTTGCTCTAAGAGTAGTTTTAATTTTCGCAAAATTCATGAAATTCTTGCACAATTTTGAAAAGTTAGGTGCAAAATAAATCAATTAATACTACAAAGCAAAGAAGAAAAGTGACTTAAAGAGATAGCACAAATGATAAATTTTGACCTAAGTCTATACTGCACTCTGTCATTATGCCACAGCGTATTAATGCCATCTTGGTGCTCATCGTGAAACTCAGCCTCGGGCTTGGCTTCTCAGATGTCTGTATTTTTCACTATATTTTACAAACCATCAAGCTATTATAGGCTCAGTCGAGCAATAATATAAAAAAAAGAATATAAAAGGTAAACAAAATAGATAAAAATTAAAGGGAGCCTGTCACCTGGAATATGCATTCTGACCTATCAGCAGATGCATGTGTGCCCTAATTACACCTCCCTACCCATCCTTGTATTGTAAAATTGTATAATATGAAAGTAATAAAAAACGTTTTATTACCTTCATATTTCCTATGTAAATTAGAGAGCCGCTGGCCACATAGGCGGCGCCTTTCCCTATGGACGTCTGCATACTTTCCGTGGTATCACGCCCCTGTGCCCCTGTGGGCGTGATACCATGGAGTCACATGAGCGACGTCCCCGTCGCTCATTCTATCCTGCGTGCATTGCGGCAGGCTTCTTTTCCGGGTGTTCACTCGCTGGCTTCAGATGCGCAGTGCGCGTCTGTAACTGACAAGGAGAACCCAGAAGAGAAGTCTGCCGCAATGGTAAGTATAAACGAGCGCAGGATAGAATGAGCGACGGGCACGTCGCTCATGTGACTCCATGGTATCAAACCCACAGGAGCGTGATACCACGGAAAGTATGCAGACGTCCATAGGGCAAGGCGCCGCCCATGTGGCCAGCGGCTCTCTAATTTACATAGGAAATATGAAGGTAATAAAACGTTTTTTATTACTTTCATATTATACAATTTTATAACACAAGGATGGGTAGGGAAGTGTAATTAGGGCACACATGCGTCTGCTGATAGGTGAGAACGCATATTCTATGTGACAGATTCCCTTTAAAAAAAAAAATGGTATCGACATGTCTGTAAAAGCCCCGCCTTTCAGAATAGAAAACTATGTAATCCATATGGTAAATGGCAAGAAAAAAATATGTTGGTCAGTATATCACCCCCAAAATAGCACAATCAAAATGTTTTGACACCACAGGTGTGTCACAAAATGTTATACTATTGGGCGGTGAAGAAAAACCCCAGATTTTCAATTTTCACAATAATGTGTAACACAATTTCTGCTGAACATGGCAATACCCCACATGTGACTGTATAGTACTATTTGGCCGCACTGTAAAACTCAGGAGGGAAGGAGCGCCTTTTAATGTTTGAAGCACAGATTTTCCTGTAATAGTTTGCGGACTTGAGAACTCCTAAGTGCCAGAACAACAGAAACCCCCTCAGATGACAATATTTTGGAAATTACACCCGTCGGGGAGTTCATCCAATAGTGTAGTCATGATTTAGTCTCTGAAAAACATCTGTGGAGTCAAATACAGTGAAGGTTGCTACATTTAGAAATTGCAAATAAGCCCTTGTTGTGCCTAGTACATTGTAGTGCCCGTACATTGGGCCCAGCTTGTGTTTCTGGAAACCTGCACCCCATAAATTAAGCGGGCTCTCCTCACTACAATAATGCCAAATATGTGGACGCTAAAGGCCGCTTTACACGCTGCGATCTCGCGAGATCGCTAGCACGCGTACCCGCCCCCATCGTTTGTGCATCACAGGCAAATCGCTGCCCGTGGCGCACAAAATCGCGCGGACCCATCACACTACTTACCTGCCTTGCGACGTCGCTGTGACCAGTGAACCACCTCCTTTCTAAGGGGGTGGTTCGTTCGGCGTCACAGCAGTCACCCAATCAAAGCGGAGGGGCGGAGATGAGTGGGACGAACATCCCGCCCACCTCCTTTTTTCCTCATTGCGGGCGGCCACAGGTAAGGAGAGGTTCCTCGTTCCTGCGGTGTCACACATAGCGATGTATGCTGCCGCAGGAACGACGAACAGCATCGTACCTGCAGCAGCAACGATAATTGGAAATAGGGGGGCATGTCACCGATTAGCGATTTTGCATGTTTTTGCGACGATTCTAAATCGCTCGTAGGTGTCACACGCAACGACATCACTAACGCGGCCGGATGTGCGTCACAAGTTCCGTGACCCCAACGACATCGCTTTCGCGATGTCGTAGCGTGTAAAGCGGCCTTAACTGTGGTTTAGGCACATTGTGGGCTCAGAAGTGACAGGGACATTGGGATTTGGGAGCAAAGATTTGCTGGGTTTCTTTATTGAGGGGTGGAGCCATAGCGTTTTTCCAGAGCCTTTGTCCTGGAAGCCTATATTTCCGTTAACAGATGACGAACGTGAGTGGTCACTTGTATTTTGTGGGTTCAGTTTAATGCTATTTGGTGGCAATTTGGATTTAAGAACATTTTGGATTAGTTCCCCTTTATCCTGTGCTCTATGCTGAACACTTACATCGGGGTTTCCATGTACATCTCCAACATACACCGTGTGCAGAATTATTAGGCAAGTTGTATTTTAGAGGATATTTTTTTATTATTGATCAACAACTATGTTCTCAATCAACTCATAAATATCAACGCTTAATATTTTTCGAAGTTGGAGTGTTTTTTTTTTTAGATTTCACTATCTTAGGAGGATATCTGTTTGTGCAGGTAACTATTACTGTGCAGAATTATTAGACAACTTAATAAAAACCAAATATATTCCCATCTCACTTGTTTATAAACATTTCTGACATGCAAAAACAAAACCCCACAAAATTAGTGACCAATATAGCCACCTTTCTTTATGATAGGATAAAGAGTTGCACACAAGTCACAATGTATATGGGAATGATGAAAAGCAAAACTGCTATGGGAATACTAGACTGAAAAATACAATGAACTATCTGAAAAAGTGAAAAACATGAAAAATGGAATATGCATAACTGCTATGAATAATAGGAATATATGTTTAGCCATTGTATTGATCAATGAAAAAGCGCCCCAAAACCAAACGCCAAGGTGTACTGTTTTCCCTCCCTGTAGATATCACATTTATGAGGGAGCACAGGTTCTCTATGGGGTTCAGATCAGGTGAACAAGGGGTCCATGTAATTATTTTTTCATCTTTTAGACCTTTACTGGCCAGCCACGCTGTGGAGTAGTTGGATGCATGTGACGGAGCATTGTCCTGCATGAAAATTATGTTTTTCTTGAACAATATTGACTTCTTCCTGTACCACTGCTTGAAGAAGTTGTCTTCCAGAAACTGGCAGTAGGTCTGGGAGTTGAGCTTCACTCCATCCTCAACCCGAAAAGGTCCCACAAGTTCATCTTTAATGATATCAGCCCATACCAGTACCCCACCTCCACCTTGCTGGTGTCTGAGTCGGAGTGGAGCTCTCTACCCTTTACTGATCCAGCTTCTGGCCCATCCATCTGGCCCATCAAGAGTCACTCTCATTTCATCAGTCCATAAAACCTTTGAAAAAATCAGTCTTAAGATATTTCTTGGCCCAGTCTTGACGTTTTATCTTATGTTTCTTGTTCAAAGGTGGTGGTTTTTCAGCCTTCCTTACCTTGGCCATGTCCCTGAGTATGGCACACCTTGTGCTTTTTGATACTCCAGTAACGTTGAAGTCTGAAATATGGCCAAACTGGTGGCAAATGGCATCTTGGCAGCTTCATGCTTGATTTTCCTCAATTCATGGGCCGTTATTTTGCGCCTTTTTTGCCCAACACGCTTCTTGCGACCCTGTTGGCTATTTGCCATGAAACGCTTGATTGTTCGGTGATCACGCTTCAAAGGTTTGACAATTTCAAGACTGCTGCATCCCTCTGCAAGACATCTCATAATTTTGGACTTTTCAGAGCCAGTCAAATCTCTCATCTGACCCATTTTGCCAAAGGAAAGGAAGTTGCTTAATAATTAAGCACACCTTATATAGGGTGTTGATGTCATTACACCACACCACTCCTCATTACAGAGAGGCACATCTTACTTAATTAGTAGTTGGCTCTCAAGCCTATACAGCTTGGAGTAGGACAACATGTATAAAAAGTATCATGTGATCAAAATACTCATTTGCCTAATAATTCTGCACACAGTATACGTGATTCAGGTGAAATTCCCAACAGATCCATTCACTAATGAGGCAGGAGAATTACGCCGCACTCCATTCATCCTCTTTTCTGCGGTGTCCATCTTTTCAATGGTGAACAAAATTATTGATGACTGCACTTTTGTGCACGTCTGAAAAAAGGTGTAAAAAGACAGACAACGCCAGATCGCAGGCCAGACGTGAGGTCAAAGTTACTCCCTCTGCCTCATTCCGCTGAGAATGTCTAAATTAAGTTTTTCAGAGATTTACACGTAAACCCCAGTGTAAGCGCTCAGTGTAAAGTGCAGGATAAATATAAGTTGCGCCATACTGCAATCTTTGGGAGGCAGAATGAAACAAATCAATAGCGCTTGAAGAATTAGCTTTATTTATTTTTTTTACACCGTTTACCTTGAGGTATAAGTGATTAGGCGGTTTTATTCCTCCGGTCAGTACGATTACAGTGATACCAGATTTATGTTGTTTTTTTAGGTCTGACTACTATCACACTGAAACCACAAAAAAAGTTTTTTTGAAACACCGAATCTTGAAGGCTATAGCTTTTTTATTTTTCACCTGACAAAGTCATGTTCTTTGGGTCAGTACAACTACAGCAATACCACATTTATATAGTTGTGTTTTTTTGTCACTTTTACATCTTAAAAACAGTTTTATGGAAAAACAAAAAACGTTTTTGTATTGTTGTATTATGAGAGCTATAGCTTTTTATCTCTTCGCTGATAGAGCTGTATGGTGGCTTCTTTTCTGAGGGCTAAGATGCCGTTTTCAGCATTACCATTTTTATTTATTTATGACTTTTTGATCGAGGTTTATTCCACTTTTATTGTCAGCTGTATGATGGAAAGACAGTTTTTCCTGTGTTTTTTTGTTCTTTTTATTGTAAAAGGTAAACCATAGATAATTAATACCCCTGTTGAGTAAATTATCTGAAATATGAGGGGAAACGACAATCTGAAAAAGGTAGAGCTGCTACAAAAAAATAAATGACAGATTCTGATCCAGAAGACGGACTATACCAAAAATCAGCCCCAATACCTGTGTGAACAATTTTTTTTTCTATTTGTTTCCCGTAGATAATGATGGAGCCAAGGCCAAGCACAAACCTCTGATACATCCAGGAGCGGATAGCGGAAGCTAGAATAGGAGGGGGGAGGGGGGAGGCGGGGTGGGTGGGGTGGGGGGTTATTCAGTGGGGAGAGCAGGGAGGACTCAGGGGGATTCAGGGGGGAGAGCAGGGAGGACTCAGGGGGATTCAGGGGGGAGAGCAGGGAGGACTCAGGGGGATTCAGGGGGGAGAGCAGGGAAGACTCAGGGGGGAGAGCAAGGGGGATTCAGGGGAGAGAGCAGGGAGGACTCAGGGGGATTCAGGGGAGAGAGCAGGGAGGACTCAGGGGGATTCAGGGGAGAGAGCAGGGAAGACTCAGGGGGGAGAGCAAGGGGGATTCAGGGGGGAGAGCAGGGAAGACTCAGGGGGGAGAGCAAGGGGGATTCAGGGGGGAGAGCAGGGAAGACTCAGGGGGGAGAGCAAGGGGGATTCAGGGGGGAGAGCAGGGAAGACTCAGGGGGGAGAGCAAGGGGGATTCAGGGGAGAGAGCAGGGAGGACTCAGGGGGATTCAGGGTTGCTTCAAGTGGGAGAGAAGGGGGGACTCAGGGAGGACAGCAGGGGGGACTCAGGGAGGACAGCAGGGGGGACTCAGGGAGGACAGCAGGGGGGACTCAGGGAGGACAGCAGGGGGGACTCAGGGAGGACAGCAGGGGGGACTCAGGGAGGACAGCAGGGGGGACTCAGGGAGGACAGCAGGGGGGACTCAGGGAGGACAGCAGGGGGGACTCAGGGAGGACAGCAGGGGGGACTCAGGGAGGACAGCAGGGGGGACTCAGGGAGGACAGCAGGGGGGACTCAGGGAGGACAGCAGGGGGGACTCAGGGAGGACAGCAGGGGGGACTCAGGGAGGACAGCAGGGGGGACTCAGGGAGGACAGCAGGGGGGACTCAGGGAGGACAGCAGGGGGGACTCAGGGAGGACAGCAGGGGGGACTCAGGGAGGACAGCAGGGGGGACTCAGGGAGGACAGCAGGGGGGACTCAGGGAGGACAGCAGGGGGGACTCAGGGAGGACAGCAGGGGGGACTCAGGGAGGACAGCAGGGGGGACTCAGGGAGGACAGCAGGGGGGACTCAGGGAGGACAGCAGGGGGGACTCAGGGAGGACAGCAGGGGGGACTCAGGGAGGACAGCAGGGGGGACTCAGGGAGGACAGCAGGGGGGACTCAGGGAGGACAGCAGGGGGGACTCAGGGAGGACAGCAGGGGGGACTCAGGGAGGACAGCAGGGGGGACTCAGGGAGGACAGCAGGGGGGACTCAGGGAGGACAGCAGGGGGGACTCAGGGAGGACAGCAGGGGGGACTCAGGGAGGACAGCAGGGGGGACTCAGGGAGGACAGCAGGGGGGACTCAGGGAGGACAGCAGGGGGGACTCAGGGAGGACAGCAGGGGGGACTCAGGGAGGACAGCAGGGGGGACTCAGGGAGGACAGCAGGGGGGACTCAGGGAGGACAGCAGGGGGGACTCAGGGAGGACAGCAGGGGGGACTCAGGGAGGACAGCAGGGGGGACTCAGGGAGGACAGCAGGGGGGACTCAGGGAGGACAGCAGGGGGGACTCAGGGAGGACAGCAGGGGGGACTCAGGGAGGACAGCAGGGGGGACTCAGGGAGGACAGCAGGGGGGACTCAGGGAGGACAGCAGGGGGGACTCAGGGAGGACAGCAGGGGGGACTCAGGGAGGACAGCAGGGGGGACTCAGGGAGGACAGCAGGGGGGACTCAGGGAGGACAGCAGGGGGGACTCAGGGAGGACAGCAGGGGGGACTCAGGGAGGACAGCAGGGGGGACTCAGGGAGGACAGCAGGGGGGACTCAGGGAGGACAGCAGGGGGGACTCAGGGAGGACAGCAGGGGGGACTCAGGGAGGACAGCAGGGGGGACTCAGGGAGGACAGCAGGGGGGACTCAGGGAGGACAGCAGGGGGGACTCAGGGAGGACAGCAGGGGGGACTCAGGGAGGACAGCAGGGGGGACTCAGGGAGGACAGCAGGGGGGACTCAGGGAGGACAGCAGGGGGGACTCAGGGAGGACAGCAGGGGGGACTCAGGGAGGACAGCAGGGGGGACTCAGGGAGGACAGCAGGGGGGACTCAGGGAGGACAGCAGGGGGGACTCAGGGAGGACAGCAGGGGGGACTCAGGGAGGACAGCAGGGGGGACTCAGGGAGGACAGCAGGGGGGACTCAGGGAGGACAGCAGGGGGGACTCAGGGAGGACAGCAGGGGGGACTCAGGGAGGACAGCAGGGGGGACTCAGGGAGGACAGCAGGGGGGACTCAGGGAGGACAGCAGGGGGGACTCAGGGAGGACAGCAGGGGGGACTCAGGGAGGACAGCAGGGGGGACTCAGGGAGGACAGCAGGGGGGACTCAGGGAGGACAGCAGGGGGGACTCAGGGAGGACAGCAGGGGGGACTCAGGGAGGACAGCAGGGGGGACTCAGGGAGGACAGCAGGGGGGACTCAGGGAGGACAGCAGGGGGGACTCAGGGAGGACAGCAGGGGGGACTCAGGGAGGACAGCAGGGGGGACTCAGGGAGGACAGCAGGGGGGACTCAGGGAGGACAGCAGGGGGGACTCAGGGAGGACAGCAGGGGGGACTCAGGGAGGACAGCAGGGGGGACTCAGGGAGGACAGCAGGGGGGACTCAGGGAGGACAGCAGGGGGGACTCAGGGAGGACAGCAGGGGGGACTCAGGGAGGACAGCAGGGGGGACTCAGGGAGGACAGCAGGGGGGACTCAGGGAGGACAGCAGGGGGGACTCAGGGAGGACAGCAGGGGGGACTCAGGGAGGACAGCAGGGGGGACTCAGGGAGGACAGCAGGGGGGACTCAGGGAGGACAGCAGGGGGGACTCAGGGAGGACAGCAGGGGGGACTCAGGGAGGACAGCAGGGGGGACTCAGGGAGGACAGCAGGGGGGACTCAGGGAGGACAGCAGGGGGGACTCAGGGAGGACAGCAGGGGGGACTCAGGGAGGACAGCAGGGGGGACTCAGGGAGGACAGCAGGGGGGACTCAGGGAGGACAGCAGGGGGGACTCAGGGAGGACAGCAGGGGGGACTCAGGGAGGACAGCAGGGGGGACTCAGGGAGGACAGCAGGGGGGACTCAGGGAGGACAGCAGGGGGGACTCAGGGAGGACAGCAGGGGGGACTCAGGGAGGACAGCAGGGGGGACTCAGGGAGGACAGCAGGGGGGACTCAGGGAGGACAGCAGGGGGGACTCAGGGAGGACAGCAGGGGGGACTCAGGGAGGACAGCAGGGGGGACTCAGGGAGGACAGCAGGGGGGACTCAGGGAGGACAGCAGGGGGGACTCAGGGAGGACAGCAGGGGGGACTCAGGGAGGACAGCAGGGGGGACTCAGGGAGGACAGCAGGGGGGACTCAGGGAGGACAGCAGGGGGGACTCAGGGAGGACAGCAGGGGGGACTCAGGGAGGACAGCAGGGGGGACTCAGGGAGGACAGCAGGGGGGACTCAGGGAGGACAGCAGGGGGGACTCAGGGAGGACAGCAGGGGGGACTCAGGGAGGACAGCAGGGGGGACTCAGGGAGGACAGCAGGGGGGACTCAGGGAGGACAGCAGGGGGGACTCAGGGAGGACAGCAGGGGGGACTCAGGGAGGACAGCAGGGGGGACTCAGGGAGGACAGCAGGGGGGACTCAGGGAGGACAGCAGGGGGGACTCAGGGAGGACAGCAGGGGGGACTCAGGGAGGACAGCAGGGGGGACTCAGGGAGGACAGCAGGGGGGACTCAGGGAGGACAGCAGGGGGGACTCAGGGAGGACAGCAGGGGGGACTCAGGGAGGACAGCAGGGGGGACTCAGGGAGGACAGCAGGGGGGACTCAGGGAGGACAGCAGGGGGGACTCAGGGAGGACAGCAGGGGGGACTCAGGGAGGACAGCAGGGGGGACTCAGGGAGGACAGCAGGGGGGACTCAGGGAGGACAGCAGGGGGGACTCAGGGAGGACAGCAGGGGGGACTCAGGGAGGACAGCAGGGGGGACTCAGGGAGGACAGCAGGGGGGACTCAGGGAGGACAGCAGGGGGGACTCAGGGAGGACAGCAGGGGGGACTCAGGGAGGACAGCAGGGGGGACTCAGGGAGGACAGCAGGGGGGACTCAGGGAGGACAGCAGGGGGGACTCAGGGAGGACAGCAGGGGGGACTCAGGGAGGACAGCAGGGGGGACTCAGGGAGGACAGCAGGGGGGACTCAGGGAGGACAGCAGGGGGGACTCAGGGAGGACAGCAGGGGGGACTCAGGGAGGACAGCAGGGGGGACTCAGGGAGGACAGCAGGGGGGACTCAGGGAGGACAGCAGGGGGGACTCAGGGAGGACAGCAGGGGGGACTCAGGGAGGACAGCAGGGGGGACTCAGGGAGGACAGCAGGGGGGACTCAGGGAGGACAGCAGGGGGGACTCAGGGAGGACAGCAGGGGGGACTCAGGGAGGACAGCAGGGGGGACTCAGGGAGGACAGCAGGGGGGACTCAGGGAGGACAGCAGGGGGGACTCAGGGAGGACAGCAGGGGGGACTCAGGGAGGACAGCAGGGGGGACTCAGGGAGGACAGCAGGGGGGACTCAGGGAGGACAGCAGGGGGGGGAGAGCAGGGGGTCTTGGGGATTCAGGGGGGAGAGAAGGGAGATTCAGGGGGGACCCAGGGGGAGAGTGGGGGGGGATTCAGGGGCGAAATGTGAGAGGAAAGGAAAAACTAAAGATGTAAAAACACAAGAGACCCTGCACCTACCTCCACCTGCAGAGCCGCACACTAGATATATAATACCCTGCACCTACCTCCACCTGCAGAGCCGCACACTAGATATATAATACCCTGCACCTACCTCCACCTGCAGAGCCGCACACTAGATATATAATACCCTGCACCTACCTCCACCTGCAGAGCCGCACACTAGATATATAATACCCTGCACCTACCTCCACCTGCAGAGCCGCACACTAGATATATAATACCCTGCACCTACCTCCACCTGCAGAGCCGCACACTAGATATATAATACCCTGCACCTACCTCCACCTGCAGAGCCGCACACTAGATATATAATAACCTGCACCTACCTCCACCTGCAGAGCCGCACACTAGATATATAATACCCTGCACCTACCTCCACCTGCAGAGCCGCACACTAGATATATAATACCCTGCACCTACCTCCACCTGCAGAGCCGCACACTAGATATATAATACCCTGCACCTACCTCCACCTGCAGAGCCGCACACTAGATATATAATACCCTGCACCTACCTCCACCTGCAGAGCCGCACACTAGATATATAATACCCTGCACCTACCTCCACCTGCAGAGCCGCACACTAGATATATAATACCCTGCACCTACCTCCACCTGCAGAGCCACACACTAGATATATAATACCCTGCACCTACCTCCACCTGCAGAGCCGCACACTAGATATATAATACCCTGCACCTACCGCCTCCTGCAGAGCCGCACACTAGATATATAATACCCTGCACCTACCTCCACCTGCAGAGCCGCACACTAGATATATAATACCCTGCACCTACCTCCTCCTGCAGAGCCGCACACTAGATATATAATACCCTGCACCTACCTCCACCTGCAGAGCCGCACACTAGATATATAATACCCTGCACCTACCTCCACCTGCAGAGCCGCACACTAGATATATAATACCCTGCACCTACCTCCACCTGCAGAGCCGCGCACTAGATATATAATACCCTGCACCTACCTCCACCTGCAGAGCCGCACACTAGATATATAATACCCTGCACCTACCTCCACCTGCAGAGCCGCGCACTAGATATATAATACCCTGCACCTACCTCCTCCTGCAGAGCCGCACACTAGATATATAATACCCTGCACCTACCTCCACCTGCAGAGCCGCACACTAGATATATAATACCCTGCACCTACCTCCACCTGCAGAGCCGCACACTAGATATATAATACCCTGCACCTACCTCCACCTGCAGAGCCGCACACTAGATATATAATACCCTGCACCTACCTCCTCCTGCAGAGCCGCGCACTAGATATATAATACCCTGCACCTACCTCCTCCTGCAGAGCCGCGCACTAGATATATAATACCCTGCACCTACCTCCACCTGCAGAGCCGCACACTAGATATATAATACCCTGCACCTACCTCCACCTGCAGAGCCGCACACTAGATATATAATACCCTGCACCTACCTCCTCCTGCAGAGCCGCGCACTAGATATATAATACCCTGCACCTACCTCCACCTGCAGAGCCGCACACTAGATATATAATACCCTGCACCTACCTCCACCTGCAGAGCCGCACACTAGATATATAATACCCTGCACCTACCTCCACCTGCAGAGCCGCACACTAGATATATAATACCCTGCACCTACCTCCACCTGCAGAGCCGCACACTAGATATATAATACCCTGCACCTACCTCCACCTGCAGAGCCACACACTAGATATATAATACCCTGCACCTGCCTCCACCTGCAGAGCCGCACACTAGATATATAATACCCTGCACCTACCTCCACCTGCAGAGCCGCACACTAGATATATAATACCCTGCACCTACCTCCTCCTGCAGAGCCGCACACTAGATATATAATACCCTGCACCTACCTCCACCTGCAGAGCCGCACACTAGATATATAATACCCTGCACCTACCTCCACCTGCAGAGCCGCACACTAGATATATAATACCCTGCACCTACCTCCTCCTGCAGAGCCGCGCACTAGATATATAATACCCTGCACCTACCTCCTCCTGCAGAGCCGCGCACTAGATATATAATACCCTGCACCTACCTCCACCTGCAGAGCCGCACACTAGATATATAATACCCTGCACCTACCTCCACCTGCAGAGCCGCACACTAGATATATAATACCCTGCACCTACCTCCACCTGCAGAGCCGCACACTAGATATATAATACCCTGCACCTACCTCCTCCTGCAGAGCCGCACACTAGATATATAATACCCTGCACCTACCTCCACCTGCAGAGCCGCACACTAGATATATAATACCCGGCACCTACCTCCACCTGCAGAGCCGCACACTAGATATATGGCTGCTCTGTGCTTACAGGACCTGTGATGATGTCACATGGAGGGGAGGAGTCAGGGGTCACATGACCAGCTCTTTAGTGTATGCAGGGCTCTGCTGTGCTGGGTGTCATGGTGCTGGATGAGGGGAAGTTTATGTGTGGGGCAGTGGCTTAGCTAAGGGTTGAGCTCAGGGGCGCGGAAAGTCCGAGTGGGCCCCTAACCAGGTATCAATGATAACTACGATGGCGGAGACTGATTGTGGGTATGGTGCACCCTCCACCAGATGACACTGATATTACCGCTATATGGTGACTATATAGTGGTAGATATACAGTGCTGGCCAAAAGTATTGGCACCCCTGCAATTCTGTCAGATAATACTCAGTTTCTTCTTGAAAATTATTGCAATCACAAATTCTTTGGTATTATTATCTTCATTTAATTTGTCTTCAATGAAAAAAAATAAAAAAAATTGTCATAAAGCCAAATTGGATATAATTTCACACCAAACATAAAAAAGGGGGGTGGACAAAAGTATTGGCACTGTTTGAAAAATCATGTGATGCTTCTCTAATTTGTGTAATTAACAGCACCTGTAACTTACCTGTGGCACCTAACAGGTGTTGGCAATAACTAAATCACACTTGCAGCCAGTTGACATGGATAAAGTTGACTCAACCTCTCTCCTGTGTCCTTGTGTGTACCACATTGAGCACGGAGAAAAGAAAGAAGACCAAAGAACTGTCTGAGGACTTGAGAATCCAAATTGTGAGGAAGCATGAGCAATCTCAAGGCCACAAGTCCATCTCCAAAGACCTGAAAGTTCCTGTGTCTAAGGTGCGCAGTGTCATCAAGAAGTGTAAAGCCCATGGCACCTCCCTAGATGTGGAAGGAAAAGAAAAATTGACGAGAGATTTCAACGCAAGATTGTGCGGATGGTGGATAAAGAACCTCGACTAACATCCAAACAAGTTCAAGCTGCCCTGCAGTCCGAGGGTACAACAGTGTCAACCCGTACTATCCGTCGGCGTCTGAATGAAAAGGGACTGTATGGTAGGATACCCAGGAAGACCCCACTTCTTACCCCGAGACATAAAAAAGCCAGGCTGGAGTTTGCCAAAACTTACCTGAGAAAGCCTAAAACGTTTTGGAAGAATGTTCTCTGGTCAGATGAGACAAAAGTAGAGCTTTTTGGGAAAAGCCATCAACATAGAGTTTACAGGAAAAAAAAAGAGGCATTCAAAGAAAAGAACACGGTCCCTACAGTCAAACATGGCGGAGGTTCCCTGATGTTTTGGGGTTGCTTTGCTGCCTCTGGCACTGGACTGCTTGACTGTGTGCATGGCATTATGAAGTCTTAAGACTACCAACAAACTTTGCAGCATAATGTAGGGCCCAGTGTGAGAAAGCTGGGTCTCCCTCAGAGGTCATGGGTCTTCCAGCAGGACAATGACCCAAAACACACTTCAAAAAGCACTAGAAAATGGTTTGAGAGAAAGCACTGGAGACTACTAAAGTGGCGAGCAATGAGTCCAGACCTGAATCCCATAGAACACCTGTGGAGAGATCGCAAAATGGCAGTTTGGAGAAGGCACCCTTCAAATCTCAGGGACCTGGAGCAGTTTGCCAAAGAAGAATGGTCTAAAATTCCAGCAGAGCATTGTAAGAAACTCATTGATGGTTACCGGAAGCGGTTGTTCGCAGTTATTTTGGCTAAAGGTTGTGCAACCAAGTATTAGGCTAATGCCGGCGTCACACGGTACGATATATCGTGCGATATGTTGGCGGGGTCACGGAATTCGTGACGCACATCCGGCATCGTTAGAGATGTCGTACCGTGTGACACCTCTGAACGACTGTGAACGAGCAAAAATACTCACCTTATCGTTGCTCGTTGACACGTTGTTCATTTTCCTTCTGTGCTCCGGTTGTTCATCGTTCCCGAGGCAGCACGCATCGCTCCGTGTGACACCCCGGGAACGACGAACACAGCTTACCTGCGTCCACCGGCAATGCGGAAGGAAGGAGGTGGGCGGGATGTTACGTCCTGCTCATCTCCGCCCCTCCGCTTCTATTGGCCGGCAGCTGAGGGACGTCGCTGTGATGCCGAACGTCCCTCCCCCTTCAGGAAGAGGATGTTCGCCACCCACAGCGAGGTCGTGCGGGAGGTAAGTCCGTGTGACGGCGGTTACCGACTTTGTGTGCCACGGGCAATGAATTGCCCGTGACGCACAAAGGACGGGGGCGGGTGCGATCGCTCATGCAATCGCACGATAAATCGTACCGTGTGACTCCGGCATAAGGGTGCCAATACTTTTGTCTGGCCCATTTTTGGAGATTTGTGTGAAACGATCAATGATTTAATTTTTGTTTCATTCTCTTTTGTGTTTTTTCATTGCAAGCAAAATAAATGAAGATAATAATACCAAAGAATTTGTGATTGCAATCATTTTCAAGAAGAAACTGAGTATTATCTGACAGAATTGCAGGGGTGCCAATACTTTTGGCCAGCACTGTATGTCCTGCAGAGGTTACAGTACAGTTACAGATGGTGACTTACAGCTGATGTTCTTTTGGATGGAATTGTTTGCTTTACCCGTCTTTTCATTCTGGCCCAGACCGACATGACAACTTCTTCCAGCCACAACTCATCTACAAAGATAATAAAGACACATTTGACTTCTCACATTTCCAGCCCCAACCCAATCTATTCCTGATCTGCACCACTCCTCATCTTGCAGTCACCCCAATACTGAGCCGCTGCTGCCGTATGTGTCCCTACTACTGCACCTGCTGTGTGGCAAACAAAACGTGCTCCTCCTACTGCCCCACATAGTAAGGCCACCACTCTGCCCTTTACATGGTAAAATGCTCCTTTTGCCCTCTAGATGGTAAAATTGACCCCTAGAAAATATTAATGCCCTATGTAAGTGTCCTAGAAAAGTGCCCACATATTGCTCCTAGAAAGTAATAATGGTAATGTGACGGTCACAATACCCTGTGTGTCTCTATAACAATAATGCTTCTTAAGTATCCACTTTTAAGAATGTCGCCCCATGTACAGCTGGTATACAGTGCCTACAAGTAGTATTCAACCCCCTGCAGATTTAGCAGGTTTGATAAGATGAAAATAAGTTAGAGCCTGAAAACTTCAAACAAGAGCAGGATTTATTAACAGATGCATAAATCTTACAAACCAACAAGTTATGTTGCTCAGTTAAATTTTAATACATTTTCAACATAAAAGTGTGGGTCAATTATTATTCAACCCCTAGGTTTAATATTTTGTGGAATAACCCTTTTTTGCAATTACAGCTAATAATCGTCTTTTATAAGACCTGATCAGGCCGGCACAGGTCTCTGGAGTTATCTTGGCCCACTCCTCCATGCAGATCTTCTCCAAGTTATCTAGGTTCTTTGGGTGTCTCATGTGGACTTTAATCTTGAGCTCCTTCCACAAATTTTCAATTGGGTTAAGGTCAGGAGACTGACTAGGCCACTGCAACACCTTGATTTTTTCCCTCTTGAACCAGGCCTTGGTTTTCTTGCCTGTGTGCTTTTTTGTCGTTGTCTTGTTGGAAGATGAAATGACGACCCATCTTAAGATCCTTGATGGAGGAGCGGAGGTTCTTTACGTTACTTATGGTATTGACTGAAACCAATGTCCCCACTGCCATGAGATCTTCCCGGAGCTCCTTCCTTGTTGTCCTTGGGTTAGCCTTGACTCTTCGGACAAGCCTGGCCTCGGCACGGGTGGAAACTTTCAAAGGCTGTCCAGGCCGTGGAAGGCTAACAGTAGTTCCATAAGCCTTCCACTTCCGGATGATGCTCCCAACAGTGGAGACAGGTAGGCCCAACTCCTTGGAAAGGGTTTTGTACCCCTTGCCAGCCTTGTGACCCTCCACGATCTTGTCTCTGATGGCCTTGGAATGCTCCTTTGTCTTTCCCATGTTGACCAAGTATGAGTGCTGTTCACAAGTTTGGGGAGGGTCTTAATTAGTCAGAAAAGGCTGGAAAAAGATAATTAATCCAAACGTGAAGCTCATTGTTCTTTGTGCCTGAAATACTTCTTAATACTTTAGGGGAACCAAACAGAATTCTTGTGGTTTGAGGGGTTGAATAATAAATGACCCTATGAATAAACTTTTCACAATTTAAAAAAAAAAAATAAAAAAAGAAATAACATTCTTTTTTGCTGCAGTGCATTTCACACTTCCAGGCTGATCTACAGTCCAAATGTCACAATGCCAAGTTAATTCCGAATGTGTAAACCTGCAGGGGGTTGAATACTACTTGTAGGCACTGTATATAGCGTAAAAATCCCCTAAACCTCCCCTATACACAGTATGATGTTCCCATAGCTCCCCTGTACACAGTATGATACCTCTCCACCTCCCCTATACACAGTATTATGTGCCCACAGCTCCCCCAAATCAATGGTCCACACACTGTATAGTGCCCACCACAGTAGCAGACATACTGATTAATTGTCCATACAGTAATCCCCACGATGTATAATGGCTTCAGTAGTAGCTCCCCACACTGTATGAGGGCCACCAAAGTAGTCCCCACAGTACGACAGCCTCCCATATTAGCTCCCACACTGTATAAAGGCCCCCATTAGTTCCCACACTGTATAATGACCCCTACATTAGCTCCCACACTGTATAAGTGCCCCCCACACCAGTGGTATGACTAGTGTACGATGGACCCTGATGCAAGATTGGATCTCACCCCCTCCCCCATTCTCACTCCTTCATGTTTGTCACATGTATGGGCCCTTGTAGCTATCCGAATCCTATAAAGACATGAGTTGCTCCCCCTTCATTATGTAGTAATGTCCCCCATCCTGTTGTATATTGTATATCCCCATTCTGGTTTATATGGGCCCCCAGCCTGGTGTATATGACGCACCCATGGGGTCCCAAGGGTTTTTCGTCACCGGGCCGGTGTAGGTTTGGGATGTCACAGCGGCCAGGCCCGGTTCTATGACCCCGGCGGTATCAATAAAAGGGGGATGGGGTGTGGAATTTGCCTTCAAGATGCCACCTGTGGTGTGCAGCCAGGCATTAGCCGCCGCTGTGGGAGGTCTTCTCTGGGGCGGATGTTAATGCAACTCAGATGGTACAGCTCTCCACAGGCAGAGCTCAGGCCCCAATGAGGATGTTGGGAGTACTAGTCGCCTATGGTGCAGGGGTGCGATGATGGGGGTGTTGTTATGGGCTCCAGCCGATCCCGGATAGTTGGGATGTCAAGGCCGGTGTTTCCTTCCGTGTGTCCTTTCTGGTGGTCTTCCCTCCACCCCAGCTCCTGGGCCGTGGAAAGGGTCAAGGGTGCTTGCTACACTCCCCGAGAACCCTGGGATCCCTCTTCTTCCTAAGAACCCGGGTCGTGCCTCCAGTTTCGGACCACGGGCCCCTTTCTAATCTCTCTTTTCTCGCTGACATCTGTCCCTGAGTCCGACCTTTTGGATACTAGAGGTGAGGGAAGAGAAAAGGCGCAGATAGGGTCTTACCCGATATAACTCTGATTAATGTAAAGTAGGAAAACACTCACCTATTTCGGTTGTGCCAGTCACAACCCCTTAAATCGCATTTGAGTGTCAGCGTGGTATTAAGCAGCGGCCCCGTACACGGCAATGTAATAATACAGAAAAAAGGAAAAACGGGTTTTAGCCGCGCTAAAAAACCACTGGTGTTGAATTGATTAAAATTTCTTTTTATTTCAGCATTTCCAACGCGTTTCCGAGACAAGGTCCGTCTCCTTCCTCAGGGAAGGAGACGGACCTTGTCTCGGAAACGCGTTGGAAATGCTGAAATAAAAAGAAATTTTAATCAATTCAACACCAGTGGTTTTTTAGCGCGGCTAAAACCCGTTTTTCCTTTTTTCTGTATTATTACATTGCCTGAGTCCGACCTGGCGCGGACCCTCGCCTGGTGCTAACTGCATTCTGTGTGAGATGGCTACTAACTTCCCCTGAAGGTGCCCCACCCCCCGGGTGGCTGAACTAATGGGCAAGAGGTCCCATACTTTGTGATGGACACCCCCTGCACCTACCCTAGCCCAGTCCCAGTGAAAAATCTCCTGTGTTATGTGTTGGATGTGTTATGGTCGTTTACTGGTGATGACCTCCTCCATATCTGAGATGAATACTGCACCCCGGATGAGGTGCAGTACGCTGTGGCATCTAAAGCCACAGGGGCGCCACACATATGGGTCCCCAGCCTGGTGTATATTGGCCTCCAGCCTGGGCCCTATGCTGGTATATATGGGCCCCCAGCCTTGGTATTCAAGTCCCATGTTCTGCATTTAAAAAAGAAAAAAATAATAATAATAATTATTCCTCACCTAATCCAGCAGGTCTTGATTGGTGCAGCACGGACAGGACATCGCTTGCACAAGATATCAGAGTCCTGGCGCTTAGCGATGACGTCACCATGCTGGGACTCTGATGTCCTGCGCGTGTGCTGTCATCAGCGGCAGTGAAGGGAGATTGTGTCTCCCACTACTACCTCAGAGATTAAGGGGTACTTTGCACACTGCGACATCGCTACTGCGATATCGTCGGGGTCAAATCGAAAGTGACGCACATCCGGCGCCGGTAACGACGTCGCAACGTGTAAAGCCTAGATGCGCCGATAAACGATCGCAAAAGCGTCGAGAATCGGTGATCTGTGTAGCGTCGGTCATTTTCATAATGTCGCACCAATAGGAGATACGATGTTGTTCCTCGTTCCTGCGGCAGCACACATCGCTGTGTGTGAAGCCGCAGGAGCGAGGAACATCTCCTTACCTGCCTCCACCGGCTATGCGGAAGGAAGGAGGTGGGTGGGATGTTTACGTCCCGCCCATCTCCGCCCCTCCGCTTCTATTGGCCGCCTGCCGTGTGACGTTGCTGTGATCAAGAAAGAGAAAAAGAATTGCTGTATATGTGAAGCCCCGCAAGTATTGTGTCGGTGCATTACCTTCAGGGACTCCACTCGGCTGGATCTTGTCACAGGTAGGGAACCTTCTTCTAGGATTGTCGTGACGCCACTCTCAGAATTGCGGTCAGTGGGGACCGCCACTGCAGGTTAAGGGATGCCTGGGGCTGATGGTGGGTGCAGTCAGTTGTAATAGCCTCCTGAGAGTGAGGCAAGCCCCAGGGCCCTGTGTAAGTGTGTAGAACCACAAGGCGCAGAATAACTCCACACAAGCAGAATGTCTTTCAGGGGTTTTACTCACTGATGGTGGCAGGGTGAGTAACCCGGGCGTAGCTGGGATGAACCAGGCTGGAACCAGGTGTCCTTCAGGCTGACTGATGAGGGTGGCTACCGACTCGCCTTCCTTAGCCCTTCTGTGGTTTGTGGTAACCCCGACTTTTAGTCCCTATGGGGGTCACCCAGGGAAGTTGCTGCTCCCCTCGTTTGTTTGCCGTTTGCTTGTCGCCTGGACCAGATCACTCCAGCTGCTTGCCTCCTGTGAACTATGGGCCCTAACTGTGGCTACGTGGCTGCGGCCTTTGGGGTGTTGTGGCGTGGGCTTTGAGGGCCCCACACCGGCAGGTTTAGCAAGGAAAGGTGGATCTATCCCCGCACCGGGATCTGCCGCCCGTTTGGGCCTGGTACTCCCTGACAGTCTCCGTACTTTCCACTACGCGGCTCTCTCTCCAGCTGTGTGTGGGGTTCAGGCAGCACTACCAGGTGACCGTTCTCCCCCGTCGGTAGTCACTGCGCGGACGCTGTTAGACTGCAACAGCTCCAGGGTCTGCTCCTCACGTCTGCTTTCCCTGAGCTGCACACTAAACTGACTCACTGTTCCCTCCTCTCCTGTTCTTGCCTACGCCACCTAGCAACCAGGCTCTCCACCACACCCCTCAATTGGAAATGGAGGCTTTGCCCCCTCCACCCTTCCAGTGGAGGTGAAGGCTTTGCCCCCTCCTGGGATCCCCATGGGTCCTCTCAAAGGTACATGTGTGAGACCTGATCACTATGCGCCTGTGTAGTCACACCTCGGTCAGCCTTCTGGATTACCTGTATTGTACTGTCCCCAGCATGGGTGCAGTACTCAGTGGTGCCTGACCAGGTCAGGGGCGCCACATTCCCCCTTAGTTATCACCAGCACGTCCTCGGGCTGCAAGACAACATTTTAAAATGCATAAAACATTAAAACATGGTAAAACTTTTAAAACCACCAGGTACCATACATCACCACCCTCCACCCACAAGTCCGTTAACCCACCCTAAACCCTTTCAGGAGGCAGGTCACCGGTTTCTTTTGGTAACCAGGTCTGGGCCATCCGTTTCCCCAGACCTTTCCTCCAATCTGCCTCTCCCGTTGGCCGCGCCTTCAGCCACTTCTGGCAGGATGTAGAGGCGGCTTTCATGGGCTGGTGGTTTCAGGGTATACCTGGCCTGGTGGAGCCGCGCCTTCAGCCTCTTCTGGCAGGATGTAGAGGCGGCCTCCACAGTTGGTGCTGACCAGATACCCTCTTTGTGGTGGAGAGCCAGGCCCCATAAACAGGCATGCTCCCTGGTTGCAGGCGAGCCAAGGCCCCATAAACGGACGTGCTCCCTGGTTGCAGGCGAGCCAAGCCCCTAAACAGGCTGGCTCTGGTGGTGGTACCTCTGGGGTAACTATTTACACTGCGAGAGTTTGTGGCTATAGCCAGTTCATAGCCTTAAGGTTCATGGGTTTCTCACATTAGTTCATGTGGGCACATGCTTAAACATAAACGTTGCAAACTTTTCAAAACTTGTCAAACTGGTAACTTCTGTACTTCTTTCTTTACTTTAAACAGATTCCTCCTCACCAGGGCTTGGGCCCGTAGGGCTGCGGCACCTGTTGCCTTCTTCATTTCTCTCATCATCGGAGGTAGTCTCATCAGTGGGTTCTTTCTCTTTCCTTTCTTCTTCTGTATCTGTTTCTTTTTCTTGTGGTATGGAGACAGCTGGGTTTCTATAGGAATCTCTGGTACATGGCGTAACGTCAAGTGCGTACCATCCTCTTTCTCCCTGATGCATTGTGAATTCCACTGTATCTCCCATCTGTAAGTTCCTTCCTGGATGTCCTCTAGGCAAATGGGCTCTAACGTCTCTTCTGTTAACAAAGATGCCTTCCTTCATACCAGGAGCTACTATGAAGCCATATCTACTCTTCAAACTGAAATCTTCCACAACTCCCCGACAAAGTGGGCCTCTGACCTGGGATTTGGCCCTTCTCAGGAACCGTTTCTCTTCCAAGTCTCTGGCCATGACTTCGTCTTTCTGCTCTGGAGACTGCGGTGCAGGGGAAAACTTTGTTCTGCTACGGCGCCGTGTCCTACGGGCTGGATTCTGCTGGGCTGCTACTTCACTGCCTGCAGGCCCCCAGGTAAGGTTTCTGGACAAATCTTCCTCTTCATCCCAGCGGGAGTACGGCAGCATCTCTGGCTCTGGGCATGGATCCACTGCTGATGGCTCCGGGGTCAGCTCCTCAGCTTCCTGGCCTCCTCTCCCCCTTAGTTCTTCTGAGCACTCCTGTTGTGGCAGAGCTGGGGATGGGTGTTCATCAGCAGGCCCGGGCGGGGGACTCTTTGGCGTGGTTGCTGCAGGAGTCGCCTTGGGGGTGTGCGGAGGGAGCAGATACCGGTCCACCATCTCCTGTGGGAACTGGGCCTCTAGATCAGCCTTCAGCTTCCAGTATGCGGGGTCCTCTCCTATCAGGGACTTCCTAGCAGGGACTTCCTTAGACTGGGGAGCGGTGTCTGCTCTGGCCTTGCAGGCCGGGGTAAACAGTGGTACATTCTTGTCTTGGCGGGCCGCGCCTGACATGGCGGCGGCCTGGATCAGCGTCGCTGTGTCAATCAGGGTCGCAGCTGGAGTCTTAGCGGGCATCGCTACTGTGGCCGGTTCTTGGCGGGCCGGGCAGGGCATCGCTGCGGCGGCCTGGATTGGCGTCGCAGCCGCGATGGGATCTGTGCAGGCTGGGCTGGGCGTCGCTGCAGCGATCTGGGCTTGGCGGGCCGCACCTGGCATGGCTGCGGCCTGATTCAGCACCTCACTTGCGGCGCGGACGAGCGTCGCTGCTGCGGTGGGGTCTTGGCGGGCCGGGCCCAGCAGGGCGGCGGCCTGGGTCAGCGTCACACCTGCGGCGTGGATGAGGGTCGCGGTGGCAGCCGGATCTTTGCGGGCCGGGCAGGGCATCGCTGCGGCGGCCTGGGCTTGGCGGGCCGCACCTGGCGTGGCTGCGGCCTGAGTCAGCGTCGCCGCGCCGGGCGCCTCTTCAGGGACCGCGGGCGTGGCAGCAGGGGTCGGGGCACTCGCGCCGGCAGGGGCAACACTGGACTCACCCATCGGTGGTATCATCGGGGTCTGAGTCGTCGCCGTCCGGTCTGACACTCGTCGCGCAGCTTTTTCCTCATAGGCCTGCACCGCGGCAGCCATCTCCAGAAGCGCCGTGCGTTCCTCGCTGATCTGCCGTATGACCCTGGCCTCCAGTTGGTCGCAGAACTGGGCAAGTTCCTGATACCACCAGGCAGCGGAGCCTGGCTCTGGGTCTCTGCGTTCAGACGCCATTTCCTCTGCGCCTTCTTCTGCACGATTTCTCAGCAGTGGACTCGTCGCTGCCTCCAGTAGCAGGCTCTTCAGTTTCTGCTCTGCCTCTTCCAGCAGCAGGCTTCTGGCTCCCTTTCTGTCCCGACATCTCTGAACGCCTCCGCTCTCTTCACTTGCGAGGTCAGGACTCTGCAGGGGATCTCTGGGTAGCCACACCTCTTCGTGGGCGGTAACTTCTCCCAGCGCGGGCTGCTGTTGTTTTTCAGCGCGCTTTTCATGGTGGCAATATGGCGGCGCTTCCAATTTTCCAAGCGGACCGCCCAGGCACATGGTCACCTGTCTGAACAGGTCTAGTCCTTATCCTGTTCGTGACGCCAGATGTGAAGCCCCGCAAGTATTGTGTCGGTGCATTACCTTCAGGGACTCCACTCGGCTGGATCTTGTCACAGGTAGGGAACCTTCTTCTAGGATTGTCGTGACGCCACTCTCAGAATTGCGGTCAGTGGGGACCGCCACTGCAGGTTAAGGGATGCCTGGGGCTGATGGTGGGTGCAGTCAGTTGTAATAGCCTCCTGAGAGTGAGGCAAGCCCCAGGGCCCTGTGTAAGTGTGTAGAACCACAAGGCGCAGAATAACTCCACACAAGCAGAATGTCTTTCAGGGGTTTTACTCACTGATGGTGGCAGGGTGAGTAACCCGGGCGTAGCTGGGATGAACCAGGCTGGAACCAGGTGTCCTTCAGGCTGACTGATGAGGGTGGCTACCGACTCGCCTTCCTTAGCCCTTCTGTGGTTTGTGGTAACCCCGACTTTTAGTCCCTATGGGGGTCACCCAGGGAAGTTGCTGCTCCCCTCGTTTGTTTGCCGTTTGCTTGTCGCCTGGACCAGATCACTCCAGCTGCTTGCCTCCTGTGAACTATGGGCCCTAACTGTGGCTACGTGGCTGCGGCCTTTGGGGTGTTGTGGCGTGGGCTTTGAGGGCCCCACACCGGCAGGTTTAGCAAGGAAAGGTGGATCTATCCCCGCACCGGGATCTGCCGCCCGTTTGGGCCTGGTACTCCCTGACAGTCTCCGTACTTTCCACTACGCGGCTCTCTCTCCAGCTGTGTGTGGGGTTCAGGCAGCACTACCAGGTGACCGTTCTCCCCCGTCGGTAGTCACTGCGCGGACGCTGTTAGACTGCAACAGCTCCAGGGTCTGCTCCTCACGTCTGCTTTCCCTGAGCTGCACACTAAACTGACTCACTGTTCCCTCCTCTCCTGTTCTTGCCTACGCCACCTAGCAACCAGGCTCTCCACCACACCCCTCAATTGGAGATGGAGGCTTTGCCCCCTCCACCCTTCCAGTGGAGGTGAAGGCTTTGCCCCCTCCTGGGATCCCCAGGGGTCCTCTCAAAGGTACATGTGTGAGACCTGATCACTATGCGCCTGTGTAGTCACACCTCGGTCAGCCTTCTGGATTACCTGTATTGTACTGTCCCCAGCATGGGTGCAGTACTCAGTGGTGCCTGACCAGGTCAGGGGCGCCACATATATAGGGATCAACCAATAAGATTTTGTTCAAATCATCAAAAAATTATTTTATTGGCACAAATTTTATACCTACAAAAATATCCACACAGAACAGTGAAAAATAAATAATAATAAAATAATAACAATAATAAATAAACATAAAAATAATAAAAACATCTAAAAACAGTCAACGAACACCCCAATACATAGTTCCATGTTAGGAACCCAGCACCATGATCCTGAATGAAATTCCATTAGATGTACAAATCAATAATATTCACAGGCATAAATGCAGGACCTGTGTACAAATTTTCACTGCAAACCCTATGCCATATAGTACTCTAGAGAATCGTACCCCATCTGGCACCACCATCAATAAATACAATATAATAAGTACAAAATACTAGCTAAAAAAGTGGATGAAGATAACCTTATAATGAGGAAATCAATACACCCAGTTCAATAGTTAAACCACAGACTATCCAGAATAATCCAGAAAGTCATCACCAAGATGTATTACCCCTTGCTAGAAGTCCTACGTTTAAGGTGGTGTGAGGCCTCAGGATCGGCGCAAGTATGGGGTGTTCCCCACGCGTATCGCCACTGGAGATGTGGCTTCCTCAAGGGCCAAAAAATGAATGAACGTCGCTGTGATGCCACACGACCTGCCCCCTTAGGAAGGAGGCGGGTCGCCGGCCAGAGCGACGTCGCAGGGCAGGTAAGTGCGTGTGAAGCTGCCGTAGCAATAATGTTCGCTACGGCAGCTTTCACAAGATATCGCATGTGCGATGGGGGCGGGCACTATCGCGCTCAGCATCGCTAGCCGATGCTAGCGATGTCGCAACGTGCAAAGTACCCCTAAGTATATTTACGCGCTCTGCACGACAATATAGTTAACAGTAGCGCAGATCCGAGTGGGCCCTTGATGAGCATGGGGCCCGTGTTGACCGACCCTCTGCCTCTCGGTAGCTATGCTACTGGTCAGGAGGGATTTACAGTGTGGATGTAGCAGAGCCATGTGTGTACGAGGTGTGCGGAGCGGAGTCGCGTGTGTACGATGTGTAGAGTGGAGCCATGTGTGTATGACGTGTATGGAGTGGAGGAGCGTGTGTATGACATGTACGGAGCTGAGCTGCATGTGTAAGATGTGGGTCTTTGCTCCTCTGTGCAGGGGGCCTCCTGGAAACATAACTTTGCAGACTGGCCAGAGCATTTAGTGAACCTCTTTTATTCTTTGAATTAAATGTACCTGATGACTAAGGGGTTGAGGTGTGCGTATCTCTGCCCAACTTGGGGGATGATCCCAAGAAGATGTTAGAAAAAGAGAAGACACATGATTGGGGGTTGTTGGTTGGTACTTTAACTGTAAAGGGTGCTTTACACGCTGCTACATCGCTAGCGATTGCTAGCAATGTCGCGAGCAATAGCACCCGCCCCAGTCTTTGGTGCGTTATGTGGTGTTCGCTGCCGTAGCGAACATTATCGCTACGGCAGTGTCACACGCACATAACTGTTATCCGACGTCGCTGTTGATGCCGAACAATCCCTCCTTCTAGAGGGCGGTGCGTTCGGCATCACAGCGACGTCACAAAATGGCCGTCCAATAGAAGAGGAGGGGCGGAGATGAGTGGCCGGAACATGCCACATAGCGATGTGTGATGCCGCAGGAACGACAAACAACCTCGCTACTGACCAGACGACGATTTTTGGTAAATGAATGACGTGTCACAGACCAATAATTTTTGCCTCTTTTGCGATCGTTTAATGTTGCTCATAGGTGTTACATGCTGCGATATCGTTAACTACGCTGGATGTGCGTCACAAACACCGTGACCCCGACGATATATCGTTAGTGATGTCGCAGCGTGTAAATGGCCCTTTAGCGCTAGGAATAGTTGAATTCCTCGAGAAGTGTACTCTCCAAAATGTGGTCACTTATGGGGGTTTCTGCTGTTTTGGCATGTCAGAGATTCTTCAAATATGACATTGTATGTGCAATCTATTCCAGCCAAAATGGCGCTCAAAATTCAAATAGCGCTCTTTCTGCTTCAAGTCCTGCCGTGCACCCAAACAGTAGTTTTCTCCCACAAATAAGGTATCAATGCACTCAGGACAAATAGCACAACAAAATGTAAGGTCAATTTTCTACTGTTACCCTTGTAAAAATGAAAATATTGGGGCTAAAGTAACATTTTAATTTTTTTCCTTCCACATTGCTTTAATTCCTGTGAAGCACCTAAAGGGTTAATAAACTTCTTTGATGTGGTTTTGAGCAGTGTGAGGGGTGTAGTTTTTAGGATGGTGTCAATTCGGGTATTTTCTGTCACCTAGGACCCTCAAAGTCATTTTTTTTTTATCAACTTTTTATTTTTGAAAAGGTTTTTACAATCAGGAAAAAAACAAAAAAAACCCCAAAACATTACAATTATGTAAATATATATAAACAATCACAGGTAATCAGGATGTACATCAGTTCACAGATAAGCAGAACTATACATCAAGACAGAATCTACTCAAATCTTACAACCGGACTCAAATGAAGACTCCATCCTGCTTAAGAAGTCATATCACATATGTGGCGCCCCTGAGGCTTCCATCGCCACAGGTCATTGCACCCCATCCAGCGGTGTGATGCCCCATTCTGGGTGAGGAAAGGAGTGAACGCCGGTCCCCTGGTAAATCTACACTACACCCATTGCTAGGAACACACTGGGACCAGGGAAAGTGGCAGAAAACCCTCCCATGCTGCATGCTGGGAGGGGCTGTAAGACCCATCCCTGTTCCTATAGGGTAGAACAGAGCAACTGGGGAGGTGGGAGGAGCCACAAGAGTGCAGATAGAGAAAGGAAGGTCAAGTTAGTTTGAGTTTACCTCAGAGAGTGGGAGAGTGAGGAGCCAGCATGTAGCTGTGAAAGAGAAAGGAGCTCTGTGAGCTCAGAGCGTCCGCACAGAGAAAGCAACAGAAGTCTGAGAGAGAGAGTGCGGAAGGAGGAAGAGGTCTGCAGGAGGCAGGCAAAGAGGAGAAGTAGAAAGAGAGCTCCAAGTCAGTCAGGAGCTGAGAAGAGGAAAGAGACGCTTCCTGGTGAAGATCCTGGGACTCAGAGGGTCCAGGTGACACCAAGCTGAGAACAGAAGGGATCCCAGGGCCACGGGTAGCTGTAGAGCTGCGGTGGCCTGTTCCACAGGAACAACGGTGGAGGGATCAAGCTGCAGCAGGGGACGGTTCCTAGAAACCGGAGGAGTGCAAAATCATCTCCAGACAGTAAAAACCGAGGCCCAGGGAATGTTGTAAGCTCCCCGGGCCAGAGCCCACAGCAGTACCTCTAGAAAAGGGATAATCAGCCGACAGGTGACCCCCCAGCCTGGAGGCTGTTGTGGAGGCCGAGCCAGGTTTATCCTACAAAAGGCAAGGCTTAAGGAAGACAGCTGAAGACAGAGACACTTAAGAGAAGGGTACCGGCCTTTACTCCAAGAATCACCCAGAAACGGCGGAGGTCCCTGACAGTGGTCCCAGCAGTCCAAGGGTTCCTGCAGGACTGTGACAAGAATTGTGAGTAAAGAACTTGAAACTGTACCCTTGGAGTTGCCTCTGTTATTTCATCTGCATAGACACTCACAAGCACCAACTGTGCCCCGGGACACCGCTCCACCTGTGGGGAGCAGTATTACCATTGCTGCCATATCATCACCCCGGAGGCCTTACACAGCAGCGGCGGCTTATTAGCCGCATACCACAGGTGGCGTCACGAACACAAACTTTAATTCAAGCCACATATTCTACTGACACCCACCAGGGCCACGGAGCCGGGCCCAGCCACCACTGACTACCTCCAGACTAGTCCGGCCCGGCACCGGGTGTCCCATAGCCCTGGGGTGGGCGAGTCAATTTTGGCGTCACGAACAGGATTTCATGCCCGGTTACACCGGGTACTGTGCGCCTGAAGAATCGTGAAATAGCCTGTGTTTTACTGTGAAAACTGCCGCCATTAGCGCTACAGAGAGCGGGAAGAAGGGGGCGTGCCAGAAGAAAGGGCGCGAAGAGAAGCCCCGCCCCCTTGGTCTTGGCAAAAAGAGCGCGAAGCAGTGCCCGCGATGGAGAGCGGAGGAAGAAAAGATGGCGCGTGAAGAAGCTAAGATGATGGACGCCGAGCAACGAGCGGCCAGAGGAGGAGTGGCCGAGCCGGGACACGCACCTCAGAACCGGGTTGTGTCCTGCGTCCTGGAGAGCGGAGAAGATCCAGCAACCGCTGCAGAGCCGGGTAAAGAGAGTGTCACCCCCAGCCGGCGGAGCCCGGATTGCCAGGTGGGGTTCCTGCCCGGTCCTCCTGCAGGCGCGCGTGCCACCACCGCAGCTCCGATACCAGCACCCTGCAGCAGGCCAGCGACCACCAGAACACCGGAGATGCTACTGAGGGGTGAGTCATTTAATGCCCCTACCGGCGCGAAAGCCCCAACCCCCGCTGCCATGCCCGTGGTCCCCAGAGAGACGCCCGGCACGGCGACGCCGATCTGGGCCGCAGCCACGCCAGGTGCGGCCCGCCAAGATTTCGCCGCCGGAGCGGCGCCCATCCACACCGCAGCAGCGACGCCAAGCCCGGCCCGTCCAGCTCAGGCCCCAGCAGCGATACCCCGCTCGGACAGGCAAGATCCCGCCGCAGCGGCGACGTTAATCCACGCCGCAGATGCGGCCCGTCAAGCCCAGGCCGCAGCCACGCCAGGTGCGGCCCGTCAAGAATCGGTCACAGCAGCGACTCCAATATAGGCCACCGCCATGCCAGGCGCGGCCCGCCAAGAACAGCAGACGCAGACTGTGCTGACCGCTGTCTACCTGCTGCCAGGTGGGGAGCCGGAGAAGAATCCCTACATGTAAAGAAGTAAGAAGCAGCTGAACTGTATATAGCCCCTGTCAGCCCCTCATCCTTTGTGAAGATGTCCCTTATGTGCTGCCCTAATGTGCTTTTCGAAGACGACACCCCTTCCTGCCTTACTGCCCCTTGTACTTTTTGAAGAAGACACCCCCCCCTGTGAATGTGTACCGGGCCACTAGACTGGAATGTGGTCCCTGGTAAATGTGATGTGTAAAGTGTCCTGTGTAACCAGGCCACTGGACTTAGTGGCTGGTCTTGTTTTGCACTTTTGTTGTTTGGAAAGAAACGAACTGCCAGGCTACGGGACTTGTAGTAGCCAAAAATGTAATTAGTTGCACCCGTTGTGCCCCTTACCAGAATTATGGGGGATGTGCCCGAACCGTGCAATGGACTGGAAGTGCACACGTAGAGTTTTTCTTTATAAGAAGTTTGCAACGTTTACCAATATGTGCCTCCCATAAAGGGAAGAAATGTTTTATTGTTCTTGTTACATACATGTAAAAATGTTTTTGCAGTTTCTCCACATTTTTCTGTTGTTTTTCAGCCCGAGGACGTGCTGGGATTTGCTGTGGGGGAGTGTGGCGCCCCTGAGGCGTCCGTCGCCACAGGTCATTGCACCCCATCCAGCGGTGTGATGCCCCATTCTGGGTGAGGAAAGGAGTGAACGCCGGTCCCCTGGTAAATCTACACTACACCCATTGCTAGGAACACACTGGGACCAGGGAAAGTGGCAGAAAATCCTCCCATGCTGCATGCTGGGAGGGGCCGTAAGACCCATCCCTGTTCCTATAGGGTAGAACAGAGCAACTGGGGAGGTGGGAGGAGCCACAAGAGTGCAGATAGAGAAAGGAAGGTCAAGTTAGTTTGAGTTTACCTCAGAGAGTGGGAGAGTGAGGAGCCAGCATGTAGCTGTGAAAGAGAAAGGAGCTCTGTGAGCTCAGAGCGTCCGCACAGAGAAAGCAACAGAAGTCTGAGAGAGAGAGTGCGGAAGGAGGAAGAGGTCTGCAGGAGGCAGGCAAAGAGGAGAAGTAGAAAGAGAGCTCCAAGTCAGTCAGGAGCTGAGAAGAGGAAAGAGACGCTTCCTGGTGAAGATCCTGGGACTCAGAGGGTCCAGGTGACACCAAGCAGAGAACAGAAGGGATCCCAGGGCCACGGGTAGCTGTAGAGCTGCGGTGGCCTGTTCCACAGGAACAACGGTAGAGGGATCAAGCTGCAGCAGGGGACGGTCCCTAGAAACCGGAGGAGTGCAAAATCATCTCCAGACAGTAAAAACCGAGGCCCAGGGAATGTTGTAAGCTCCCCGGGCCAGAGCCCACAGCAGTACCTCTAGAAAAGGGATAATCAGCCGACAGGTGACCCCCCAGCCTGGAGGCTGTTGTGGAGGCCGAGCCAGGTTTATCCTACAAAAGGCAAGGCTTAAGGAAGACAGCTGAAGACAGAGACACTTAAGAGAAGGGTACCGGCCTTTACTCCAAGAATCACCCAGAAACGGCGGAGGTCCCTGACAGTGGTCCCAGCAGTCCAAGGGTTCCTGCAGGACTGTGACAAGAATTGTGAGTAAAGAACTTGAAACTGTACCCTTGGAGTTGCCTCTGTTATTTCATCTGCATAGACACTCACAAGCACCAACTGTGCCCCGGGACACCGCTCCACCTGTGGGGAGCAGTATTACCATTGCTGCCATATCATCACCCCGGAGGCCTTACACAGCAGCGGCGGCTTATTAGCCGCATACCACAGGTGGCGTCACGAACACAAACGTTAATTCAAGCCACATATTCTACTGACACCCACCAGGGCCACGGAGCCGGGCCCAGCCACCACTGACTACCTCCAGACTAGTCCGGCCCGGCACCGGGTGTCCCATAGCCCTGGGGTGGGCGAGTCACATACATACAGTAGAACTAGAAATATAGCAGATTTAAGAACTCCCCTCCCCCCATGACAGGACCCGCATTCAGGGATCAAGATGATACAGCTCTAGGCAGTACATTAAATTTGAAAAGTGTCTATAAAGATGTCCCAGGCAGACCATATCGAAATAAACCTATCCATCGTGTCGTGTAGCTGTGCTGTCAACCACTCCATGACCCTAACATCTTGTATCCTCGCGTACAGGTCGGAAATTGATGGCGGAGCTAACCTCTTCCAAAATAGTGATATCAAACACTTAGCAGCTGTAAGAATGTGCAAAACAAGTTTAATTTCATTCTTGCCTAGTGACGATGGAAGGACATTCAATAAATATGCCACCGGATCTCTACTTACTCCCCTACCCAGCACCTTTCCTATTAAAGACTCCACCCCTACCCGACAACCCATAATCCCTGGGCACGTCCAAAAGATGTGATATAAAGACGCAGCTCCCCCACCGCATCTCCAGCAACTATCTGGGTAGGCACGATTAAACCTGTGCAGAAGATCCGGGGTGTGATACCACGACATAAGAACCTTAACTTGGTTCTCTTTATAAAGAGCGCTGACAGAGGAACGAAAAGTCCTGGACCACACCACAAACCAAGCTGCCTCCAGCAAAGAACGGCCCACCCAACACTCCCAGGAACTAATCCTACTGCTATCCTATTTGTCAGTATAGAATAAATAGCTGAAATCAGGACTCTGGTCGAGTTCTTTCTGGAACATAGGCTCTCAAACTCCGATGGACGAGGTGGCACCTCCCTCTTCATGATATCTGAAAAGAAGTGTGCAATCTGCTGGTATGAAAAATATAGGTGGAAGGGCAAATTATGTTGGTCACGTAGCTCAGTGAAAGACTTTAGCTTTAATGTAACTGGGCTTACTATGTCACGGAAACAGAAAGATCCTTACAGGGTATATCATAAGGGCGACCCCATATCAGGAAGCTCGGATGGAAAGGAGCAAGCCACAGCTTCTCGATCTCCATCCACTTGGTGTAGGCGGGAAGGGTTGACCACGAAGTCAGACAGCGCAGCTGCGAGGCATAGTAATAAAGAGCGAGACTCGGACACGCCAAGTCCTCCCTTGCGCGAGGCGCGCAGAGGACTGAATCTGGGATGCGATGCCTCCCCGAGTGCCAGATAAATTGCATGAGGGAAGATTGCACTTTTTTTTAGAACCGCCATGGGAACCCATACCGGAAGCGTCTCAAACAGGTAAAGGAATCTAGGAAGGATAGACATTTTAACTGTCGCAATTTTACCGAGGAATGAGATCTGCAAGGAGGACCACTTTTTGAGCTGGTTTTCTACCTCTCCTATCAGGGGAGGAAAATTCGCTTGATATACTGACTTATAGCTAGGGATAATTTTAACTCCCAGGTACCGCAAAGAATCTATGCGCCAAGTGTAGTTAAAATTTTGTTTAAGCGTTTGTAATTTAGCTTCTGGTATATTAATAGGTAGCTCCTCTGTTTTATCTGAGTTCAATTTATACCCAGAGAGTCTAGCCATAGCAGGCTATTACTGCGTGTAAATTGGGCAGGGAGACTACCGGATTTGTCAGAGATAGCAATACGTCATCTGCGTATTGGGGGGAGCTACTGCTATGGACAATAAGAAACAAGCTGCCACTTTAAGAGACAGAAACCTCCCCGTGTTGAGGGGTAATGGAATGTTCTGCTCCCCCTGCAGAAAGTGTGCTAATGGACAGCCCGAGTGTAAGAAGAGAAGTGAGTTTCTGTTTTGATTTGAGATGCATGTGAAGGAACACACAGCCGGTGTGTCTTGGAGGATTGCAGTTTTTCTTCTGAATCGAGAGAGAGACTTGCAGATAACAGGGAACCAGCGAGGAATCTGAAGCAAGAAGAAGATTTTGATCTCCTTAACCCGGCCCAGGAGAAGTGCGCACCTCCGGATGAGACGGTTGTTGGGGGCCCCCGGGACTGGATCCACGTCCCCAGCATCGCTGTGAGTTGAATATTGTGCACATACTAGGGGCTAAAGTAGGCTTCAGTAGGTAGAACACGGCATCCGTGTGGCCCGTTTAGCAGAGGCCAGAGAGGTTACGTGTAGAGTAGCTTTGTACCTGACTGTTTTTGTGTTTCTTGAACCTGTAATAGTTGGAGCACCGTGCTATTGAGCGGACCAGCTAGAGAATACAAAAGTATTGTTAAATCACGTTTTGCCACTGTATACCCAGTGCCTGAACCTGCCTTCTCCGCCTGTTAATAAATACACCCTTGTTGTTCGCACCTCGTCTTGTGTACTGTAACCTACTCTGCACTGCGGTGGTCCTCTCGGCCATCGCTTCAAGTGGCGCTGCGAGCAGGGTATGGTCACCAAGATGGAGGCAGCAGACAGCAACGGCGGGAACGCTAATATTAATGGGGGTGCTGTGGGCAATGGTGGAACCTCTGCAAGGACACTTCCAATGGGCACCATATTTAGTGTGCTACCAAAATTCGATGGCAATAACATGGCACTGTGCGACTGGGTGTCCCGGCTGCATAGCACCCTGAAAGTGTATAACATCGGCCCAGAGCTTGAGGTGGACATCGCTTTGACTGCCCTAGAGGGAGAAGCACGTAGAAATGTCTGTCTACAACCAGAACCCACCCGTAGTACCCTGAAAGAGTTAGTTGGATTCTTGGAAGAGATCTATGGCGAGATTGCTAGCGCGGGACATCTTCGCGCCAAATTTTTTTCGAGGCTGCAGCGGGAAGAAGAAGGGATCTCTCAGTATGCAACAGCACTACAAGAAGTGTTAGCGGAGGTCCAGAGAAAGGAGTCAGATGGACTCGGCGGCATAGGCTCTACCAACCGGATACTCCGGGAACAGTTTATTCTGGGATTGCATAGCGTATCCTTGCGGCGAGCCCTGGCAGAACGGGTCCGAGCGAATCCGGCTCTTACTTTTCGGCAAATCCTAGCAGAAGCAGTAGCCCGAAGTAAAGAAGAAAGTTACGCATCTTGGGTGGTGCGCGTCCAAACCGCCACCTCCAGAGTGGACCCAAACTGCCAGGTGGGACTGGTCCAGGTGGTGCAAGATTTACAGAAATCCATTCTCAACGTACAGGAGAAGCTGACCCAGATGGAGCAAAGAATGAGGGACTTGTCTGGTGAACATCCCTACCCAGCTGTATCCTCCTCCTTCCAACCTGGCCCATCATACTCACGCAACAATTCCTCGGCTCTACCAATGGGGGACTGGAGGATGCAGGCTTCCTCTCGTCAGCCACCAGAGGCACGAGGTATTCCCCAGCGAGGAGAAGACATCCACTGCTGGGGATGTGGAGGTCGGGGGCATATTGCCAGGGGGTGCCGGAATAACACTCAAAGCCAACGGAAGCCATCGTTAAACTACCAACCCCCGCAGTAGTGCGGCACTCTGCTGGGGGAGGCGAGAAGGGAGGCCGCTCCGTATCATAACGAACATTTGATCGCTGGTTGTCCCATCCTACATGCTGAATTCGAGAGTGTCCCAGTGAATTGCTTGATAGATACTGGGTCACAAGTGACGACGATGCCAGAAGCATATTTCAATCAACATTTCCAGACACTGGCCAGGCCAGAGAAAGAGACCCTGATCCGAGTGATTGCTGCTAATCAACAACCGATCCCGGTCACAGGAGTTGTGTGGATGAATGTTCGAATCTGTGGGCAAGAAGTAGGGAAAAAAGGGATCCTACTAGTCCCCGAGCCCATCAACGAAGATGTACCTGTAATATTGGGGATGAATGTCCTACGTGAATTAGATCAGATTATGTTCACCAAACGGGGACCCGGATACTGGAAGCAAGCTACTACACATAAGCCTACACAGGAAGCACTTCAACAGCTGATCCGCGTCTGTGGGACGCAGAAGAGTGTACCATCTCATCAGACGGTAGGGGTCATCAGGGCTCCTGGGAAGGAACCTATAATCCTGCCTCCCGGCCGAGAAAGTATATCCCTCCCAAGATGCACCAAGAGGTAAAGACGTTACTGAAGCAGATGCTGGATTCAGGAATAGTGCAGGGCAGCCAGAGCCCTTGGGCGGCCCCGGTGGTACTCGTCAAGAAAAAGGATGGAACCATCCGGTTCTGTGTAAACTACAGAAAACTCAACGCTTGTACCGTTCGCGACTCGTACCCATTACCACGAATCGAAGAATCCTTGACGGCCTTGGGGAAGGCCAAGTACTTCTCCACCTTGGATCTAGCAAGCGGGTACTGGCAAGTACCTGTGGCGGAAAAAGACAAAGCCAAGACCGTGTTCATCCTCCCGATGGGATTGTTTGAGTTTAACCGGATGCCCTTCGGACTCTCCAATGCTCCGGGCACGTTTCAACGGCTGATGGAAAAGTGCTTGGGAGACCTAAATTTTGAAGCGACCCTGATCTATCTGGATGACATCATCATGTTCTCGGCCACGTTCAAAGAACACCTTGACTGGCTTGGACAGGTACTCGGGAGACTGCAGGCTCATAACCTGAAGGTGAAGCCCAAAAAATGCCACCTCTTCAAGAGAGAGATCGAGTACCTGGGCCACACAGTGTCACAAGATGGAGTCCTACCCTCCGCAGAAAAGGTGGCGGCCATTCAGAAGTGGCCAGTCCCTCGAACGGTGAGGGAACTCAAGGCATTTCTTGGACTCGCCGGGTATTACCGCCGGTTCGTCAAAGACTTCGCAAAGGTGGCGGGTCCTTTGAACGAGCTGCTGAGGGGGCCCGCCGGAGTGTCGAAGAACCAGGGCATCTCTTGGGCTCAGAGACAAGATGAGGCTTTTCAGGCTATGAAGAATGCCCTTACTTCAGCCCCGATCCTGGCCTATGTGGACTTCGACCGACCATTCCTGCTGTACACAGATGGTAGCCTTCATGGACTTGGTGCCGTATTGTCTGAGATGCAAAATGGACATGAGAGAGTCATTGGCTACGCCAGTAGGTCCCTGCGGGACAGCGAAAGAAACCCACACAATTACAGCTCCTTTCGACTAGAGCTCCTGGCCCTAGTGTGGGCCATGACAGAGAAATTTGCTGGCTTCCTGACAGGAACCAAGATCCAGGTCCGGACAGACAATAATCCTCTGGCCCACCTTGAGAATACCAAATTGGGAGCCTTGGAACAACGGTGGGTGGCTCGCCTTGCAAAGTTTGACTTTACCATCTGTTATCGCCCTGCTACCGAAAACGCAAATGCGGATGGGCTGTCAAGAGTGACGGTGGAGACCCCAGTGGGGGATCTCGATGAACGATTAGAGGAGGAAGAAACGCCAGACTTTAGCAAGTTTGGACCCTCGGTGGTTGCGTCCCAGTTGAGTAGGCAGGCTTGCACACTGCCCCGGTCCCTGGGGAGAACCAATGAAGAATGGGGACGTGCTCAAGATGCAGACGAAGGGCTGCAACAGATGAAACACTGGGTAACTGAGAAGCAGAAGCCAGACAAACAAGAAAGGGCTAACCTGGACGCCAAGATGAAGAGTGTCTTACACCAGTGGGATAGACTGGAAGTTCGAGGATCAGTGTTATATCGTAAGAGACAACAGCCAAAAGATATAGAAGCAAGATGGCAGGTGGTCATCCCCGTAAAAATGGCTCAAGAGGTAGCTAAGGAAGCTCACGAGTTTGGCGCTCACTTTGGACCTGCAAAGACCTACCAATGGTTACAGCAGTACGTGTACTGCCCCAGGTTGGAGTCTGTGGTGGAAGAGGTTTGCCGGCAATGTCGAGTATGCGACCTCGTTAAAAGCACCGAACACAGGGCACCCGTTCAGACCATACAGACCAAAATGCCGCTAGAACTGTTGATGATTGATTATCTCCTCGTGGGACACTCCACTCGGGGACTACAATACTGTTTGGTTATGACCGACCATTTCTCCAAGTTCGCTGTAGTCACCCCGACTAGAGATCAGACTGCTGAGTCGGCGGCACGGGCCATCTGCCAAGACTTCATCCGGGTGTATGGATGCCCGAAGCGGATCCACTCCGATCAAGGTGCATGTTTTCAAGGCAAGGTGATGGAGGAATTATGTCGTATGTATGACATCGAGCGATCTCGGACTACACCTTACCATCCCCAAGGCAATAGAGCATGTGAACACTTCAACCGAACTAAACTTCAAATGCTGAGAACATTAGAGGAAGATAAGAAGGCATGTTGGCCGGATTACCTGGCAGAACTGGTCTGGGCCTACAATAACCGAGTTCACTCCACTACAGGTTACACCCCATATCTACTGCTGTTTGGAAGAGTTGGGCGAGAAATCATCGAGCTGAATTTGGAGCAGCCAGAGGATTTCATGGAACGAACTGTCACTTCGTGGGTGAAAGAACATCGACAACGATTACAGACGATACGTCGGTTGGCTTGTCAACAGCTACAGAAGAAAGAACATATGAGCCCTAAACCGATTCAAGAGATACCGCTTCAACCTGGAGATCGAGTGTTAGTCAGAGAGAAATGCCCCAAGGGTAAACTGAGTGAAAGATGGGAAGTTCAACCCTACAGAGTAATCGAATGGGTGTATGCTGACGGCCCGGTCTACAAGGTGCAAATTGAGAATGGAGCGTCCGGCCCTAGAGTACTACACAGAAATATGTTGCGACCATGCCGGTCTGAAGCTCTTTCTACGCCAAGATCTCCTGCAGTCTCTGCCCCACTCCCTGAACTTACGTCATCTGTGTGTGAAGTCGATGATGACTGGTGGACAGTCCCCGATGCAGGGGCGGATCCTCAGCCTTTCGGAAACGGAGATCCCATGGATGAGCCACTACTGCCACGGGAAGAAGAGACCAGCCAAGATTCCACTGCAGCTCCCACAGCAAGTGTTCCTCTGGAAGCTAGTCAAGCCGGGCCTGATAGTTAAGATCTTAGAAGATCTAAGAGGTCTACTGCAGGGGTTCCACCAATCTGATATGTTGAACAATGTACTAGGTCTGCTGTACTGCCATTGTTGTCTCCTCTACCGGTTTGAACCTTCCTTCAAAACACAGTGGGCTCGAAGCTGTGATGGCCGAGGACGACCATCTTTAAGTGGGGAGGCATATTGGGGGGTGCTACTGCTATGGACAATAAGAAACACGCTGCCACTTTAAGAGACAGAAACCTCCCCGTGTTGAGGGGTAATGGAATGTTCTGCTCCCCCTGCAGAAAGTGTGCTAATGGACAGCCCGAGTGTAAGAAGAGAAGTGAGTTTCTGTTTTGATTTGAGATGCATGTGAAGGAACCAGGCCCGGACTGACAGGCGGGAGGGGCGGGACTTCTCCCGGTGGGCTGGCTGGTGGAGGGGTGGGGGGGCCGCCCCCCGCCTCTCCCGCACTGGAGCCGGCTAAATCAGAGTGGAAAAAATGAGGCCTCCAAAAATCAACTCCGATATAGCCGGCTCACTACTGAAGCAGCTAGATCAGAGTTGATTTTTTGAGGACCACAAAAAATCAACTCTGAACTAGCCTCAACCCTGCCGGGACCGGGGCTTCGACGTGCAGCTGCGTGATGACATCATCACCCTGCTGCTGTCGCCGCAGAGACACGTCAGGCAGCGCGCTCCATGGAGGAGCCAAAGATGAAAGGTTTAATCACTGTGGATGGGTGAGGAGGGAATTAGGGCACATAATAGGGAGTACTTTATCCAGAGGGGCAGTGTGTGTGTGAGGGGGGATATTTTACCACGCGACCGCCAGGGGCCGGCCTGTGAGTCAGGGGGGGGGCGGCCTGTGAGTCAGGGGGGGGCGGCCTGTGAGTCAGGGGGGGGCGGCCTGTGAGTCGGGGGGGGGCGGCCTGTGAGTCGGGGGGGGGCGGCCTGTGAGTCAGGGGGAGCCGGCCTGTGAGTTAGGGGGGGCCCGGTGTCATCAGGGGACAGAGGGGCCCCCTGACCTGGAGAGGCCACCAGGCGTTTCTGACGTTCGGCAGAGCAGAAGTGCTCTAGCAGATGGAAGCCATCCTTCCAGGACCTGCAATGATGTCATGTGCCCATGTGACTGTGCGGGAGGAGACACAGGATGCCGGGCAGAAAGAAACAGAAGATAATGATATCGATTCCTGAAAGAGATTGGGACACATGACTGGTAATGAGAAAAGAGGGAACATGAGGGGGAGGGGGTGCAGGGTGAGGGGCATATGAGGCCTACAGACTGTGACAGAAGCATGTGAAGGGGTGCAGAGTTTTTGAGAGGGGTACATTGGATTACATGCAGGGTGAGGTATGTGGAGCAGGGTGTGTGGGATATGGGGGTGTAGTGTGTGTGATATGGGGGTGCAGGCTGTATGGGGAGCAGGATGTGTGACATGGGGGTGTAGTGTGTGTTATGGGGGGTGCAGGCTGTATGGGGAGCAGGATGTGTGACATGGGGGTGTAGTGTGTGTGATATGGGGGTGCAGGCTGTATGAGGAGCAGGATGTGTGAGATTTGCAGGTGTAGTGTGTGTTATGGGGGGTGCAGGCTGTATGGGGAGCAGGATGTGTGACATATGGGGGTGTAGTGTGTGTGTGTGATGGACCCGTGGAAGCACCCCTAGTGGTGTGAAACAGTGCCGTTGCCCAGCGTGCTCCCTCCCCTCTTTTGCCTGCCTTTTGTATGCATGAATGAAGCATGAATAAAAGCAATGTTTTATCGGTGCGTGCTGCCAGCCTATTTCATTGATGATAAAAATATAGCATCTGCCCAACAATGGTATCATTAAAAACATCAGCTCAAGACGCAAAAATTAAGTCATCACTGAGCCATAGATCCCGAAAAATGAGAGCGCTACAGTTTTTGGAAAATGGCGCAAAAAATGTGCAACTTTTTTTGGACAAACGTCTGATTTTTTTAACCCCTTAGATAACAGTAAACCTATACATGTTTAGTGTAAACAAACTCGCACCGAACTGAGGCATCACAGCGACACCCACACAACAGTTTTACCATATAGTGAACACGGTGAATAAAATATCTTAAAAACAATCTTGCAATCACACTTTCTTTTAAAATTCTTCCGCACTTGGAATTTGTTTGCCATTTTCCAGCACACTATATGATAAAATTTATGGTTTCATTTAAAAGAACAACACGTCCCGCAAAAAATAAGCCCTTATGTGGCAAGATTGACGGAAAAATAAAAAAGTTACGGCTCTTCAAAGAAGGGCGCAAAAAACAAAAATGGAAAATCGCCCGGGGGTGAAGGGGTTAATGAGATGGGATGGTTTTACGAATATTATTCATAAGGAAAGACAGTGTGGGGGGCATAATTCATGGTGGAGGAATGGTGCAGTGGTCATAGTATATGAGTGGGGCAGTGTGGAGGCCATGTATCATAAGGGGGACAATGCGGGGTCACTTTTTTGTCAGGGAGCATAGTGGGGGAATTATTTTTTTCAGGTGCACATTATACGGGTTATTTAGTGCACAGTATACGGGTTATTTAGTGCACAGTATACGGGTTATTTAGTGCACAGTATGTATGGATATTTTTTATTTAGGTGTAATAATGACACTAATTTTTTAGGGCATCATGTTATGATAAGTTGTGGAAAACCAGAGAAGATGGAAGTGTGCTGAGACGAGCTGTGGATGTCCAAGGTCATCATGGCGTCTGGACCAGATGAAGAAGAATGGGATGAGACCATTACAATCTGAGAAGAAGTCACCAATAAGGTACCTGGATGTAAGGGACCATTTATACTGGACAATCGCCTCCTTTAAAGGGAATCTGTCACCAGGATTTGCTCCCCCATGTGAGAGCAGGATAATGTAGAGACAGAGACCCTGATTCCAGTGATGTGTCACTTACTGAACTGTTTTCTGTCATTTTGATAAAATCAATGTTTTCTCTGCTGCAGATAAAAGCTCATGAATATGCTGGACTACCTGGCATCAGGCCAAGTAGTCCTGTAATTATAATCTGCTGCTGATTAATCAGTGATTTTATCAAAACTACACTAAGCAGCCCAGTAATGACACATTGCTGGAATCAGGATCTCTGCCCCTATGTTATGCTGCTCTCAGATTAGAGGGAAAATACCTGCTGTCAGATTCCCTTTAAATGATCATTGACCATTTGATTATATGAAGCTGATTGGCAGTTTAACGGCCTGTGACTGCAGACATGTAAATCCTCATTGCATGCGCACAGCGAGCGGTCAGGTTTTTCCAGTGCCGGCGGTGAGAGCGGCCGTCATGTGACCACAAGCGTGCGATTTGCATACTTCTAGCCACATCGGCATGAGGCTTTATACTGACTTACTGGTAGGGGCAGCATGAACCCCAACTACGGCCCTGCCGCTACACGTAACTGTATCACTTTGCGCATGCACGCTGCAATTTGTTTTCCCAGACCACTCGATCCAAGAACAAAATTGAACATAACCACGGCCTCATTGATAACATTGGTCCGAGTGCGATCCGATGTTTTGTCAGATCACACTAGGGCCAAAAATACGGGTGTCTACACAAGCTCTGAGCTGAAACCCAAGCTACGCCTCTGGTGAGGACATGTTTTTATTTTTTTTAATCAATGAGTAAACGGTGGCCAGAAGTCTATGGGGGTGCATTATACTATATGGAGGATTATGGTGTGTGCATTATACTATATGGAGGATTATGGTGTGTGCATTATACTATATGGAGGATTATAGGGTGTGCATTATACTATATGGAGGATTATAGGGTGTGCATTATACTATACGGAGGATTATAGGGGTGTGCATTATACTATATGGAGGATTATGGAGTGTGCATTATACTATATGGAGGAATATGGGGTGTGCATTTATATGGAGGATTATGGAGTGTGCATTTTGCTACAGTATATGGAGGATTATGGTGTGTGCATTATACTATATGGAGGATTATGGAGTGTGCATTATACTATATGGAGGATTATGGAGTGTGCATTATACTATATGGAGGATTATGGAGTGTGCATTATACTATATGGAGGATTATGGAGTGTGCATTATACTGTATCTCCATGGGATGTGTATTATCTTAAATCGAGGACTGTGGGATGTGTATTATATGGAGGACTATGTGAAGTGTATTATAATACATGGAGGACTGTGAGAGGTGCATTCTAATATATGAAGGTTTATGTGGGACCCTTTATACTATATGGAAGGGTATGTGGGGGTCAATATAGTGTTTGGAGAACTATATATGAAGGGGACAAAGATAAAGCATGGCATGGGAAGGTTTTGTGCTGAGGAAAAGAAGCTCTTTCCCTCCACCTCAGCATCCAGCTTTCTCATGCTCTTATATCATGGGAAAGCTGGGTGCTGAGGGAAAGATGTATAGCAGAGCATGGGAAAGCTGGGTGCTGAGGGAATGATGTATAGCAGAGCATAGGGAAGCTGGGTGCTGAGGTAAAGATGTATAGCAGAGCATGGGAAAGCTGGGTGCTGAGGGAATGATGTATAGCAGAGCATGGGAAAGCTGGGTTCTGAGGGAAAGATGTATAGCAGAGCATGGGAAAGCTGGGTGCTGAGGGAAAAATGTATAGCAGAGCATGGGAAAGCTGGGTGCTGAGGGAAAGATGTATAGCAGAGCATGGGGAAGGTACATGATGAGGACAAGATGTAAAGCAGAACATAGGAAAGCTGCTGATAGAAAAAGATTTCAGATCATGGGAAACCTGGGTGCTGAAGGAAAGAGCCAAGTGTCAGCGACACTATCCCATACCCCGAGTGTCGGTGTACGTAGAGGGGGGGCCCAGGTCCAAACTTTGTACCGGGGCCCTTCAAACTCTAGTTACGCCACTGGACTGCAGAATTAGGGTACGCTCACATGAGCGTGAAAATCGGACGAGTGCAATGCGAGAAATTCTCGCATTGCACTCTGACCAATGTTAGGCAATGAGGTTGAGCTGTTGGTCAGCTTTTCTTGCATCCAGATTCTGGATGCGAGAAAAGCGGCAGCATGCTGCGATTGTCTGCGAGAGCCGTATCCCTCGCACCGATTCAAGTGAATGGATGCGAGAGATACATCGGACTGCACTTGGATGTTATCCCAGTGCAGTGCGATATACGCACAGGCTGACAGTGGAGGAGATGGGAGAATTAACCCCTCCCTCTCCTCCGCTGCGCCCGCACTCAGCTTCACAGCTGTGACCCGATCGCAAGATCGGGTTACAGTCGCATGACACTCGGCTCAGGCTCGCAGCAGAGCCTGAGCCAGGGGGCATTAGCATATCGCATCCTATGCTCTCGCATCAGATGCCATACGCTCGTGTGAGTCCAGCCTTATATGGAGAGCAGCATCCGATTCATTATCTGCGAGACCCAGCTCTGTAGGTAAAATAGCGGCTTCACCAGGTCCTGCTACTAAGAGCAATACATAGGCCTGAGCTGTAATACTGGACACAGCCGTGACTGCATGTTATATGGTCGTGTTACACAATCTACAAGTGCACAAAGATATTACACATTCAACACGCGAAACGTGGGCCTGTGCACCCCCAAATGCCAGGGCTGAATTTTAGTCCCAGTCCGGCCCTGGAAGGAACACACAGCCGGTGTGTCTTGGAGGATTGGAGTTTTTCTTCTGAATCGAGAGAGAGACTTGCAGATAACAGGGAACTAGCGAGGAATCTGAAGCAAGAAGAAGATTTTGATCTCCTTAACCCGGCCCAGGAGAAGTGCGCACCTTCAGATGAGACTATTGTTGGGGGGCCCCCGGGACTGGATCCACGTCCCCAGCATCACTGTGAGTTGAATATTGTGCACATACTAGGGGCTAAAGTAGGCTTCAGTAGGTAGAACACGGCATCCGTGTGGCCTGTTTAGCAGAGGCCAGAGAGGTTACGTGTAGAGTAGCATTGTACCTGACTGTTTTTGTGTTTCTTGAACCTGTAATAGTTGGAGCACCGTGCTATTGAGCGGACCAGCTAGAGAATACAAAAGTGTTGTTAAATCACGTTTTGCCACTGTATACCCCGTGCCTGAACCTGCCTTCTCCGCCTGTTAATAAATACACCCTTGTTGTTAGCACCTCGTCTTGTGTACTGTAACCTACTCTGCACTGCGGTGGTCCTCTCGGCCATCGCTTCATGCGAATAGGGCTACCTTAAAGGATTTAGCTTTTACCCGCACCCCCATAATGTCAGGGTTTAGTCGAATTTTGGCTGCCAGTGGCTCAATACTAAGCACATACAATAGTGGAGATAATAGGCAACCTTGCCGAGTGCCATTTCCAATAGACAAGGAACCCGAATGAGCATGAGGAAGATGTATTGTCACAGAGGGAGATGAATACAGGCCCCGTAATGTCGAAACGAAAGGCCCCGACAGGCCGAAGTAGCCCAACACCGCAAACATAAAGGACCAATCGAGCCTGTCAAAGGCCTTCTCCGCATCTAATCCCAAGAGAAGAGCCTCCCGTCCCTCTCTATTCACCACTTCCACCAGATTCAAAATCCTGCGGGTGTTGTCTCACGCTTGTCGATATTGGACAAAGCCCACCTGATCTTTGTGTACCAGGTGAGGAAGCCAGTTATTCAGACGTTCCGCTAACAATTTTGTGAATATTTTGAGGTCAGAATTTAAAAGACTAATAGGGTGATAACTCGCATAATTCATTGGATCCCTACCTGCCTTGGGGATAACAGTAATGTATGAGTGGAGGAACGAGCTTGGAACATCTTCTCCCTCCATGAAGAGATTGAAGAGACGTAACATATATGGCTCCAGCTCCTCCACAAATGTCTTATAATACAGGTAAGTGAACCCATCTGGTCCTGGCGATTTATGGCTTGGAAGGTCTTTAATAATCTAGCAGATATCCTCTGATGTAATTTTCTGGTTAAGGTCTTCCAAAGCCTCCCGAGACAATTTTGGGAGACAGCAGGAGGTCAGGTAGTCATTCAACACTTCTGCTCTATCTGGTCTGGATAATGGGGACTCCGAAGGCATAGAATACAAGGAAGCATGATATGAGTGAAAGAGTTGGTCAATTTTAGCGGGTTCATAGTGTGGGGTCCCTGACGGGTCTTTAATGGCACAAGGGGCGGAAGTCACCGTTTGCTCCCTAAGTTTTTTAGCCAACATCATATGCGCTTTGTTGCCGTATTCATAATATTTCTGACGGGAGTAGCGAAGCACTTTCTCTACTTTCCCATGTGAAATTTCTTTCAACTTAGCTCTTAGATTAATTACAATCTTCAGGCGACCCCTAGTGGGGCGACTTGTAAGGCGTTCCTCTGCTACACGAAGGTCGCTCTCACACTGGGCATAACGTTGCTGGGAATCTTTTTTTTGTCTAGAGGAAAGGGCAATACATTCCCCTCTCAGAACAGCCTTATGGGCCTCCCATACTATTGGAAACGAGGGAACAGACTGGGCATTCTCCAGAAAATACGTCTGGAGGGCCTTACGAAGAGATTCGCGAGATAGGGTGTTAGACAGCAATGACTCGTTCAGTCTCCATTGAGTATGTTTTAAGGAGGATGACCACAGATCCAAAGTCACCGTCAGAGGGCAAGGTCAGAGCAGGTGATACTACCAATATGTGCCTGTTGAAGCGCTCTCAGGGTAGGGATATTACCGAAGAAATAACCAATTCGACTATGTGAACCATGGGGGTGTGAGAAGAAAGTGTATTGCCTCGCTGTCAGATTATCAACCCTCCAGAGATCATATAATTGGTGCCTACGGATAAGTTTGCGAAAATTGGCGGGTAAATAAGAAAGCCTGCTTGTACCAGAAGAGTGAGAAGGAGCTAACATCTTATCTGATCAATCTGAAAATACCATATTAAAATCTCCCCCTATTATAAGTGCCACCCCCCGATCCACTGGGAGACGGGACAAAACAGATAAAACGAACCTAATCTGATTAGAATTAGGAGCATATAAATTACAGAGGATCACCTGTTTCCCACTCAATACGCCTCGTACTATGAGAAAACGCTCCATTGGATCCGCTTCCCACCGAGTCACCTGAAGAGGGCAAGTGTGAGAGATCAAAATGGCCACCCCTGCTTTCTTGGTGGTGCTAACAGCTGAAAATGACTGAGGAAACCAATGGTGGGCAAAATTAAAAGAGCTTTTTCCTGTAAAGTGCGTTTCCTGCAAAAATACAATTTCAGCCCTTGATCTGCGCATCTCTTAAAGAACTAACCTCCTTTTCACATCAGAGTTCAACCCTTTGACATTTAAACTCAGCAGCTTTGTTATGGACAAGATTATGAGTATATAAGAATTACATGGAGATATCCATAAAGAACAGGATTTAAGATGCTGTTTCAGACTGTGTACCCCACCTAGTTCTGCATTTGGACATAAGACTCAGACAGTCTGGGCTATTCTTGTTACAAGTGAATCATGCTGACATTGCTTAATATAAATGAGGAACCAAGCACATTACAGTAAATTGTATATCACAGAATAAGCTGTTCTACTTTATCCAATAGGAGACGTGTTACGTATTCTTGGCACCTAGCCAATAAGCCCGGTTATATATATATGTACAAACTTCCGGAATAAAGGAGTCTTACTTTCTATTCATATCCGAGTACGTCTCTCTGGTGTGTGTGAAAGAGTGTGGTTATGCATGCTACCACAAGTGACTCATAATTTGGACTGCAGACAGTTTAAGAGGGATGCATGACTGAATGGCATCAACCTAAATTAAGGCCTTATCAGCTTAACCATATTGTAAATTTAGTACATGCTTTTCTAAAGTTCCTTCCCATGCATAGACCGCTTAGCCCCTGTGAGCCGTACTGTAGTGATGTACATCTGTACTGGCAGCTTGCATACCTGTGAATACACCAAAAATACAGAAAAAACAACATAAACAGAACCAATTTTACTTATGAGATAAGGACTGAGAGTATGGTACGCCGTACCAAATCTTTGCTATCCCAATACCAGAGTCGTCTACTGTTTGGTCAAAAAGAAGAGTATAACTCTATCACAGTCTGCACTCATAAAAGAAAAAAAAAGTGTGAATAAAGTAGCACGACTAGGAGAGCAGTAGGACTCCAAAGAAAAAAGAAAAAGGAGAGAAAAACAAAACCCTCGAACTTATGCCCTCCCCCGGGATTGTATGCCCAAGGGGAAATTACAAATAGCAAATATAAAGATCAAAGTAGACCTCACGTCTGGAGACTGAAATCAAAAAAGATCTGCAACACCTTATAGAGTACTCTTGAGGTAGGACCCGCATCTCTCGAGCTTCTGGGGCGCCGTCTTCGGGAGGAAGCGGTCGGCTGCTACGTCTGCGGAAGAAGTGGCATCAGCTGAAGGAGAGACCATTCTGGAAGATCCGGAAACGACACATCCAAAGCACGGCAGAAGGACTCCAAATCCGCAGGAGTTTTCAAGCTTGCCACCATATCTCCCCTTTTTGCAGAAAGGCTGAACGGGAACCCCCATCTATAGGGTATATTATTATCCTTCAGAATCGCTAGGAGTGGGCGAAGGGCTCTTCTGTTCTGTAAAGTAATTGTGGCGCCCCTGACCTGGTCAGGCACCACTGAGTACTGCACCCATGCTGGGGACAGTACAATACAGGTAATCCAGAAGGCTGACAGGGGTGTGGAACACAGGCGCATAGTGACCAGGCCTCCCACATCACCAGAGGGGACCCTTGAGTAGCCAGAAGGAGTTAACTTACAATTCCCAGCTGGGGGTGTGTTCAGGGGCTGGTTGCTAGGTGGCGTAGGCAAGAACAGGAGAGGAGGAGCAGTGAGTCAGTTAGAGCAGAGAACTCCGTAGGGCTCAGTGAGGAGCAGACCTGTGGGGCTGTTGCTGTCTAACAGCGCCCGCGCAGTGGCTATTGACGGGGGAGAACGGTCAACTAGGAGTGCTACCTGAAAGCCAGCTTCAGCTAGAGAGAAAGCACGGAGTGGGAAGTAAGGAGACTGCTAGAGAGCACCAGGCCCAACCGGGCGGCAGATCCCGAAGCGAAGATAGATCCAGCTTTCTTCTGCTAAACCTGCCGGTGTGGGGCTCTCAAAGCCCACACCACAACACCACAAAAGCCGCAGCCACGTAACCGCAGTGAGGGCCCATAGGTCACAGGAGGCAAGCAGCTGGAGTGGCCTGGTCCGGGGAACAAGCAAACGGCAACCAAAAGGGGGAGTGAGGCTTCAGCAACTTCCCTGGGTGACCCCCATAGGGACTCAAAGTCGGGGTCACCCCAAACCACCAAGGGCTAAGGAAGGCGAGTCAGTAGTCACCCTCATAAAGTCAGCCTGAAGGATACCTGGTTCCCATCTGGTTCATCCCAGCTACGCCCGGGTTACTCACCCTTCCATCAAATGTGAGTAAAAACCCTGAAAGACATTCTGCCTGTGTGGAGTTATTCTGCGCCTTGTGGTACTACAAACCTACATCGGGCCCTGGGGCTTGCCTCACTCTCAGGAGGCTATTCCAACTAACTGCACATACCATCAGCCCCAGGCGACCCTCAACCTGCAGTGGCGGTCCCTACTGGCCGCAATACTGAGAGTGGCGTCACGACAAGAAGAAGATCTCCTACCTGTGACCAGATCCAGCTACGTGGAGTCCCTGAAGGTAATGCACCGACACAACACCTGTGGGGCTTCACATCTGGCGTCACGAACAGGATAAGGACTAGACCTGTTCAGACAGGTGACCATGTGCCTGGGCGGTCCGCTTGGAAAATTGGAAGCGCCGCCATATTGCCACCATGAAAAGCGCGCTGAAAAACAACAGCAGCCCGCGCTGGGAGAAGTTACCGCCCACGAAGAGGTGTGGCTACCCAGAGACCCCCTGCAGAGTTCTGAGCTTGCCAGCGAAGAGAGCGGAAGCGTCCGGAGACGGCGGGAAGGAAAGAGAGCCACAAGCCTGCTGCTGGGAGAGGAGCTGCTGAAAGAGGCAGAGCAGAAACTGAACAGCTTGCTATCTGAGGCAACGGCGAGTCCACAGCTGGAGAGTCGTGCAGAAGAGGGCGCGGAAGAAATGGCGTCTGACCGCAGAAATCCAGAACCGGGCTCCGCTGCCTGGTGGTATCGGGAGCTGGCCCAGTTCTGCGACCGACTGGAGAACCGGGTTGTGGAGCAGATCCGGGAAGAACGAATGGAAATGCTGGAGATGACCGCGGCGGTTCGGGCCTATGAAAGGAGAGCCGCGCGCCGAGTGCCAGACAGGACGGCGATGACGCAGACCCCGATGCTGCCACCGGTGGGTGAGTCGAGTGATGCCCCGGCCAGCGCCAGTGCCCCGACCCCTGCTGCCACGCCCGCGGTCCCTGAAGAGGCGCCCGGCGCGGCGACGCTGAGCCAGGCCGCAGCCACGCCAGGTGCGGCCCGCCAAGCCCAGGCCGCCGCAGCGATGCCCTGCTCGGCCCGCCAAGCCCCGGCCGCCGCAGCGATGCCCTGCTCGGCCCACCAGGACCCGGTCCCTGCAGCGACGCCCAGCCCAGCCTGCACAGATCCCATCGCAGCTGCGACGCCGATCCAGGCCGCCGCCATACAGGGCGCGGCCCGCCAAGACCAGGCCGCCGCCATACAGGGCGCGGCCCGCCAAGATCAGGCCGCCGCCATGCCGGGCGCGGCCCGCCAAGACCAGGCCGCCGCCATACAGGGCGCGGCCCGCCAAGACCAGGCCGCCGCCATGCCGGGCGCGGCCCGCCAAGACCAGGCCGCCGCCATGCCGGGCGCGGCCCGCCAAGACCAGGCCGCCGCCATCCAGGGCGCGGCCCGCCAAGACCAGGCCGCCGCCATGCCAGGCGCGGCCCGCCAAGACAAGGCTGACGTACCATTTACCCCGGCCCGCAAGGCCAGAGCAGACAAGGCTCCCCAGGTTCAGGAAGTCCCTGCTAGGCAATCCCTGGTAGGTGAGGACTCCGCATACTGGCAGCTAAAAGCCGACCTGGAAGCTAAGTTCCCACAAGAGATGGTGGATCGGTATCTGCTCCCTCCGCATACCCCCAAGGAGATTCAGGCAACCCCTGCAGCCGCGCCAGAGAGTCCACCGCCCAGACCAGCTGAAGAAAGCCCATCCCCAGCACTGCCACCAAAGGAGTGCCAAGAAGAACTAAGGGGGAGAGGAGGCCAGGAAGCTGAGGAGCTGACTCCAGAGCCATACCCAGAGCCGGAGATGTTACCCTATTCCCGTTGGGATGAGGAGGACTTGACACCGTCCGCTGACGAAGATCTGCCTAAAAGTCTCACCTGGGAGTTTGCAAGCTGTACCACGCAGAGTTCAGGCCGCAAGACAAGGCGTCGCAACAGTACAACGCTGTCCCCTGCACCACAGTCTCCAGAGCAGAGAGAAGTCACAGCCAGAGACCTACAGGAGAAAAGGTTACTGAGAAGGTCCAAAGCCCAGGTCAGAGGACCCCTTTGCAGAGGAGTAGTAGAGGACTTTAACTTGAAAAGCGGATATGGCTTTATTGTAGCCCCTGGTATCAAAGAAGGGATATTTGTCAACAGAAGAGATGTGAGCGCTCATCTGCCTAGAGGACACCCTGGCAGAAACCTAAAGATGGGGGATTCAGTACAATTCACTATGCATGAAGGCGAAAGAGGACTGTATGCGCTTGATGTAGCACTATGTACCAGTAAACCTTACAGCCACCCCATGCTACAAGAGAGAAAAGACAGAGATAAAGACACAGATGAAGATCAAGAAAGAAAAGACAAGGAACCTACAGATGAAACGACCACAGACGACGACAAGGAGCAAGAAAGCAGCAGGTGCCGCAGCCCAACAGGCCAAAGCCCTGGTAAAGAGGAGTAAAAGTAAAGTACAGCAAGTTTTGACCAGTTTGGAAAGTTTGTTTTGCAACGTTTTAAAGTTCAAGAGATGTGCCCACAAAAACTATTGTGAGAAAACCATAAACCTTAAGGCTATGAACTGGCTATAGCCACAAACTCTCGCAGTGTAAATAGTTACACCAGAGGGCACCACCACCACCAGAGTCAGCCTGTTTAGGGGCTTGGCTCGTCTGCAACCAGGAGGAGCCCGTCCGTATATAGGGCCTTGGCTCACCTGCGACCAGAGAGCATGCCTGTTTATGGGGCCTGGCTCTCCACCACAAAGAGGGTACCTGGTCAGCACCAACTGTGGAGGCCGCCTCTGCATCCTGCCAGAAGAGGCTGAAGGCGCGGATCCACCAGGCCAGGTATACCCTGAAACCACCAGCCCATATAAGCCGCCTCTACATCCTGCCAGAAGTGGCTGAAGTCGCGGCCAACGTGAAAGGGTTTTGGGTGGGTTAACGGACTTGTGGGTGGAGGGTGGTGATGTATGGTACCTGGTGCTTTTTAAAAATGTTTTTACATGTTTTAATGTTTTATGCATTTTAAAATGTTGTCTTGCAGCCCGAGGACGTGCTGGTGATAACTAAGGGGGAATGTGGCGCCCCTGACCTGGTCAGGCACCACTGAGTACTGCACCCATGCTGGGGACAGTACAATACAGGTAATCCAGAAGGCTGACAGGGGTGTGGAACACAGGCGCATAGTGACCAGGCCTCCCACATCACCAGAGGGGACCCTTGAGTAGCCAGAAGGAGTTAACTTACAATTCCCAGCTGGGGGTGTGTTCAGGGGCTGGTTGCTAGGTGGCGTAGGCAAGAACAGGAGAGGAGGAGCAGTGAGTCAGTTAGAGCAGAGAACTCCGTAGGGCTCAGTGAGGAGCAGACCTGTGGGGCTGTTGCTGTCTAACAGCGCCCGCGCAGTGGCTATTGACGGGGGAGAACGGTCAACTAGGAGTGCTACCTGAAAGCCAGCTTCAGCTAGAGAGAAAGCACGGAGTGGGAAGTAAGGAGACTGCTAGAGAGCACCAGGCCCAACCGGGCGGCAGATCCCGAAGCGAAGATAGATCCAGCTTTCTTCTGCTAAACCTGCCGGTGTGGGGCTCTCAAAGCCCACACCACAACACCACAAAAGCCGCAGCCACGTAACCGCAGTGAGGGCCCATAGGTCACAGGAGGCAAGCAGCTGGAGTGGCCTGGTCCGGGGAACAAGCAAACGGCAACCAAAAGGGGGAGTGAGGCTTCAGCAACTTCCCTGGGTGACCCCCATAGGGACTCAAAGTCGGGGTCACCCCAAACCACCAAGGGCTAAGGAAGGCGAGTCAGTAGTCACCCTCATAAAGTCAGCCTGAAGGATACCTGGTTCCCATCTGGTTCATCCCAGCTACGCCCGGGTTACTCACCCTTCCATCAAATGTGAGTAAAAACCCTGAAAGACATTCTGCCTGTGTGGAGTTATTCTGCGCCTTGTGGTACTACAAACCTACATCGGGCCCTGGGGCTTGCCTCACTCTCAGGAGGCTATTCCAACTAACTGCACATACCATCAGCCCCAGGCGACCCTCAACCTGCAGTGGCGGTCCCTACTGGCCGCAATACTGAGAGTGGCGTCACGACAAGAAGAAGATCTCCTACCTGTGACCAGATCCAGCTACGTGGAGTCCCTGAAGGTAATGCACCGACACAACACCTGTGGGGCTTCACATCATCCAGGAAAGGTCCTGGAATAGCTGAATCCTTGTGTCCCGAAACATCACTTGGTTTGGCGGACGAGCCTTGCTCATTATTTCTTCTTTGAGTTGAAAGTCATTTACATGACATATAATGTCCCTTGGCTTGCCTCTCAGATTTTTAGGTCATAGAGCCCTGTGGGCTCTAGCCATAGGGATGGGATGATCCAGGGGTCTCTGCAGGACAGAATTAAAGATGGTATGCAATATGGTAACAACGTCCTCCTTTGCCTGTACCTCTGGCACTCCCCGAACCCTGATGTTATGCCTTCTCCCTCTATTATCCAGATCTTCAATATGGCGCCACAGCTCTTGGATGACTTCTCCCTGAGAGGAGGCCTGAGCCTGGAGGTGGTCCTAGCTTCCGTGTGATCATATTCCAGCTGACTCATTCGTTTAGAGATAGAAACCACGTCTTGGCGGACTGCTTCAATTTCGGATCTACAAGCGTCTTTGACCTCGGAGATGAGTACCTGAAAGTCCTCTTTAGTAGGTAGTTGTCGTACATGTTCCCACCAGTCCACAGAAGGACATGGAAGCTGCAGGCAGAGCGGCCGGGTCACCGGTCCTCCAGATCCATTTTTTGTGTTAGTATTCTGAGCAGAGGTGTCGTGGAACAGCGCAATATTGCCTCCCTGCTGCCAGCAAGCTCCAGATCTCTAGATGCACCCTCCTTGGGGGGCTTGTAAGCTTTCTGTGGTCTGGGAGAGAGGTTCCCGCGTTGTTGTGGCCCCTGGATCCCTGAGGGACATGTTACAGGGACACCTCTTCCAGCATCCAGATTGTCCCAGGAGGGCTGGTGATCCTCAACTCCCTGTGAACCCATCTCACTCCTCTTCAGGGACATCTGTGAAGCTTCCCCTCTCATGGGCAGATCCTCCTCTCCCTCATTTATCCATTGCTGGGAAGACAGATCCTCCAAGTATGCAGCTCCCTGCACAGTTTCCAGAGAAGCATCCATGACCAGGGAGGTAGTTGAAGTTCCCACAGGGGGGGGGGAGAGGCGGCCACGCTGGAATATGCTCCTCTCTCTGACTGTGAGATATGCCGGGGTGAGATGGCACCCCCCCACCCCTCTCCAGCGTCTGCAAGCTGCACAGACCTACCTCCAGCCTCCATACCCGGTCCCAGCTCCACGTGGGAGAGTGTGCCGTACTCTTCCTCCAGCGCCGCCATTTTAAGCACATGGGCACACCTGCTCTCACCGGCCTCCGCTGCTCCCGGCTCACTGTCAGTCCTTCCGCGCCGCTCATCGCTTGAACCGCTGTCAGCAGGGGAAGATGCTGGCATCTCCACCAAAATCCTCCTCCCTGGGGCCCAGAGCGAAGGATCACCGCCCCCATCAGGAACGGGTGAGTCTCCACACAGCTCCTGACATTCTTTCACCAGGTAAGAGTCCCGGGTGAGCGGTGTCTGGGCTCCAGAGTCCTTAGGGGTCTTTGGAGGTCTCTTCTTCCCCATCTTGGGTCTATATATGTTATGTGAAAGGGCTTATTTTATCCCGGGCAGAGGAGCTCACACTTTATGCGACTTCTCTCATGGAGTTCCGGCCACGCCCCCCTCAAAGTCATTTTAAATGTGATGCAGTCACTTTAAAAAATTGGTTTTGTAAATGTTGTTGGAAAAATGAGAATTTGCTAAGAACTTTTAACCCTTTTAAATTCTTAAGAAACAAAAGTTTAAAAATGGTGCTGATGTAAAGTACACATATGGGAAATATTATTTATTAACGATTTTGTAAGCTATAATAATGTCTAAGGGCATAAAAATTCAAAGTTCAAAAATTGCAAAATGTTCACATCTTTGTCAAATTTTCTATATTTTTCATAAATAAGTGCAAATTATATCGACCAAAATGTATCTCTAAGGCCGGTTTCAGACGTCCATGTTTAATCCGGTACAAGCCACACGCATACGTATGGTCATACGTGTGTCACAACTGACATTTGTGTTTCCATACGTGTGACATCAGTTTGACATATACTGGAGAAAACATGTGTCGTTAAAATAAAAAGATTTTCTATATTCGCCTGTATCCAGCGCTGCGGTCTTCAGCTCTGTGGTCTCCTGTTTCTGACCCCCGCTAATTATGCTCACTGAATATTATTCACTGCACCTCGGACGTAGAAGCAGAAGGCTCGCCGGGGACAGGTGAGTATTCAGCAAGCAGTGTGTGTGCATCTGATGTCCAGGAGGTCATCGGAGTTCCCAATGAACTCTGATGAACTCCTGATGACACCCCCACGCTACCGCGGGTGTCATGATGGCGACTTCATGGGTTCATCAGAGTTCATTGGGAACTCAGATGACCTCCTTGACATCACTATACACACACTGCTGGATACTCATCTGTCACCAGCGATGCTGCTGCTTCCAGGTCCGAGGTGCAGTGAATGTTCAATTAGCTTAATTAGCGGGGGTCAGAAGCAGGAGACAGCAGAGCCAAAGACAGCAGCGCTGGATACAAGTGGATATAGAAAATCTTTTTATTTCAAAGACACATGTTTTCTCCGGTATGCGTCACACTGATATCATACAGATCACATCAGTGTGAGATCCGTGTGACACTTGTGATGCCGGAGAAAAAAAACGGACATGTCTCCGTGTGTGCTTGTGGGCCATATGGGGGGGTGTCACATGGTCAGTGTGAAACATGGACGTGTGTAACTCCAGAGAATAACATGGGTACGTGTGGCATCCATGTTAAAAATGGATGTCACATGTACCTGAAACACGGATGGCTGAAACTGACCTAACATGAAGTACAATGAGTCCCTTTTCCTCTGTGTATTCTTTGAATCTTAACAAGAGTTGATTTTACATCCTTCGATAATGTGGAGTGGAGATATCTGTGGGTTGTATTGACTAAAATGAGCTTCGGCCCGCAATTTATCTTGAGGATACAGTTGCTATATGCATCCCCAGAGGCCAAAATTTAGGCGAACAGGGGATATCCAAGACGTTTAAATTGCATAGAGGCACCAGGCAGGGCTAATTACTCCCACCATTTCTGTTTGCTATACAGGTGGAACCATTGGCAGCAGTTGATAGTGCAACCAGAGATATAGTGGGATTTACATATCGATCAATTAACAAACTACACTCCCATTTGGGATAATACACGTTTGGGAAATTTTGCGCATCTGACCAGTTTTGAGACTTGGCAAATGGCTAAAGTACAATATATGCGCCAGCTCCTTAATAGTGACGGAACCCTTAAGTCTTTGGAGGACATAAAAGAGAAATTTCGCATTCCGGGTACATACTTCCAGAACTTTCAATTGAAGCGTGCATACAAAACCCAATCTAAGATGGAAAATATTAATGTTCAGAAAGATATAGTTTAAGAATCAATATGTGTAATGGGTGATACAAGAGGAGTAATATCGAGTGTGTATAATGATCTTTTGTTTATTTTCTTGATGGTTTCCCCCTAACAGGTAAAACGAAATGGGAATGGGAGATTGAGCCCATATCGGAAGAACATTTGTAGGCAATTTTGGAATTTGTACCCAAACTCTCACTAAGTGAACCTAGGAGACTAGCAGAGCTATTGATCATACATAGAGCATATAAATCCCCTCTAGTTATGATGAAGGCACAACTGAGAAATAACTCTAAGGGCGGCGTTACACGGTACGATATATCGTGCGATATGTCGTCGGGGGTCAAGGAATTCGTGACGCACATCCGGCATCGTTAGAGATGTCGTACCGTGGGACACCTCCGAACGACTGTTAACGAGTAAAAATACTCACCTTATCGTTGCTCTTTGACACGTCGTTCATTTCCATAATGTCGTTCCTCCTTCTGCACACCAGTTGATCGTCGTTCCCGTGGCAGCACACATCACTACGTGTGACACCCCGTGAACGACGAACAACAACTTACCTGCGTCCCGCCGGCAATAAGGAAGGAAGGAGGTGGGCGGGATGTTACATCCCGCTCATCTCTGCCCCTCCGCTTCTATTGGGTGGCCGCTGTGTGATGTCGCTTTGACGCCGAACGTCCCTCCCCTTTCAGGAAGAGGATGTTCGACGCCCACAGTGACGTCGTTAGGGAGCCAAGTACGTGTGACAAGGGTTTAACGACTTTGTGCGACACTGCAATGAATTGCCCGTGAAGCACAAACGACGGGCGGGTGCGATCGCTCATGCGATCGCACGATAAATCGTTGCGTGTAACGCCGCCCTAACTGTCCAAAATGTAGGGAAGAACATGCCAGGATACTACATATACTTTGGACTTGTCCGTGACTGCACGCTTTCTGGACAGTATTGGTAAATATGATTGAGGGGTCTTACGGTTGCACAATCCGTAAAGGACCAATAGTATGTATTCTGGGTTGTATGGAAACTATGCAGATAGAGGACACCAAAAAGCTGGCGGTAGCTCGGCTGTTATTTGCAGCGCGCAAGTTGATAGCTTAACACTGAATTGATGAGGATACCCCATCTCGAACAAAGTATATTAAACATGTAGCTGCTATGGTTCATACTGAGGACAATATATAAGAAAAAATCTGCTTATGCCGATAAGATATAGTCCCAATGGATGTATTGAGCTGTTACAGCAATGCCTATATGTCCTATACGAGATAAAGTTGTGCATATCAATCCTAATAAAAAAAAAACAGAATAACAAACATTCATAACTATAGTGTCAAAATGCCTTTATTACTGGAAATCAAATACATATTCAACTACACATTTTTGTCAATTTATTATTATCTGGTTTATATATCGAGGGTCTTTATTGCATTTAAAAAATGAAACTTGGGGCGTGTCCTGGCTATGGAGGAGTGAAGACGTGTTTGTCTCAGCTCCTGCCACCGGACTACACTACTGACGATTAATCCAGCCCAAGAGCCTGGAAGAAAAGGATATGCAGCGGAGGAGAAGTGAGAGCTCCCAGGGGCCCAGCAGCAGAGCGTGACGGACAGAGGAGAAGGGAATCAGAGGCTTCCTTACCGGGCCGAAGCAGAGGACAGCACCGCAGACATCTTCCAAGATGGAGAGGCAGGGGAAGCCCCAGCAACAGCAGAGACAGAGGGAGGAAACCACCCGGACAGCGGAGGCGAGGCAGCTGATAACCCCAGACGGCCAGCGTGCAGGGTCTCAGGTACAGGGGAGCCCTGGAGCAGGGAGCATGGGTAAAACTCCCACCATTGCTGATTGCAGACCTGCAGTGGGGAGGCCTCAGGAGGGGGGAAGAGGTGTCCTTACCCCTGTCACAGAAGGAGGACAATAATAAATCTCAAGCAGAGGCTATTAATGCTGTAAATGGGGAACAGGGCCCTGCTAGTGGAAATCTCCTATCTTCTGTGAGACACAGCCTGAGGCCCCCTTCACACATCCGTGAAAAAAACGATCTGATTTTTCACGTACGTGTTAAAGGGGTGGTTTTCTCCCCGTGTGCCGTGTTTGTGGCACATTCCTGTTCACCGTGTGTTATACGTAATAACACACGGAGAACGGAAAGCCCTGCCTTACCTGTTTCTTCCGGAGCTGTCTATGGTGCTGAATGACAGCGTCCGGCACAGGCCACGCCCCGCTGATGCTGCTTCCGGCCCCAGTGAAGAAGACGCGTTGTTCAAATTCACTGGGGGACGGATGCAGGTGACAGCCGCGGCAGAGACTGCAGGTATGGTGGAGGTATGTGTTTTTTTTATTTATTACAATGCCACGTGTGTTACTCCGGCGCGTGTCACGTGCACCCGCATCCACACTACTTCCGTGTGGTACGTGTGCGGGCCCGTGCTGCCGGAGAAACACGGACATGCATCCGTGTGGAGCACACGTCTGTTCCACACAGAGGCACGGGCCTCTGGCAGAACACGTGCGTGCACATATACCCATTGATTTTAATGGGTATACGTGTGCCCGTGCCTCCGGTACATACGGGCACGGACCTAGCACGTACCGGAGACACGGACGTGGGAAGGGGGCCTGAGTCAAAGTGTGTATGATATGGAAATGCAAGCAGATTTAGAGCCTGCCACAAGTACAATAAGATCACATGAACCAAGAGTGCTGACAGAACTTAATGAAATCCGGGCACACATCTCTTCTATGCCCACCAGTGAAGATATGGCGACATATATAGCAAGGCTGGAACTGGCATACCGCACGATGAATTCGCAGAAGGGACTGTGATCGTGGGCGGTGATTTAAACTTCACTTTGGACCCTAAGGTAGACACAACATCGGGACATAACTTTCTCTCAATAAGGAAACTAACGAAGGTTAAACGTTGTATACAGGAACTCAGATTAGTGGATGCATGGAGAACACTACACCCAGTAGACCGTGACTACACATATTTTTCCCCGGCTCACTCTTCGTACAGCCGCATAGACCTATTCCTTGTAAGTCAGAAGGCCCTGACATGGCAGATACAGGCCTCTATAGGCAGTATGTCTTGGTCAGATCATGCCCCCATATTTTTGAACCTCACTATCCTGGATGGGCCTGGGAGGCCGTGGTCTTGGCGGTTGAATGATAGTCTGCTGAGGGACCAGGGATATTTGAAAGACCTACAGAACACAATAGATGAATTCTTGGAGATACACTCAGGAGACACTACTACCCTACCTGTTCAATGGGAGACACTCAAGTGTGTGTTGAGAGGGATTCTGATCAAACATGGGGCTAGGATTAAGAGGGAGAGAGCCCAAACCATTCTGTCTCTACTTAGAATATTTCAGACCTTGAGAAGATCCAAAAGCAGACATTATCCCCGGTGACACTGACAGAGCTAGTTAAAAACAGAGAGGAACTTAAATCCATTCTGGACCAACAATACGAGCGCCACAGGAATAGACTAAAAAGATTTATGTATGAATATGCGGACAAATGTGGCAGACCACTAGCTAGGTTATTACATCCGAGGGGGGACCCCAGTCACATCCCTACGATCAAAAAAAAAAATCGGACGGCCTTTTGACTCAGAACCCAATCCACATAGCGGAGCAGTTTCAAAAATATTATAGTGACCTTTACGACATAGGGGGCAAATTTGGGGATATGCCACAAGAAGCTTTGGAGACAAAAATAAATGATTACATACTTAAAAACAGCCCTACCGACTATACCCAATACTGAGGTTGAAAACCTAGAAGCAGACTTTACAGAGACAGAAGTGGCATCTATTATCAGGGATACTCCCTCAGGCAAAAACCCAGGTCCGGACGGGTTTACCCCTAAGTTCTATAAAATTTTTCAGACTCAGTTGTCCCCGTTCATGACCAAAGTATTTAACTTCATATCTGAAAACTCACAGTGGGTAGCACAGTCTCTTGAAGCACACATATGTGTAATCCCCAAACCGGGAAAGGACCACTTACTGGTTACAAATTACAGACCCATCTCACTGATTAATTTAGATTTGAAATTTTTCTCTAAAGCACTTGCCAACAGACTTGCCCCGTCCCTGCCTGGGATAATACATACGGACCAGGTGGGATTCGTAAAAGGCCGGGAGGCACGGGACAACACCAACAAATTGTTCCTCCTGATGGCTCGGTCGAAGGCTCAGTCTCTCCCCATGTGTTTACTTTCAGTGGACGCGGAGAAGGCCTTCGACCGGGTCAGTTGGAGCTTTATGATGGCAGCCTTGAAGTGCACCAGTACAGCAATGCATGAGACCAAAGAATGAAGAAATGTGCACAGAAAACATGGAAACTGGTTTTGCCATTAAAAACGCAAATTTTGTGTTAATACCAAAAATAAACGAAAAAATGGTATACATAATTGGTATTGCCATGTCCGGATAGATTTATAAAAAGGTCAAGTTATTTCTTTTGTACGACGAACACAGTAAAAAGGCAATTCATTTTTACAATTTCAAAAAATATAACTTTTTCATCATTCCAACACAAAAAAAAAATAGAATAAAAAGCAACCAAAAAAAAAGGTCCTGTTGCAAAAAATAAAAAAAACTGGTGGATCTGAAAACAACAAGCCATGCCATGCTTGATTTTGAGCCTCTTAAATACATGTGTGGTCAGTATAAAGGACTAGCACATGACTTATTCCTTCCAAAGACAATACTAAGGACCAGGGGGCATACACTGCGAGTGGAAAAAAGATGATTCTGGCAGCTAAATAGGAAAGGGTTCTTTACAGTTAGAGCAGTCAGATTGTGGAATGCCCTACCACAAGAGGTAGTAATGGCAGACACTATATCAACTTTTGAAATAGGGCTGGATGATTTCTTCAGTACATGCAACATTTTTGGTTATAAATGATTTAATGACAAAATATATAATTGGTGGAGAAAGGTTCAACTAGATGGACCTAGGTCTTTTTTCAACCTATGTAACTATGTAACAAAATGTAGCACCAGCATTCCTGTATTGCTCTGGCTCTCCCCAGCAGGGAAGCACTCACTCACTGCCGTGGCTGGCCTGCACTCCTGCCATGCTTCCCTGTCGTGCTCCCAGGGCCTGTGCCCATTGCACAGATCTCCCGGGAAAGCACCTAGGGTACGCTTGCACCTGCCCTGGTCTTGAGATTTTGGGCCATTTCCACTAAGTGCCTTTCAGCTTGTCACTGAGAGGTGCTTAAGCAACATGGTAAGATAATTAGCGTATGTCCATCTAGCTAGCTAGTTGTCAAGTCCCATTGTCCAGTGTCCATTACCTGTGCCAGTGTTCATCTATCCATTCCTGTCTACCTGTCCCAGCCATGCCATCCATACCTGCCCGTCCTGTGTGCCTCAGCTGTCCCGGCTGCACCTGCCTGTACCAGTGACTGTGCAGCCAGCCTGCCTGTCCAAACCTGAGCCCGTCCATTTCTTGGTGCTCAGTTTCCACAATCCTGGTCACTGCCCTTGGAGTGGCACATTGCGTCTGCTTCTGTAGGCACTTAGTCAAGCCTCTCCCACGCCTGGGTAAGCCTGAGTCCCCCCTGTGGTCCACTGGGTCCACTCCCGCTCACCACCTCATCACCAGCAGCAAGCCTAACACATGATAATATAGCCCATTCGTCAAAAAAAAAAAAAAAAAGCTCCAGCTCTCAGAATATGACAATGAAACATCTATTTATTTTTTTTTATAAAATCGGTTTTTCTGTTTTGCTAAAAATGCTATCAATCCGGTATTGCTGTAATCACACTGATATGAAGAATAAAGCAGTCTTATCACTTATACTGCATTAAAAATGGCGTAAAAATAAAAACCGTTTTTGTACAGCTAGTTTTTTTTTATTCTACCTCTCAAAAATTGCAATAAAGCTCAGCTCACATTTATTCTGTGCTCTACGCTGAGCTCCTATGTCAGAATTTCCGTGTCAATCCCAAAAACTGTGATTCAGACAAAAACCCCAACGGAACCACTTACTATAATGAAACAGATGGAGACACGTTGGACTCCATCTGGCCTCTGTTTTTACCGGTGTCCCATCATTTTACGTATCTTTTTAGAGCATTAGTGTGGTCGACTACAGATATGTGCACGCCTAAAAAGATAAATACTACCAGAATAGACGCCAAACAGAGTCCAAAGTGTCTCCATCTGCTTCCTTATAGTTAGTGGTTCCATTGGAGGTTACGTCTGAAACGCTTTTTGTAGGATTTACAAAGAAATCGAGTTGTAATTGTAATGTGATCCCAATTTTATAGTGAAAGTGATCAAAAAATGTTATATACCCCAAAATGTTACTAATAAAAAGCCTAACTTATCCCGCATAAAACCAGCCCCCACTCAGGTCCATCATCGGTCACTGGAAATATAGGAGGTTCCCACTTTACTGATAGAATAAAAAGGATCTTAAGATTCTTTGAGGCACCTGTGGGTTCAAAATACTTTCTAAACCCCCAGATAAATTTATTAAGCAGTGACATTTCCAATATGGGGTTTCTTGTGGGGTCTTCTGCTGATATCCTTGGGGGCTCGGGTAATGGAGTCCACAATCTTTTCAAATGGATCTGCTTTATAAATGCCATGTAGAGCTCCTTCCCATCCGATCCCTGCCATGTGCTCAAACAGAGGTTTCCAACCACACATGGGGTACTGTCACGTTTGTTAAAAAAATGCAGAAATGTTCCTGTCTATTTTCTCCTATTACCCCTTTTGTAAATTAAAACTTCGAGGACAAAAATAAAATTTTGCAGAAAAAAAACCCCTAAGTTTTTCATTTTCTCTATCCAATCTTAAAAAAAAATAAATTGTAGTTTGTTGGTTAAAATTGTTCACCACAGTAATGGATGAATTCCTTATGGAGTTTAGTTCGCCAAAAATGGGCATTTCTGCTTTTTTGGCACCTCAGGGGCGGCTCTGGAAATGCAAATTAGTGTCCAAATTTGTATTCCGAAAATTAAAAATAGTGCGCTATACTTTCCAAATTTTGCCATATGAACATTAGTTTTTGAAGCATCACTGTGTTCGGGAGAAATTGCATAAGTTACGGGGTCCATGTTCTCCTACTACCCTTCCATGTAAATTATAAAAAATATAAATTTGGTGCTAATACAGTATTTTAGTGGAAAAAAGTAATTTTTTTGTTTTGCCATCTAAATGTTCTAAAAGTTTTCTGATTCATGTGTAAGTTAACCCCTTACCACCAAAGCCTATTTTCAACTTCCTGACAAGGCCAAATCTTATAATTCTGGCCAGTGTCACTTTATGTGGTAAGAAGCCTGGAACATTTCAAAGGAGCCCATTGATTCTGTGTTTGTCCTTCATTTTAGTAGTAAATTTTGTGCTTTTTCAATTTTTAACTTCTATTCTAATGATAGGGATTTTTTTTATAGCTTGATATGTTTCATTGTATTTGTCACCAAATTGTTCTAATGAAATGTTCAGTGGAGAATCATAAAGAGGCCTGCAATTCAGTGGTGTTGTGCACTTCCTGACAGCTACATGACCTATAGCACAGAACAAGACAAAAGGGAGGAGCCGTATGGCGGTGTATAAAGAAGCCGTGGCTCTAGAGCAAGTATTAGGCTGGAGTAGAACATGAATTTTATATGTACCATACTTTTCAGATTATAAGACGCACTTTTCCTCCCAAAAAATTGGGAGGAAAATGAGGGGTGCGTCTTAAAATCTGAATGCACGTTACCGGGAGGTGGTGGAGAGGGGTCACAGAAGGCATTCGCTGTGCTGAGGCTGCTGCGGCGGCGGGCTGTGAGGCAAGGAACATTTTGCCATTTCTGCATCAAAATGAGTTCTGCTTCTTTTCCCAAAATAATAAAGCTTATAGAAAATATCACATTAAGCAAAATTTCAATAGAAACAAATGGGGCACAGCAAATATAACGGCGTGCTCCTGCACTTCACTTCATATCAGCTGTATTAATAGGGTCCATGGCCACACTGGTGGGGAAAGTGCAAGACGCGGACACAACGTATGTGGTCTCCAATCTAACTGTGTACATGGCAGATTGGATTAATCCAGGTGGTTCGTAGAGAGTTAACTGACAGGACTGAGAGGATGCAGGAATCAAAGGAGATTTGGAAGATGACTGCACAACCTGAACAGTGAAATAACAGTTTGTATTTTATGCTTACTGCAATTGATGGGTTAATTCAGAAACTGGGTAGCAGAGGGTTAATCACCAGAACACAGGGTATGCAAAAATTACAGAAGAATTGAAAAATAACTGCACAATATGAAAGAATGGTATAGTAATGCACACAACTGAACTCTGAAATCTCAATACTAAGACCAGGGTGTGTCTCTAAGGGGTCTAATAGCAACTTGTAAAACCCGATATGGAGCACAGCAAAGGGTGATAGCCATAGGGGAAGGCAGCAGAGCCTGGACAGAACAGGTGAGTAAAAAACGTAATTTCAATGATGAGATCTATCAGTGGGGACTTTATCAACAGCTCAATGATACCACTGCCTCACGTCACGATCCAACCTGCACTGATCAAGGAGTCAGTGCTATAGCCTCTACACCCTCAGACATCTCCTACCTGTCTATTATGTTTTATAGTGTACTGCTGCTCATACACCTAAAACAGAAACTTTTGCCTATTGATTATGTTCCATGCTGTGCTGCTCCTGAGAAGGAATCCTGCCCTGCATTTGGCAAATCTAAGGCTAGTTTCACACTTGCGTTGTTTTGACGCAAACGGAATCCGTCACTAATGTAGTACAGTTAATTTATTTACATTTGAAGCGCGTTACTATGGCGCGTGTGTGTGTCATGCAGTACCCGCTTGTGTCCACACGATGTCGCGCTTCCACTGTAAATAAATGTACTGTACTGTATTTGTAACGGAGCCCGAATCCGTTAAAATAGCGCAAATGTGAAACGGCCCTAACAAAAAAAAAAAAAAAAAACTTCCAATAAAGGATAATGTTTGGACGGCTAAAAGGAGCCATTGCTTCTTCACAGCCCATAATATCCTTTTCCTGGAGGGGACCATAGAATGGCAGAGTTGGAAGGGACCTCAAGAGTCATCGGGTCCACCCCCCTGCGAGTGCAAGTTTTCCTAAATCATCCCAGCTATATGTTTATACAGATTACGCTTGAAGACTTCTATTGATGGAGGCCTCACTGCCTCCCGAGGTAGCCTGTTCCACTCCCTGACTGCCCTCACTGTCAAAGTTTTTCCGAATGTCTAATCTGAATCTCCTTACTTTTAGTTTCATCCCATTGCTTCTTGTACTTCCTTGTGCTAATGAGAATAGGGTAGTTCCCTCTGCATTGTGACCACCTTTCAGATATTTGTAGACAGCTATTAAGTCTCCTCTCAGCCTTTTCTTTTGAAAATTAAACATCCCTAGTTATTTTAACCGTTCTTCATATGACATGGTTTGCAGACCTTCTATCATCTTGGTTTCTCTTCTCTGGACTTGCTCCAATATATTGATGTCTTTCTGGACTTGGGGCACCCAGACCTGTTCACAATATGCCAGCTGTGGTTTGACCAGGGCAGAGTATATGCGAATAAATACCTCATTTGATCTAGATTCAATGCTCATCTTGATAAATCCCAGAATTTTGTTGGCCTTTTTAGCAGCAGCTTCGCACTGTTGGCTCATGTTGAATCTGGGATCTACTATTATGCCCAAGTCCTTTTCCCTGGTGCTATCACCTAGTTCTATTCCTCCCATGCTATATATACACTTTTAGGACTTTGCTTTGTCCCATTGCTCGAGATCAGTGTTTCCCAAACTCCAGTCCTCATGGCCCCCAACAAGTCATGTTTTCAGGATTTCCTTACTATTGAATAGGTGATGGATTCATTATAAAGGCATCACCTGTGCTATATTAAGGAAATCCTGAAAACATGACCTGTTGGGGATCGTGCGGACTGGAGTTTGGGAACCACTGGTCTAGATCAGGGGTCTCAAACACGCGGCCCCTCAGGCTGCTTCGTGCGGCCCCCAGGCCCGTGCCCCCGGTGACTATCGCGGAGGTGCAGGGGCTGCAGCCACTGTTCAGCGATTTATGTAAGATGAATGTTTGACAGGGGCTGCGCTCTTGCATCGGCAATACAATCATCTGACATAAATCACTGCCAGTGGCTGCGGCCCCTGCACCTGCCTCGATAGTCACCGGGGGCACGGGCCTGGGGGCTGCACGAAGCAGAGATGAGGCAGCCGAGGGAACGTGGGACAGGTGAGAAGAATGGTGTTTTTTTTTTTATTGTGTGTGTGTGTGTGTGTGTGTGTGTGTGTGTGAAGCACGACACATTAGCCCCTTAGCGACCTATGACGTACTGGGTACGTTATGGCTCCCTGGTACTTAAGGACCCATGACATACCCAGTACGTCATGGCGAAATCACAGCCCCGGTGGCTGCAATCACTTTGCAAATACAGTACCTTAGATTCAGGGAGGACGGGACCTCTGCCTGACCTCAGGAGGGATGGTGTCTCCTCCCCGGACTTACGGAGGCTGTGATTGGCTGAGCTGCGTTCATCAGCCACTCACAGCCACTGTAATGTTTTAGCCATTGAAAATAGCTGAAACATTGAAATCCAGCCATGGTCAGTGCAGCTATAGCCCTGATCATTGGCTGGAGCTGGGTGACCTTAGTTTCACCCGCCCCCAGCTCTGATTGGAGAGACCGGCCTTGTGACTGATCTCTCCAAACCCTGTGGATCTGGGGCCAGAGACCGCTCCCCTCAGCTTCACTCCCGGCATCTGTGGAAGGTGAGGGGAGCAATCGGTAAGTTATAGCCACTGCCCCCCCCCCCCCCATTACTATAGGATGGGGACAAAGTGCGCACATTACTATGGGATGGGGATAAGGCTGGGGACATTACTATAGGATTGGGACATTACAAGGATGGGTATGCTATTGGATGAAGACATTATTACTATAAAATGGGGACAAGGCTGGGGACATTACTACAGGATGGGGACTAGGATGGGCACAGTACTACAGGATAGGGACATTAGTACAAGGGGACAAGGCTGGGGACATTACTATAGAATAGGGATAATGCTGGGGACATTACTATAGGATGGGGACATTACAAGGATGAGCACAATACTATTGGATGGGGACATTATTACTATAGAATGGGGACAAGGCTGGGGACAAGGTGAGCACATTACTATAGGATGGGGACTAGGATGAGCACAGTACTACAGGATAGGGACATTACTACAAGGGGACAAGGATGGGAAATATTACTATAGAATAGGGATAATGCTGGAGACATTACTATAGGATGGGGACAAGGTTGGCACATTACTATAGGATGGGCACATTACTATAGGATTGGCACATTACTATAGGATGGGAGTGTACTATAGGATGGGGACATTGCTACAAGGGGACAAGGATGGGGAACATTACTATAAGATGGGGAACATTACTATAAGATGGGGGACAAGGATGGACACATTACTATAGATTGGGGACATTACTATAGGATGTGGACAAGAATGAACACATTAGTACAGGATGGGCACATTACGATAAGATGGGGACAAGGATGGAGAACATTACTTTAGGATGGGGACAAGGATGAGCATATTACTGTGGAATGGGGACTAGGATTGAGCACAATACTACAAGGGGACAAGGATGGGCATGTTACAACAAGATGGGGAACATTACTAAAAGATGTTGGTCAAAATTTCTATATAGTGCTAATTGTAAGACTATTAGTTACAAGAAAGGAATAAAGTGTAAAAAAAAAAAAAAAAAAAAAAAAAAAAAAAAAAAAATTTTTGTTTTTTATATTTAAACAAAGGTTTGCTATAATAAACAAGTGAAAATGTTCAAAATCAGTGATCCAAAGGTGTGTAAAAAAAATAAATAATTATGATATATGGTACCAATAAAAATGTCACTTTGTCCTGCAAAGAATGCGGCCCCCCAAATTATTTTTTTTTCCTCTGTGCGGCCCATACATCCAGCCGAGTTTGAGACCCCTGGTCTAGATCCTTCTGAATACGCTCTCTTTCCTCTCTAGTGTTGGCTACTCCTCCTATCTTAGTATCATATGCAAATTTTAGGAGTTCCCCAATAATTCCATTGTCCAGATCATTTATAAAGATATTAAACAGCACTGGCCTCAAGACAGAGCCTTGCGGCCCCCCTTTTGACTTTCCTCCAAGTTGATGTATATCCATTTAGTATTACAGTTTGTGCACGATCAGTAAGCCAGTTGTAAATCCATCTGAGTTTTTGTCAATTCCATAATTGATCTTTTTTCAATGAGGATGTCATGTGCTACTTTATCGAATGCCTTACTGAAGTCAAGGTATATGTTATATCCACAGCATTCCCCTGATTCAACCATTCAGTGACTTTGTTATAGAAGGAAATCAGGTTGTTCTGACAAGATTTATCGGTCATAAAGCCGTGCTGGCTTTGGTTGATTAATGCCTTCCCATCCAGGTTCCTAAAGGGTGCTTTACACGCTGCAACATCGCTAACGAGATATCGTCGGGGTCACGGTGTTTGTGGCGCACATCCGGTGTCGTTAGCAACGTCGTAGCGTTTGACAGGCTGGAGCGACCTAAAACGATCGCAATAAAGACAAAAATCGTTGGTGTTGGAGAAGTCGTTCCAACACCAAATATTGTTGTCTGGACAGTAGCGATGTTGTTTGTCGGTCCTGCGGCAGCACACATCACTATGTGTGACACCGCAGGAGCGACGAACATCTCCTTACCTCCGTCCACCAGCAATGCGGAAGGAAGGAGGTGGGCGGGATGTTACGTCCCGCTCATCTCCGCCCCTCCACTTCTATTGGACGGCTGCCGTGTGACATCGCTGTGACGCCGCATGAACCGCCCCCTTAGAAAGGAGGCGGTTCGCTGGCCAGAGCGACGTTGCAGGGCAGGTAAATCCATGTGACGGGTGTAAGCGAGGTTGTGCGGCATGGGCAGAAATTTGCCCGTGTCACACAACTGACGGGGGCGGGTACACTCGCTAGCGATATAGATACCGATATCGCAGCGTGTAAAGTACCCTTAAGTAAATGTTCTTTGACAATTTTCTCAAAGATTTTTCCTGTTTAGAGGTCAGGCTTACTGGCCTGTAATTCCCTGAATCCTCCTTTTTCCTGCTATGGAGGTCAGGCTTACTGGCCTGTAATTCCCTGGATCCTTCTTATTCCCCTTTTTATGGATAGGAACCACATTTTCCCTTTTGCAATATAGAGGGACCACTCCTATGACCATGACTTATTACAGATTATACCAAGCGGTACTATTATTTCCTCAGCTATCTCATTCAGGCCTCTAGGGTGTAGATCGTCTGGGCCTGGGGGACTTGGTTTCCTATAATTTGGCTAAGCGTTCTCATATCAATCCTTTACTTATTATCACCTTGGACTCCTCCTGACCATAATTTCTATCATGATAATTGTTGATGCTTTCATTAGTTTTTTGGGAGAAGACAGATACAAAATACGAATTTAGTATCTCCACCTGGTGTTCTACCTTGTTGACCATTTTGGTTCAACAAGACTCCAATAGTCTCATTCACACTTCTTTTGCTTTTAACATACCCCCAAAATGCTTTTACCTTAGTCTTGGCCTCTTTTGCAAGGCTCAATTCGTATTCGGCCTTAGCTCCTTTGACGCTTGTCTTGCAGAGTCTGCAAACTGCCATGTATTCTTCTCTAGGTATAACCCCCATCTTCCACTTGTATGTTTTCATTTCTTTAAGCAGGTGATGTAATTTTTTGGTCATCCATCCTGGTTTCTTTAGGACTTTCCCATTTTTCTTTCTTTTAGATATTGTTAGTTCTTGTGCATTAAGAATTTCCTTAAGGAAGATTTACCATCCTTCGTGTGCAGTTTTGTGCTTACAAATTATGTGCCATGGAATTCTACCAATTTTTGCCTTTCAGCCCTTCAAGTCTGCTCTGCTAAAGTCAAGCCTTGTCTGTCTTCTTAGGTATATCCCCCTCTTGCAACCCCAAATTCAAGGAAAGCATGATCGCTGAGTCCCAGTGTCCCTGCTACCCTTAGTTCCTTACCCATATCCTCATTGTTAGGACTAGGTCCAAGATGGCCGTTCCCCTTGTATTTCCTTCTACCAGCTGGGAAATGAAGTTGTCTGCAAGGCAGGATAAAAATTGGATGGAGCCTTTCCTCTTACCCGTGAGGGTTTCCCAGTGAATGTCTGGGTAGTTGAAATCTCCTATGATATCTATTTCATGTTTTTCTGAGAACGTGGTCATTTGATGTGAAAACATCTCACCCATATCCAATGTGTGGCCCGGTGGTCTGTAATAAACACCTATTATGATGTCCTTCCCCTTGTTTTCTCTAAGAATTCTATCTTCTAATGAAACTTTAATTTCTGTGGAGATGTGTATATTTTTGACATACAATGCAGTTCCCCTTTTGTTAGTTCTATTCTTTTTGAATAGGTTACAGTGGGGGAAAAAAAGTATTTTGTCAGCCACCAATTGTGCAAGTTCTCCCATTATAAAGATGAGGTCGGCTTGTAATTGATATCATAGGTGACCACAACTATAAGAGACAAAATGAGAAAAATCCTGAAAATCACCTTGTCTGATTTGGCAAGATTTTTTTTGAAAATTATGGTGGAAAATAAGTATTTGGTCACGTAAAAACACGCAAGATTTCTGGCTTTCACAGACCTGTAACTTCTTTAAGAGGCTCTTCTTTCCTCCACTCATTACCTGTAGTAATAGCACCTGTTTGAACTTATCAGTATAAGAGACACCTGTCCACAACATCAAACAGTCACACTCCAAACTCCACTATGGTGAAGAACAAAGAGTTTTCGAAGGACACCAAAAAACAAAAATTGTAGCCCAGCACAAGGCTGCGAAGACTGAATCTGCAATAGGCAAGCAGCTTGGTGTGATGAAATTAACTGTGTGAGCAACAATAAGAAAATGGAAGACATACAAGACCACTGATAATCTCCCTCGATCTGGGGCTCCATGCAAGATCTCATGGTCATTTTGTCTCTCATAGTTGTGGTCATCTATCATGTCAGTTACAGGCTGCTCTCACCTTTATAAGTGGGAGAACTTGCACAATTGGTGGCTGACTAAATATTTTTTTCCTCACTGTATATCCCTCCATCTGTATGTAGGAAGAATAAATAGAGGAGGTGGAAAAAAAATCCCAGTCCTTCTATTGCCTAGGCCGGAGGGGATTTTTTTTTCTCCTCCTGTATATATTCTTACTAAGTTGGGGTTTCAGCAGGTTGAGACTAAGGGCCACTCTGGGCTAGAATCGCACTACCTGTACCTGTCTTGTATCAGTTTTTTCATTTTTATTCCACCTACCTTCTTGTGTTTATTCCTTTTTGCGTTGAATAAAATTGAAAAACATTTTTACGGATTTGTGCTGGTACTATTTCTACTTTTGGATTGTCTTAAATTGTCACCTGTATAAAAGACTCCTGTCCACAGACTTGATTAATCAGTCAGACTCTAACCTCTATAACATGGGCGACCAAAGAGCTTTCTAAGAATGTCAGGGACAAGACCATAGACCTGCACAAGGCTGGAATGGGCTACAAAACCATAAGTAAGACGCAGGGTGAGAAGGAGACAACTGTTGGTGCAAAAGGAAGAAATACAAAATGACTGTCAATCCACATCGATCTGGGGCTTCATGCAAAATCTCACCTCGTGGGGTGTCCAGGATCATGAGGAAGGTGAGAGATCAGCCTAAAACTACACGGGGGGAACTAGTTAATGATCTCAAGGCAGCTGGGACCACTGTCACCAAGAAAACTACTGGTAACACATTACGTCATAATGGATTAAAATCCTACAGTGCCCGCAAAGTCCCACTGCTCAAGAAGGCCCATGTGCAGCTGGCCCGTCTGAAGAAGGCCCATGTGCCGCTGGCCCATCTGAAGAAGGCCCATGTGCTGCTAGCCCTTCTGAACAAGGCCCATGTGCAGCCGGCCCGTCTGAAGGAGGCCCATGTGCAACCGGATCGTCTGAAGAAGGCCCATGTGCAACCGACCCATCTGAAGAAGGCCCATGTGCAACCGGCCCGTATGAAGAAGGCCCTTGTGCAGCCGGCCCGTATGAAGAAGGCCCTTGTGCAGCCGGCCCGTATGAAGAAGGCACATGTGCAGCCGCCCCGTATGAAGAAGGCACATGTGCAGCCGGCCCGTATGAAGAAGGCACATGTGCAGCCGGCCCGTATGAAGAAGGCACATGTGCAGCCGGCCCGTATGAAGAAGGCACATGTGCAGCCGGCCCGTCTGAAGTTTGCCAGTGAACACCTGGATTATTCTGAGAGTGACTGGGAGAAGTTGCTGTGGTCAGATCAGACAAAAATTGAGCTCTTTGCCCTTAACTCTACTCGCCGTGTTTGGAGGAAGAGAAATGCTGCCTATGACCCAAAGAACACCGTCCCCACTGTCAAGCATAGAGGTGGAAACATTATGCTTTGGGGGTGTTTCTCTGCTAAGGGCACAAGACTACTTTACTGCATCAATGGGACAATCAATGGAGCCATGTACCGTAAAATCCTGAGTGACAACCTTGTTCCCTCCGCCAGGACATTAAAAATGGGTCGTGGCTGGGTCTTCCAGCATGACAATAACCCAAAACATACAGCCAAGGCAACAAAAGAGTGGCTCAAAAAGAAACACATTAGGGTCATGTAGTGACCTAGCCAGTCTCCAGACCTTAATCTCGTAGAAAACCTATGGAGGAGCTGAAGCTCCAAGTTGCCAAGCAACAGACTCAAAATCTTAATGATTTAGAGATGATCTGCAAAGAGGAGTGGAGCAAAATTCCTCCTGACATGTGTACAAACCTCATCATCAACTACAAAAACCGTCTGACTGTTGTGCTGCCAACAAGGGAACAGACACCAAGTATTAAGTCTTGTTTGTCAGTGGGATCAAATACTTATTTCTCTCTGCAAAATGCAAATAAATCTATATAATTTATACAATGTGATTTTCTGGATTTTTTTTGGATATTCTATCTCTCATTGTTAAAATTAATCTACCCTTAAAATTATAGACTGTTCATGTCTTTGTCAGTGGGAAACTTACAAAATCAGCAAGGGATCCAATGCTTATTTCCCTCACTGTATATATTTTACTCTGCTGCTTGAAGACAAGGAAATAACCTTAGACTGAGGAAAAAATGTGTAAAAAAAAACCAATCACACAAGAACTTGCTGCCAAAGCGAAAAGATCATTGTAAGAGCAGCGTTTGTCACATATAATTTTTGGATATACTACAGGTATCTGGAATAAGTAGATTGATGATATGCCCAGATACCTGTAGTATGTCCAGAGCGCTGTATGTGACCAATGCTGCTCAGTCAATGATTTTCACTGCTCCAGGCTCTCCACACTGCACTTTCCTCCTCTCCCACCTCTGTAATGACAGGAGGCAACGGTGATGAAGAGATCTCAGCGCGGTCAAGCTAAAAATGTTTTGACATTCTCTGTGGGCTTATGTCCCCCCACCTCTAATTGTACCTTCCTATGATTGGGCAGTGTCATAGAGTGGAAAAAGTAACCCCACCTCACCTCCCACGATGAATCTCTGTTAATGTCCCTTTGCTTGAAGGGATAATTTACATATCAGGCACCCTAAAATTCAGTAGCCCATATTTCTGCAACACAGAGGGGACAGTAAACGTTGGAATCAGCCTCTTTTTAGTGATATATATATATATATATATATATATATATATATATATATATATATATATATATATATATATATATATATATATATATATATATATATATATATATATACACACACACACACACACACACACACATATATACATATATACACACACACACATACATATATATATATACACACACACACACACACATAATATATATATACACACACACACACATAATATATATATATATATATATATATATATATATATATATATATATATATATATATATATATATATATATAGATAGTTTAAGCTAAAAAATATTATGAGGGTCCTCTTTAATTGCCCACAGATCTGTGGAAGTCCAGGTCCTGAGACCCGCACCAACTACTTAACAGACTGCTGAGAAGTGTGAAGCTTGTGAGGAAGGGGCAAAAAACAGAGTATGGGTTTATTGGAGGCCTACAAAGTTCAACAACTAGTAGTGGAGGCCACTACTCACCTGGGCGGTTATCTGTAGGAATCTCCTCTTTACTCCGCTCATCACCCCTCACATATGTCTCTGTAGTATTAATATGGGGCAGATCTTCCCCCTGAAACAAATATTGTAAAAGTCACAGACAGATGGAGAAGTCCCATCTATGATCAGCTCTAATCCTGCCATCTCCACCGCTCTCATTACACAAGTATAACACATATAATACTGGAGGATAAAACAAGACTGAGCACAAGACCTTCACAGCCGTCTACACATCATAGGGAGATTTCATGGCCCCTTCTCTCCATCTACCTGATGATCCTGAGGAACATCGGGGTCTTCTTGTTTACAGTCCTGTGGGAGAAGAGGACGGGGGCATCTCTCTGGTGTTGTCCTCTTACTGGATAGACCTGGAGGAGACACATACAGGGACTGAATTCATTCCTTACATACAGATAATTATAGGCCGTGTGTATTTAGTCCTGTCTATTACCTGGTGATGTGAGGGGCTGGGGAACCTCCATCATGACGTCCTTGTACAGATCTTTGTGTCCTTCTAAATACTCCCACTCCCCCATGGAGAAATAGACGGTGACGTCCTGACACCTTATAGGAACCTGACACATACAATGATACCGTCACCCCCGATCCCTTCATAGCGTTACTGTATAATGTCCCAGCATTCCCAGCAGTGTCACCTCTCCAGTCAGCAGCTCAATCATCTTGTAGGTAAGTTCTAGGATCTTCTGGTCATTGATGTCCTCATGTATCGGGGGGTGAGGTGGAGGCCCCGTGATTGGGCTCAGGGGTCTTCCCCATCCCTCAGACACAGGGGCCTGACAGCGCTCACTAGAGGTCTTCTTCACTACTGTGTAATCCTGGTTATGGAGAGACACAGTAAGAAATCTCACTCCAGACATTTCCAGAGTCCTCACCTCTCCAGTTCTGTCCATCTGTTATTCCCATAGATAAGAATGGTGTAATGTGACGTCATCAGAATCTCTCACCTCTCCAGTAAGCCGGAAGAGGATCTCTAGGGTGAGGTGTAATATCCTCTCCGCCATCTTGTCCCTGTCCATATCCATCCTTCACGGGGCAATCAGGAGAATTCTCTTCTATAGAGCGATTGTTCTCCCCCAGCATCTAATGTGTATGGAGCCTGAGCCCAGTAATGGGGAATCTCCACACACCTCCTCCTGCAGAGCCGCACACTAGATATATGGCTGCTCTGTGCTTCCAGGACCTGTGATGATGTCACATGGAGGGGAGGAGTCAGGGGGGTCACATGATCAGCTCCTCAGTATATGCAGGGCTCTGCTGTGCTGGGTGTCATGGTGCTGGATGAGGGGAAGTTTATGTGTGGGGTCAGGAGGGGTTTACAGTGTGGATGTAGCAGAGCCGTGTGTGTACGAGGTGTACGGAGCAGAGCCGTGTGTGTACGAGGTGTACGGAGCAAAGCCGTGTGTGTACGATGTGTACGGAGCGGAACCGTGTGTGTACGAGGTGTACGGAGCGGAGCCGTGTGTGTACGAGGTGTACGGAGCGGAACCGTGTGTGTACGAGGTGTACGGAGCGGAGCCGTGTGTGTACGAGGTGTACGGAGCGGAACCGTGTGTGTACGAGGTGTACGGAGCGGAACCGTGTGTGTACGAGGTGTACGGAGCGGAGCCGTGTGTGTACGAGGTGTACGGAGCAGAGCCGAGTGTGTACGAGGTGTACGGAGCAGAACCACACGCTATTATTTAGTTACATTGGTTGAAAAAGCCCCCAGTCCATCTAGTTCAACCTTCCTCCACCAGTTCTACATTTTGTCCCTAAGTCATTTATAACCCACAATGTTGTGTACTGAGGAAATCATCCAGCCCTTTTTTAAAAGCTGTTATAGTATCTGCCATTACTGCCTCTTGTGGTAGGACATTCCACAGTCTGACTGCTCTAACTGTAAAGAAGCCTTTTCTATTTAGCTGCTGGAATCGCTTTTCTTCCACTCGTGGGGAGGTGGCCTGAGCTATAGCTTGTTTGTTCTAACGTAATAATATCTGTGTATGTAAAAAATCAAAATATAGATGTAGTTGCATAATTATGTGTGTATATATAGCAATTGCACAGACCTATAATAGAATTCTAAGCTGTATAGTCATGAAGGGGTTACCAAGAATAAGTGAACAGATGTACAAACAATGAAAGTTTTCATAATGATGAGCAAAGGACTTATCAGTAGATTAACACAGAAAGAATGTATAACGAACAGAGATGTATTTTACAGCATACTGGGAAAAACTAGGGAGTAAAATACTCCCTAGGCTCTGTGTTCTAGTTCCAAGGTCAATGATGCATTCTGTATAATTAAATCTATTCAATACACGAGTTTCAGTTGGTGACGCTGGGTCAAAGAGAACACGTCTTGCGTGATCATTGTCTGATTCATTAATATCGGCACTAATATACAGCTAATACGGCACCAGCCTCTGAATATCCTAAACGAAAATACCATTAGCTATCTTCAACCAAATTTCTCCCTTGACAGATGGCGCATCCTTTGTGGAGCCCCTCCCAGGACGCATTGCCAACCTGGAAATACCGATGGTTTGGATGTCGCGGACTGAGACCTCCCTCCGCTCCAATTAGACTGATCATCTCCAACCCAGTAAGTGTTACATACTGTGTATTCACGACCTTTGTGGTTAATTTGGAGAGGAGGGGGAGACGGGCTGTGTGTCCTTATCGGTGTTAAAAGGTACCTGATTGTGACTCAGGGGTGATGCCCGCTGGGGCTCAGTAGCACGATCCCAGCCCTGAGGTGTGGATCGAGAGTGTCACACAGGATCCAGAGGACGGTTGTTAGGGCAGGAAAGATGGTGGTGGCCGGATATCGCTAGTTAGACTGACCTGGTGTGTAATTAAAGACGCGGGGGGTTCCCGTGACCGAAGATAGGGATTAGGATGTTAAAGGAGTTGTCCGACATTAGCTTAACAAAAAAATTTGAGTTTATCTGTGCTGTATTGTCATATAAATCACACCTACATTGTTATTTTCTGTTTTCTAACTTTTGTTCCTCTTGAATTATCCCTTTATTCTCTGCAGCTTCTTGTTTACATTCAGATCCAGCAAACATGACCACTTCCTGTGCTGAACCTCAGTCAGAGCTGTCACCACCCAGCCTCAGTGTCCAGCCCCACCCCAGTGTCCAGCCTCGCCCCCTGCCCGCCCCCTGCACACACAGTCCATGTCAGTATATTCTGCCCCAGCACCTGACCTGGTATCACTACAGCATTGCAAATAACAGTCCCACATCGGGCTCTGCACCGCACACATATGGCTCTGCACACGCACACACATGGCTCTGCACCGTACACGCACACACATGGCTCTGCACCGTACACATGGCTCTGCACACGCATGGCTCTGCACCGTACACGCACACACATGGCTCTGCACACGCACACACATGGCTCTGCACCGTACACACATGGCTCTGCACACACACACACATGGCTCTGCACCGTACACATGGCTCTGCACACGCATGGCTCTGCACCGTACACGCACACACATGGCTCTGCACACGCACACACATGGCTCTGCACCGTACACACATGGCTCTGCACACGCACACACATGGCTCTGCACCGTACACATGGCTCTGCACACGCATGGCTCTGCACCGTACACGCACACACATGGCTCTGCACACGCACACATATGGCTCTGCAACCCCCCCATCCCCATCGGGAACACATGTTGAGTACATACTCACCTGTCCTCGGTCCCTGCCGCTCCTGCACGTTCGTCCGCTGTCTGTGCTCTCTTCAGCACAGTAGTGACGTCACCGCTGTGCTGCAGAGCGCACAGACAGCGGGAGGGACAGTGACTTCTCAACAGCACTTTCAAATGTACCGGCATCGGTGATCTGTGATGCCGGTACATTTGAATGTGCGATCCTGGGCAGGGGGCCCAGTGCTGGAGCTGACACTACGGCAGCTGCCACCAGGCCCCGCCCCCAGGTCACGGACCCCACAGCAGTGCACCGTACACATGGCTCTGCACACGCATGGCTCTGCACCGTACACGCACACACATGGCTCTGCACACGCACACACATGGCTCTGCACCGTACGCATGGCTCTGCACCGTACACGCACACACATGGCTCTGCACACACATGGCTCTGCACCGTACACGCACACACATGGCTCTGCACACGCACACACATGGCTCTGCACCGTACACACATGGCTCTGCACACGCATGGCTCTGCACCGTACACGCACACACATGGCTCTGCACACGCACACACATGGCTCTGCACCGTACACGCACACACATGGCTCTGCACCGTACACACATGGCTCTGTACACGCACACACATGGCTCTGCACCGTACACATGGCTCTGCACACGCATGGCTCTGCACCGTACACGCACACACATGGCTCTGCACACGCACACACATGGCTCTGCACCGTACACACATGGCTCTGCACACACACACACATGGCTCTGCACCGTACACATGGCTCTGCACACGCATGGCTCTGCATCGTACACGCACACACATGGCTCTGCACACGCACACACATGGCTCTGCACCGTACACACATGGCTCTGCACACGCACACACATGGCTCTGCACCGTACACATGGCTCTGCACACGCATGGCTCTGCACCGTACACGCACACACATGGCTCTGCACACGCACACATATGGCTCTGCAACCCCCCATCCCCATCGGGAACACATGTTGAGTACATACTCACCTGTCCTCGGTCCCTGCCGCTCCTGCACGTTCGTCCGCTGTCTGTGCTCTCTTCAGCACAGTAGTGACGTTACCGCTGTGCTGCAGAGCGCACAGACAGCGGGAGGGACAGTGACTTCTCATCAGCACTTTCAAATGTACCGGCATCGGTGATCTGTGATGCCGGTACATTTGAATGTGCGATCCTGGGCAGGGGGCCCAGTGCTGGAGCTGACACTACGGCAGCTGCCACCAGGCCCCGCCCCCAGGTCACGGACCCCACAGCAGTGCAGGGGGAGGTTACTGGAGGTGCGGGGGGGAATGTGTGGGAGGGTGCAGGGAAGGGGGCGGGGCTCACCACACTGTAGTCGCCCAGCAGGGAGGCACAAGCTGTTCCACATTTGCATGTCAACATGGCCCTGCCCATGTAGACGTGCAAAGACCGGAAGCAGCAAAATCGCGGCAGGAGCAGTCACATGACCGCTCTGAGCCGGGGGAGAGGGGCTGACAGCGGGGCAGGTAAGTGGTCTCTATCTACTTACCTGCCCCAATGTAGCCCAATAGGGAAATAAAAAAAAAAAAAAGTCAAAGAAGCCGGATAACCCCTTTAAATTTGATACAGTTGACCAAGTCCGGAGGCCGGGACTTGTTTGTATGTGCATATGCATTCTTGTATGACCTCCTCCGTGACATGGACGATTTTCACGTGACCGAAGATAGGGATTAGGACAATAAAAAATATTGGTGCAGCTGATCAAGTCCAGAGGGAATACATTTTGTACCCCTCCTCCGTGACACGGGATACCCTTATTACTATATAGCTGAGGAAGCAGCTAGTATAAAGGTGTAGCCTTAAGTTATGGCCGGGCTGTAACGCACACCGCATAGTCATAAATTAGTGTAATCCGGACACCACCAAGATAGCAAAAATATTTAGAACGGAGAAGACAAGGTTAAGAAACCTGAGGATTCACAGAATGTGTTGGATTTAGTGAACATTCCTTAGGTGGGGGCACGTGCTGGAGATAGTTAAGCTGTGCATCATGCCCCGGAGATTTTCAGAGTATTACTTGTTGATTGATGCAAAGTAGTTTGCCAGAGTAATGCAGATATTGCTATCAGAAAGATATATTGAGGTCATAGATGAAGATGAGCAAGGGGATGTTGTGTTTTTCTGTAGGTTACCCAAGTCTGAGGATGGTTTTAGGGGCACTCGAGAAGGTTGTTTTGTTGCTACTTCGCAGCCTGATCCTGGACAAGCTCCGGAGCTACTCATAGATACTACAGCCCCATCCCCTGGCCAGAATCCCTCAACTTTTTCTGTACTGCCCACACCGGCCTTAAGGTGAAATTTGTGACGTACATCTGGCCGCTTTAGCGATGTCGTTGCGTGTGACACCTATGAGCGATTTTGAATCATCGCAAAAACATTCAAAATCGCTCATCGGTGACATGGGGGTCCCTTCCCAAATATCATTGCTGCTGCTGTAACGATGTTGTTTGTTGTTCCTGCGGCAGCACACATCACTGTGTGTGACGCCGCTGGAATGACAAACATCTCCTTACCTGCCTCCACCGGAAATGGAAGAAGGAAGGAGGTGGGCGGCATGTTCCGGCCGCTCATCTCCTCCCCTCCTTTTCTTTTGGGCGGCGGTTCAGTGACGCTACTGTGACGTCGCTGTGACACTGAACAAACCGCCCCCTTAGAAAGGAGGCGGTTCGACGGTCACAGCGACGTCGCAGAGCAGGTATGTGCGTGTGACGCTGCCGTAGTGATAATGTTCGCTACGGCAGCGATCACCACATATCGGCCGTACGATGGGGGCGGGTGATATCGTACTCGGCATTGCTAGCATCGGCTAGCAATGTCGCAGCGTGTAAAGCCCGCTTTAGTCCCAGCCCCCACCTCACAGTTAGTAGAGGCACCCCCCACAACTCTCACATTGTCCCCGCCCACTCCTGCCTCTCTCCATCCAGAAGTACCAATTGAGAAACCGTCCCCATACGATCTAGCTAGCTGCACATGTTACCATTGTGGCTACCAAAACACAGAATGGAGAGATGGTTGTAATAATTGTGCAGCTCACCGCCCACACCTGAGTCAAGGCCATAAGCCTGTCCCAATCCTCCCTGTTCTAACTCCGGGAGGAGGTTACTATGTGCCTCCTCTACATCAGAGAACAACCGAACAGACTCAGGAGCAGTTATCCACACCCATACCCCTGGCCCCTCCTGTACCTGTAATGCCGTCTCTCCCCCCACCAGCCAGTCTGGCGTCACATTCCCCAGTTACTAATCCCCTCCCCTTGGATCCCCCTCCTTCCTCTAGGACACATAGTGAGCCTTACCCCGAACCTGAGGAGGAACAGCCCTCACCCAAATATGTCCCCTTCAACCCCACCCAGTCAGCGGCATTGCTCCACAGCTTGCTAGATCCCAAGACTAACCCTATGCGATTTTGTAGGGAAATGCTACAGGTCCATCAATGGTATATAGCTGCTCAGAAGGACCTTGTTAATCTCACCAAGGTAAAAGCGGGAGATAGTTTTTGGCCCTTAAAGCCACAGCATATCCAACAGCAACCAAACCCTGTTGTGAATCTGCACCGGCCCAACAATAGATCCACTAAGCGTTGTGGCAACTATCAACAAACCCAACAAAGCCAATATCTGATCTGTTGACGTTGTGGCCAGCTCGGTCACCTCCAGAGAGAGTGCCATACCCCCCAATCCCAGTGTTTGGTCTTGTACCCTCAAAACCATAACCAAAACTTGCAGCACATAAATATATAATAAAGGTGTTCCCTGTAGATTTAGTAATGATCTACCTGAAGCCAGGTGTGCCTTTTCCCCAGAGTATCACAGTATCCCTTTAAATCAGCCCCAGGAGATCTCCCAAGATACCGCTTACAGTCCGGGCTGCACCCACGAGTCTGCCCCAACCTTCCCTAATGACACAGAGGGGAGCCCCGGACTGCTTGCCCCCTTGCTGCAGTGATTTCCAGTCCCAAGCCACCCATCCTAATAATGCCTTCCATTCCATCCCATCTATGTTAAAGCTTCTGTGATATATGTTTCTGTAATGAAAGTTTTGCCCATGGCCCCTCTTGTATCTGTTTCTCCCCACCAGCCGTTCTGATACCACGCATCCTGACTCTGGCTGCCTGCAGCGAGACGTGGGAGTGACAGGGAAAGGTGGGGGCTAAGTCAGCTCCTAAAAAAAAAACCAACTGACTAAGTAGAGAAAAAAAATGGTTTCAGCAGAGATTTACAGGGTTGTATGTGTTTCACTCCTTATTAATGAGTGTTTTTCTTAGCTGGTTGGATGGGTTTTGTTTAACCCTTAGAGATCAAAATTTCACAGAATATTATCAATAGTATTCTGCTAATACCTAAATAATTAAATTGATGTTGAATAGAAATTAAATTTCTTAAAATATGCTAGTTTTTTTTCTTTTATAAATACAAAATATATACGAATTGTGTTGTCTATTGTAAGGTTTCAAGATTCCCTAGTAGTGTATAAGTTATATTCATTGGTTGTTTAATTATGTTGTCTGCTGTTATAAAACTATACATTTTGTCAAAGTAGTAGATAAAAACAAAAAATAAAGGGGGGAAGAAGATATCTATTATATTTTCCAGCAGTAGAAGGCGCAGCAGACATATTGGATAGGCTTTAAAGCTGGCCTTTCTTTTGCAACAGTCAAGTCATGTTTATTGGACTACAATGAAATATGTCTGTTATAACAATGATCTAATGCATATTTCTTTTAGTTTTTGTTTTTATAGATGGAACAAGAGGGTGGTCGATTTTGCACTGGATATGCTACAGTTTACACAACATGAGGTAGTCTAAATTTGAACCACTCCCCTCCTATCGGTACAGGAAGATGTGACGTATTAATGCCGCTCTAGATGGGTGGAGCAGTAGTAGGTAAGAGTCAAAATGTGTATGTAGGATGTAGATCTTTCCTGTTGTCAAATGAGCTAGGTATGCTGAAGATAAAGTCTAGATCTGAGCTGATGGAATCGGATGGAGATCCCCGCACAGGTGCAGCTGACCAAGGAGCAGTGAACGGGCCTAGAGTTGAGGAGTCCTTTACCAATGCATATGGACCATACCTCGGTGGCACCTGTCACGTCAGTGACTTCTGTCACTCCTTGTGTTCTTAAATCCCTACAACTACAAGCGAATCAACAAGGAGTGGAGTGCGAGACGCAGGGAGCCAGCTGACTGAGGGAGGTCTGTGGATAAAGGGCAGTAAGCTTTCTCTGCTATGAGATCTCTTCTTAATGATGGCCCAAGTAACTTATGGACTAAAATCTGTAAAAAATAAATATTAGTGTGCGCTTTGGTGACACCAGGGTTCAGTACCCAGGTGGGCAAACTCACCCAGTCTTGTAGAACACGTTTTTAAACCAATGTGAGGAAAAAACTGTAAAGAGTCCGCAGAAACACTCTGCACCTTCTCTACCCATATTTAGAGACTGCAAACGGATTATAGATGTATATCATGAGCACGTTGTATGCAAGTCTGTGCGTGTTGTATAGATTTCTCTCCAGGTTTGGTCAGAGGCATTCCAGTGCAAAAAACGACGTCATTGCTGAAAATCCACATAATGCAAGTGGTATGTAAAAAAACAAACTAATAACTTGTAAACCAATGTGTGTTTTGTTTCTTTTTAGTAATAAACAAGTTTCTATGTAAAATGTTTTTTGGTTTAGCACGAGGCATGTACAATTTTTATATGATTGACTAAATAGTGAAATAAACAAGTGTATTTTCTAATTTCAGATCCTAAGTCAGAGTTAGTAGAATATGGTTTTCAGTCAGGAGACTGATTAATCCTAAAAGGACAAGCGAGAAAGAGCCATGAGTCAAGATTAGATGAGTTGATCCAGCTTGTCCCCACCACAGAAATTTCGATAAAGCTCAACGGCAGGACAACATGGATTCATGCCTCGCATTGCAGAAGGGTCGATCCACCGGAGCTGCACTGAGCGTCCTGCTCATATTTATCCTTTTCAAAAAGACCTGTACAGTCTCAGACTATTATTCCCGAAACAGAAGAGAGGACTTAGAAAGCCTTGACACATGGGAAAGTCCAACTACAAAGGGTAAGGACTCGCCTAGGGGTCCTTGGTCTCAAACTGGTGAAGAAAACCCCTTTCCCCTCTCCACCCATGCCTCAACGTTCAGTCAGGCAGGCTTTCCCAACAGATCTTTCTTCCTCTTTTCCTAAGGGAACACAGTCCCTTAGTATTTGGAAATGGCAGAAGTGAATCTAAGGGGGGGGACTGTTAAGGGTACGAATTGAGTAATCTGAAATACTTAATTCAGCCATTTCATAGACCCAAAAATGTGGTTTAGTTAATGTAACCTAACAATTTATAAATGTTTTTGTCTCCTACTAACTCATATATGAATATATTCACTGATTTTCCTGAATACAAAATGCTTGCTATGGACTCTCTCATCTCGGGAAAAGTTTTGGAAGAGCCTATCCCATCAGGCTGATGTCTCTCCGGCCTAGTCTGCAGAGCACTGGCAGTGACATGCGAGTTAACGTTACATCTCAGAAACCAATGGACCTGAAACCACTGAAGCAGAAAGTGGTTGCTATTTTACCCATTATTCCAGAAGATTTCTCCAAGTCAGTGCCACAAACTGTTTACATAAAGCCTCATCATTTTTTTTTTTTTTTTTTTAAGAACAGGTCATCCAGGTTCACGAAGTGGCCCTAAATGGACTAGTACTGACCAAGCATCCTCCTTTTTGTTTCATATCTGGAAAAGGAACCATAGACAATCTGTAGCAAATGTTTTTTAGTTATGTGCTAATTTTAAGATAAGGTCTAGATTCAAATCTTACTTAATCAGGATAATGTGCCCTAATGAAAGTAATAACGCCAATTCTAATGGCCCCTATAAATCATAAAGTTATTTTTAATAAATAAAATAAGTACTTAAGGGGGAGCTAAAATATATATATATATATATATATATATATATGTGTGTGTGTGCAATTAGAGTCCCAAGGGGAGTTGGTCACAAGCAAGTTCCAAATAAAATATATCTAAATAGGGAAAATTTTAAAATTTAAGGTTGACAACATTCACAGATATCTTATTAAGGGGGGACTGTGGAGGTGGCCTGAGCTATAGCTTGCTTGTTCTAACGTAATAAGATTATGTAAAAAATCAAAATATAAATGTAGTTGCATAATTATCTGTGTGTCTATATAGCAATTGCACAGACCTATAATATATTTCTAAGCTGTATAGTCATGAAGGGGTTACCAAGAATAAGTGAACAGATGTACAAACAATGAAAGTTTTCATAATGATGAGCAAAGGGCTTATCAGTAGATTTACACAGAATGTATAACAAACAGAGATGTATTTTATAGCATGCTGGGAAAAACTGGGGAGTAAAATACTCCCTAGGCTCTGTGTTCTAGTTCCAAGGTCAATGATACATTCTGTATAATTGAATCTATCTAATACACGAGTTTCAGTTGGTGATGCTGGCTCAAAGAGAACACGTCTTGCGTGATCATTGTCTGATTCATTAATATCGGCACTGATATACAGCTAATATGGCACCGGCATCTGAATATCCTAAACAAAGATACCATTAGCTATCTCCAACTACATTGCACCCTTGACACACGCAGTGTATACCCCCTGGTCCTTAGTATTGTCTTTGGAAGAAATAAGTCATGTACCAGTCCTTTATATTGACCAAACATGTATTTATACATATAGATGAGCTCTCTGACGTGTATTTCCAACCTCTCATCATATGGGAGGCCTTCCATTCCTTGTAGTAGTCTAGTTGCCGCCTTTGAACTGACTAACTTCTGAATGTCCTTTTTAAAATGTGGAGCCCAAAACTGGATCCCATATTCCAGATGTGGCCTGAGGGCTCATGCGCACGTAGCCGAATATCAAGCATTTACGCTGCGTATTGCACCGCAGCGTATATGCATGCGACCTGCGTCCCCTGCAAAGTCTATGTAGATTGTGCATGAGACCTGCGCACGTTGCGTTTTTGAGAGTGCAGCGATTTGAATGCCAAAATTTTGTTCCAAATCGCTGCGTTCTAAGAAGCAACATGTCACTTATTCCGTGCGCTTTGGATGCAGCTCCCGCTCTGTCTATGGGAGAAGCTGCATCTAGAGTGCATGAAATCGGCTTTTTTTCTGCAGAAACACTGCATCCATTATGCAGTGTTTCTGCAGCGATTTGACGCGCACAAAAATTTCTGCAGGGACACGACATAACGTGTGCATACAGCCTTACAAGTGATTTATAGAGGGGTAACAATACGTTGGGATCACGGGATCTAATCTCTCTTTTTATACACCCTAAAATCTTGTTTGCTTTAGCAGCTGCTACCCGACATTGAGCACTGCTGCTCAACTTATTTGTAATGAGAATACCCAAGTCCTTCTCCTGTTCTGTAGTCTCGAGATTACTTCCATTTAATGTATACTCAGCTATAGGATTACTCCGTCCTAGGTGCATTACTTTACATTTATCAACATTAAATCTCATTTGCCAAGTGTCTGCCCACTCTGACATCTTATCCAGATCTTTTTGTAATATTGCACTATCAAGGTCAGTTTTTAATATCCTACATAGTTTGGTGTAATCAGCAAAGACTGACACTTTACTATCAATCCCATCCACAAGGTCATTAATAAAGAGATTAAAAAGAATCAGTCCTAGCACAGATCCCTGCGGCACCCTACTGCTGACTATAGCCCATTTAGAGAATGTACCATTTATGACTACTCTTTGTTTCCTATATTTTAGGCAATTCCTTACCCAGTTGCATATAGTTTCCCCTAGTCCTTCTGGCGCTTTAGTATAAGGCTATTATGTGGTACAGTATTAAATTCCTTTGCAAAGTCCAAATAAATCACATCAGCTGCATTACCAATATCCAGATTTGCACTTAACCTCATAGAATCCCAACAGGTTGGTTAGACATGGCTTATCTTTCATGAATACATGCTGTCTGTCAGTTATTAGGTGTATAGTACTATCTGCAATATATTGCTTGTCATCTCTTAAAATGCCCTCAAAAACCTTGAACACCACTGATGTCAGACTTACCGTATGATAGTTACCTGGATCCACCCTTACCTTTCTTAAATATCGGTACCAGATTAGGCATTCTCCAATCCTGAGGCACTAACCCTGTTACAAGTGAGTCTAATAAGATGAGATACAGCGGTCTGTCAATTCTGAGCTTAATTACCTCAATATCTGTGGATGAATGCCATCTGGGTAATTTGTCAATGTTTAATTTACTCAGACGCAAGTGTACTTCTTTTTATGTTAAATTAATTATATCAGGTGGTGAACTTTGAGTTTTGACTTGTTGAATGATCCCTGGAATAGTGTGTTCCTTGGTGAACACATAAAAAGTGCCTGTTTAATATCTCAGCCTTTTCTTTGTCCTCTATAATTATCCTTTTATAATCTATTATGAGGCGGATACCATCCTTTTTTTTTTCTTTTTGGCGTTGATGTATTTGGATTTATTTTAATGTCCTTGTCGATTTTTGATTCAGTAGCTAATTTTGCTAGTTTGATTTCTTCTTTATATTTGCTATTGAGATCTTTATACTCCTGAAATGCTATTAATGTTTTCTCAGCCTTCAAGATTTTGAAGGACGTTTGTTTTTGTTTTATTATACTTTGTACAGTCTTATTTATCCATAGTGGTTTCTTTTTATTCCTGGACATTTTATTACCAGAGGGTATAAGTTTTTTACAGGACTCTAGCAGTATATCCTTAAACTTACCCCATTTATGTTCGGTATCCCCAGTTACCATGACATTGACCCAATCTACACAATTAAGCTCTTCCCTTAATTTTTTTAAATCAGCTTTCCTAAACTTCCAGGTTTTAGCATTTCCCTTTCAAATGTTCTATTGAATATCACATTGAACCTTACCGTATTATGGTCATTGCTGCCCAAGTACTTCCGGAGCTTTATATCAGAAATTATATCTGGTCTATTTGACAGGACCAAATCCAGCAAATTATCTCCCCTGGTTGGTTCATCTACCATCTGAGAGAGGAAATTGTCTTGAATTGTAGATAAGTACTTGTGGCTTTTAGCACAGCTATACATGTTATTATTGGCTTACTGTATATATGTTGTGGTTATGCCTGGTGTGCAGATGATGTACTGTAACACTACAAGTGCTTCTCAATAAATTAGAATATCATCAAAAAGTTAATTTTTTCAGTAATTCAATACAAAAAGGGAAATGCATATATTATATAGAGTCATTACACACGGAGGGATCTATTTCAAGTGTTTGTTTCTGCTAATGTTGATGATTATGGCTTACAGCCAATGAAAGCCCAAAAAACACTCTGAAAAATAGAATAATTATCACAAAACACCTGCAAAGGCTTCCTAAGCATTTAAAATGATCCCTTAGTCTTGTTCAGTAGGCTACACAATCATGGGGAAGACTGCTGACTTGACAGATGTACAGAAGGCAGTCATTGCCATACTCCACAAGGAGGGTAAGCCACAAAAGGTCATTGCGAAAGAAACTGTCTGTTTACAGAGTACTGTTATCCTAGCATATTAATGGAAAGTTGACTGGAAGAAAAAAGTGTGGTAGAAAAAAGTGCACAAGCAACTGGAATAACCACAGCCTTGAAAGGATTGTTACATAAAAGGCCATTGAAAAATTTGGGGGAGATTCACAAGGAGTGGACTGCTGCTGGAGTCAGTGCTTCAAGAGCCACCACACACAGACATATCCAGGACATGGGCTACAAGTGTTGCAATCCTTGTGCCAAGCCACTCATGACCAATAGACAACGCCGGAAGCATCTTACCTGGGCCAAGGAGAACATGAACTGAACTGTTGCTCAGTGGTCCGAGGTGTTGTTTTCAGATGAAAGTAAATTTTGCTTTTCATTTGGAAATCGCGATCCCAGAGTCTGGAGGAAGAGTGGAGAGGCCACAATCCAAGCTGCTGGAGGTCTAGTGTGAAGTTTCCACAATCAGTGATGGTTTGGGGAGCCATGTCACCTGCTGGTGTAGGTCCACTGTGTTTTATCAAGACCAGTCAGCGCAGCTGTCTACCAGGAAATTTAAGAGCACTTCATGCTTCCCTCTGCCGACAAGCTTTGTGATGGAAATTTAATTTTTCAGCAGGAAATAGATCCCTCTGTGTGTAATAACTATATAATAAACACGGGAAATAGATCCCTCTGTGTGTAATTCCTCTATATGATATATAGAAATAGATCCCTCGGTGTATGACTCTATATAATAAACACGTGAAATAGATCACTCTGTGTGTAATGAGTCTATATAATATATAGAAATAGATCCCTCTGTGTGTAATGCCTCTATATATTACTGTATATAATAAACACGTGAAATAGATCACTCTGTGCGTAATGACTATATAATATATGCGTTTCACTTTTTGTATTGAATTACTGAAATAACTTCACTTTTTGATGATATTCTAATTTGAGAAGCACTTGTATATCCGGAAGTGGCTGTGTGTGTCACCCTAGTTGACCTCTATGGACTCTAATGTTACAATCAGTCCTTCATTAGCATTCATTGTACTGCCTCTGGTGGGAAAGTCCTGCTTCTTTGTTCCCATCTACAGGGGGCCTCCTGGAAACACAACTTTGCAGACTGTCCAGAGACTTCAGTGAACCTCTTTCACTCTTTCAATTAAATTTACCTAATGGCTAAGGGGCTGGGATATGTGAATCTTTGCCCAACCAGGGGGGTGATCCCAAGAGGAAGGTAGAAAGTGAGAGGACACAAGTTTGGGGGGTTGTTGGTTTGAGCTGGATTCCTGGGTGGCGCCCCCGGATTTGTTCCTTTTGCTGATGAAGACTTAGGAATAATAAGTGCTGTATGTTTGGCAGAATATTCTCCAAGTCACGTAATAAATGCTGTTTGATTGTTCATCAGTCTACTGTCCCAGCCTGCTGTGTCACAAACTGGTTGGCAGTGGTGGGATAAGAGAAGAGGGAATGGAGAACAGTGATGTGGCAATGAATAGAATGAGACCCTCAGCATATAGGAATTTGACTGTGGTAAACTTACAAAGACCTGTGAATTCTGGGTCCGTTTAGAGGACTGTCAATTGATCAACTGTTTGAGGTTTCGGAAGAAGGTAGCCTTCAAGATGGCACTGAAGACGGATTCCTAGAGCAATTGGAGGAAAGACAGGACCTGGTAATAAATGCCTGTAAAAGTCAGCGGACTGTACGGTACGAGGAGGAGATGACATCACCATGTCCTATGATCAAATGGTTGAGGTTTTGGAAGAAGCTAGTCTTCAAGATGGCACTGGAGAAGGATTCTCAGAGCACTTGGAAAAAAGACAGGACCTGGAAGTATATACCCAGAAAAGTCAGTGGGTTTTGATGTAAGAAGAGGAAATTACATTGCTGGGAGATGAAGGCACTATAGAAGATACACGGGGGCCATTTAGAGAGCTCATGAAAGTCAGCTACAAACCACAGTCAGACATTCACCTCAATACCCACCATAACGGAATTCACATTACTGTCCGGCTGTTTAATTGTACTATTCTTTTTATCCTAGTTCCCATTTTGAAAATTAAACACTTGGGGCCAAATAAAAATTTTATTGGAAAAATAAGAATTTTTCATTTACGCAGCCCAATGTCATACAATTCTGTGACCCACCTCTTCCAACAAGCCTACAACCTACAATAACCCTCAGTCCAGTACACCAATGCGCAACCAGCTCTGTCCTCACCTATTGTACCCTCACCCATTCCCTGTAGACTGTGAGCCCTTGTGGGCAGGGTCCTCTGTCCTCTTGTACCAGTCTGTTTTATACTGTTATTGATGTTGTACTAGTTGTTATGTATACCCTTTTTCACTTGTAAAGCGCCATGGAATTAAAGGAGCTATAATAATTAATAATAATAATAATAATAATAATAATAATAATAAATCACCTAAATACTCACTACACACATAGACGAATTCATCGAGAAATGTAATTTCCAAAATAGGGTCACTTATGGGGGTTTCTGCTGTTTTGGCACCTCCGAGATGATTCAAATATGACATGGCGTCTGCAATCTATTTCAGCCAAAATGACACTCAAAAATTCAAATAGCGCTCCTTCCTTTCCAAGCCCTGCCATGCATATGAGGAAATAGCACAACAAAATGTACGTTTAATTTTATAATGTTACCCTTGTGAAAATGGAAATATTGGGGCTAAAGTGACATTTTTAAGGGAAAAAGTAATATTTTCATTTTTTTCCTTCCACATTGCTTTCATTCCTGTGAAGCACCTAATAGGTAAATAAAGAGAATTTTGTTTACTTACCGTAAATTCTTTTTCTTATAGTTCCGTAATGGGAGACCCAGACAATGGGTGTATAGCTTCTGCCTCCGGAGGACACACAAAGTACTACACTCAAAAGTGTAGCTCCTCCCTCTGAGCTTATACACCCCCTGGAGAACCAGATCTAGCCAGTTTAGTGCAAAAGCTGAAGGAGAATAGCCACCCACAAGTAAAAACAGAGCAAGAACCGGAACAACCGGAGACTCTGTCCACGACAACAGCCGGTGATAACACGCGGAACAAGAAATTGCCAACAGGCAACAGGGAGGGTGCTGGGTCTCCCATTATGGAACTATAAGAAAAAGAATTTACGGTAAGTAAACAAAATTTTCTTTTTCTTTATCGTTCCTATGGGAGACCCAGACAATGGGACGTCTCAAAGCAGTCCATGGGTGGGAATAAACAGAAAAACTAAGAAGTAGGCGGAGCCTAACTTCACAAATGGACGACAGCCGCCTGAAGGATGCGTCTGCCCAAGCTCGCATCTGCCGAAGCATGAGCATGCACTTTGTAGTGCTTTGAAAAGGTATGCAGGCTAGTCCAAGTGGCAGCCTGACAGACTTGCTGAGCCGTAGCCTGGTGCCTGAAAGCCCAAGAGGCACCGACAGCTCTGGTCGAGTGTGCCTTGATCCCTGGCGGGGGAGGCACCTGAGAACACTGGTAGGCATCCGAAATAGTCGACCTAATCCAACGGGCTAAGGTCGGCTTAGAAGCAGAGAGGCCCTTACGCCGACCTGTGGTTAGCACAAAAAGAGAGGTGCACCGCCTAAGAGCAGCGGTGCGAGACACATAGATGCGGAGAGCACGCACCAGATCCAGAGTATGCAACGCTTTTTCAAAGCGATGAACAGGAGCCGGACAAAAGGAAGGTAGGGTAATGTCCTCGTTAAGGTGGAAAGGAGAGATCACCTTAGGAAGAACGTCCGGAGTCGGACGGAGAACCACCTTGTCTTGATGAAAAACCAAAAAAGGTGACTCCGAAGACAGCGCAGCCAAATCAGAGACTCTCCTGAGGGAAGTTATGGCCACTAGAAAGACCACTTTCTGTGAAAGACGAAACAAAGAAACCTCCCTAAGAGGCTCAAAGGGGGGTTTCTGCAAAACCGTGAGAACCAAATTGAGGTCCCAGGGATCCAAGGGCCGCCGGTAAGGCGGAATGATGTGAGACGCGCCCTGCATGAAGGTGCGGACCTGAGCCAGCCGGGCGATACGCCGCTGAAACAGCACTGACAGAGCCGAGACTTGACCCTTGAGGGAATTGAGGGATAGTCCTAGCTGCAGACCGGACTGTAGAAAGGACAGAAGGGTCGGCAAGGAAAAAGGCCAAGGAGCATGGCCGGAAGAGCGACACCAGGACAGGAAAATTTTCCAAGTCCTGTGATAGATCTTGGCAAAGGAAGACTTACGGGCCCGAGTCATAGTGGAGATGACCTCAGGGGGGATACCAGAAGCCGTCAAGATCCAGGACTCAAGAGCCACGCCGTCAATCTGAGAGCCGCAGAATTCTGGCGGAAAAACGGACCTTGTGAGAGAAGGTCTGGACGGTCTGGAAGATGCCACGGCACCTCTACGGACAGATGGAGCAGGTCTGGGTACCAAGCTCGCCTGGGACAGTCCGGAGCAATGAGGATGACTCGACGGCCCTCCATTCTGATCTTGCGCAGAACTCTGGGCAAGAGAGCTAGAGGGGGAAACACGTAGGACAGACGAAACTGGGACCAGTCTTGAACCAGAGCGTCCGCGGCGAATGCCTGAGGATCGTGGGAGCGAGCCACGTAAACCGGAACCTTGTTGTTGTGACGGGATGCCATTAGGTCCACGTCCGGAGTGCCCCACTTGCGGCAGATTGACTGAAACACTGCCGGATGCAGGGACCACTCGCCACTGTCCACAGTTTGACGGCTGAGATAATCTGCCTCCCAGTTTTCCACGCCTGGGATGTGTACTGCGGATATGGTGGACTTGGAGTCCTCCGCCCATTGAAGGATGCGTTGTACCTCCAACATTGCCAGGCGGCTGCGTGTCCCGCCTTGGTGATTGATGTAGGCAACCGCTGTCGCGTTGTCTGACTGGACTCGGATGTGCTTGCCCGCCAATAGGTGGTGAAAAGCTAAGAGAGCCAGAAGCACGGCTCTGGTTTCCAGCACATTGATCGAGAGGGCTGACTCGGACGGAGTCCAAGTGCCCTGCGCTCGATGGTGGAGACATACCGCTCCCCAGCCGGATAGACTGGCATCCGTGGTGAGGATCACCCAGGACGGGGCCAGGAAGGAGCGCCCCTGAGACAGAGAGAGGGGCCGAAGCCACCACTGAAGAGAGCTCCTGGTCTGTGGCGACAGAGCCACTAACCTGTGCAAGGAGGAAGGCCGCTTGTCCCAACAGCGGAGAATGTCCAGCTGCAGTGGACGCAGATGGAACTGGGCAAAGGGAACAGCCTCCATTGACGCCACCATCTGACCCAGCACCTGCATCAGGTGCCTGATGGAATAACGGCGGGGCCTCAGCAGAGAGCGCACCGCCAGTTGGAGGGACTGCTGTTTGATTAAGGGCAACTTCACAAGTGCCGGCAGAGTCTCAAACTGCATCCCTAGGTACGTGAGCCTCTGGGTCGGAGTCAGAGTGGATTTGGGTAGATTGACAAGCCACCCGAATTGGGCTAGAGTGGCGAGAGTGAGCGAGACACTCCGCTGACAGTCTGCGCTGGATGAAGCCTTGACTAGAAGGTCGTCCAGGTAAGGAATCACTGCCAACCCCTGGAGGTGCAGAACCGCAACCACTGCTGCCATGACCCTGGTGAATTCCCGAGGGGCCGTGCTAACCGGAAGGGGAGAGCCACGAACTGGAAATGTTCCTCTCCGATTGCAAAACGTAGCCAACGCTGGTGTGAAACTGCAATTGGCACATGCAGATAGGCATCTCTGATGTCGATGGATGCCAGGAAATCCCCTTGGGTCATTGAGGCAATGACTGACCGCAGAGACTCCATGCGAAAATGCCGCACTTGAACATTCTTGTTGAGAAGTTTGAGATCCAGGATGGGCCGGGAGGAACCGTCCTTTTTGGGGACTAGGAAGAGATTTGAGTAGAAACCTCTGAACCGTTCCCGGGCGGGAACCGGTACAATTACTCCGTTGGCAAGGATGCCACGGCCTGAGAGAAGGCGGCAGGGGGAGTTGACAGAAAAAATCTGTTTGGCGAGCTGGAAGAGAATTCTATCCTGTAGCCGTGGGAGATGATATCCCGCACCCACTGATCGGAGACGTGTTGAAACCACGCGTCGCCAAAGTGGGAGAGCCTGCCACCGACTAAGGACGTTGCTGGCGCGGACAGATAGTCAAGAGGAGGCTGCTTTAGTGGCAGCAGCTCATGCGGTCTTCTGTGGACGCGCTTTTGTGCGCCAGTTGGATTTTTGGTCCTTGGCTGAGTTAGTGGACGAGGCCGAGGGTTTAGAGGACGACCAGTTGGAGGAACGAAAGGAACGAAACCTCGACTGATTCCTACCCTGGACAGGTTTCCTGGTTTTGGTTTGTGGCATGGAAGTACTCTTCCCGCCAGTAGCTTCTTTAATAATTTCATCCAGCTGTTCACCGAACAGCCGGGACCCAGCAAAAGGGAGTCCAGCAAGGTACTTCTTTGAAGAAGCATCTGCCTTCCACTCTCGAAGCCACAAGATCCTGCGGATAGCGAGGGAATTAGCCGAAGCCACCGCAGTGCGGTGAGAAGCCTCCAGCATGGCAGACATGGCATAGGATGAAAAAGCTGAAGCTTGGGAAGTTAAGGTAACCATTTCGGGCATAGATTCCCTGGCGAGGGAATGCATCTCCTCTAGAGAAGCAGAGATGGCTTCGAGAGCCCACACTGCTGCAAAAGTCGGGGAGAACGAGGCCCCTGCCGCCTCATATACAGATTTGGCCAGAAGGTCAACCTGGCGGTCAGTGGAATCCTTAAGAGAGGTGCCATCAGCCACTGATACAACGGTCCGGGCTGAGAGTCTTGACACCGGGGGGGTCTACCTTTGGTGAATGAGCCCACTCCTTGACCACCTCAGTTGGAAAGGGAAAACGGTCATCAGAACCACGCTTTGGGAAGCGTTTGTCAGGACAGGCCCTAGGCTTGGTCACAGCGGCCTGAAAACTGGAGTGGTTAAAGAACACACTCTTTGTCCTCTTAGGCGAGGTAAACTGGTGCTTTTCTGCCAGAGAGGGTTGTTCCTCTGATACTGGAGGATTGAGATCCAGTACAGAATTAATGGACGCAATCAAATCACTAACATCTGAGTCACTTTCGGACAGATCAATGGGGCACATGGAGTTAGCCTCCGAGCCCCCTGTAAAGGCATCCTCCTCGTCCTGCGAGTCAGCTTCTGAAACAGAGCCGCGGGACGAGGAAGGAGAGGGAGCCCTGCGTCTCCTCTTAGAAGGACGAGGTCTGGGACCAGATGATGAATCCTCTGTGAGCTCCGGTCCTGAGAGAGCCCTAGCAGCAGAGGCACCCTGTGAAGGGGGCTGATGCATGTTCAGCAAAGTCCTGGACAGAAGTCCCATGGAGTCGGCAAAAGACTGGGAGATAGACCTAGATAAGGATTCTACCCAAGCCGGGGGTTCAGCCACAGGAGTCGGAGCAGCCTGAGAGACCACTGGGGATGCGATTCAAGGCTGAGGCATCGTCAGGTTAGAGCAGGCATCACAATGTGGTTAGGTGCTCGGTTCAGGCAGTAGGAGCTTACATGCAGTGCATACTGAATACAGCTTTGGAGCCTTGCTCCTCGTGTGAGACATGCTGCTGGAGTGGGGGCTCTGCCAGAAAAATCCCCAGAGAGTATATACAGAGGTCCACAACCAGAGGTTGTGGCTTACCAGACCGCTGGAGCGGTGTTGTGTGCCCTCCAGATCCCGAAGCCCGGACCCCCAAGCACCTCAGCAGGGATGCTGCAGACCAGTGCTTACAGCAGGGAAAACGCTGAGAAAATGGCCGCCGGAGCGAAGAGAGGGGGCGGGACTTACTCTGGGAGCGGGATCTGGAGGGCCATAGAGACTTACAGGGGAGGAGACATGTACTCAGTGAGGCGTGTCCCTCCCCTGTGCAGAACGGCCGCTGGGCGGAGCCGCGCTGTCCCTCTGCATGAATGACATGCGAGGGCAGTGAAACCGAAACTAGGCCTCCGGCGAAGCCGGGGCCTAAATTTGAGCGGTGCGGCCGGCGCGCAGGCACCATCGGCGCGGTTCTCAGGCGACAGCCAGAGAACCCGCCGGAAATGTCATAAAACACACTCAGCACACTCTCCCACAACAATAAAGTACAGGGACCCCCAATATATAAACGTCTCAGGTACTTAGCTTGCTGAGACGCAGGGTTCCAAGTCCCTGGGGATGAGTGCTCCGGTCCAGCAGGATCCTGAAGGGCTGCGGATGGAGACCGGTCTCCTGCCAAGCATGGAGAACCGTGCTGGCTCCCACTTCAAGCCAGAGCCCAGGAGGGATGGTGAAGGAGCACGCCATGTAAGGCTCCAGCCTTGGAATCAACCTTAACAGCACCGCCGACACAGTGGGGTGAGAAGGGACATGCCGGGGGTCCAGACTTGGACCCGCTTTTCTTCAACTCTTTCCAAAAATCAAAAATCAGATGAGAATGCATGTGTGGATGTATGCCTCCTGAACACAAAGCAATAAACTGGCTAGATCTGGTTCTCCAGGGGGTGTATAAGCTCAGAGGGAGGAGCTACACTTTTGAGTGTAGTACTTTGTGTGTCCTCCGGAGGCAGACGCTATACACCCATTGTCTGGGTCTCCCATAGGAACGATAAAGAAAAATGCATTTGATATGGTATTGAGCAGTGTGAGGGGTGCAGTTTTTAGAATGATGTCACTTTTGGGTATTTTCTGTCACATAGACCTCTCAAAATCACTTCAAACGCGATGTGGTCAGTAGAAAAAATTGGAGATATATGTGGGCTATATTGACTAAAATGGGCTTTGGCCCGCAATTTATCTTGTGGATGCAGTTGCTATATGCATCTCATTGGCAGCAGTTGTTAGTACAACCAGAGATCTAGTGGGATTTAAATCTGGTACTATGGTGAAAAAGATAGCATTATATGCAGATTATATATTCTTATTCTTGGGAGACTCTGGGAATTCACTCACTAATACAATGGAATTACTGAAAAATGTTGGTAAGATCTATGGTCTCACGATTAATTAGAACAAATCAGTATCTTTCCTCTGGACAGACCCATTGTCACAAGGATGAAATGACTGGACAGGGACAGTTAGGCTGGCCTCAGATTGGGGACCCTGAGCTGTCCCTCAGCTCAGAGGTTTGCTTGATGGTAGCGAAGTCCGAGTCGCCAGCGTAACCCCCCCAGCTCCTGTCCATGCCCTGGTGTAACTCCCCTCCCACTCCTCCACACAAGGGGTGAGCCGGGAACATAGTCACAAACCTCACAACTAAACACAGACAGGGGCAAAACCAAGACTCATACACACTGCAATCAAACACAAAAGGAGTGACAATCTGAACAGGGCAAATAACATAAAAGGGAGGATGTAAACAGACAACCGGGAAACTTCCATACCGCACAATAAGCACAACACAGATCACCAACTGATTGGATTATCACAATAATACCGCAGAAACAAAGGGCAACAGTGTCTACTGGCCCAGGCCACAGAATCAAATGCACTAACAGGATGCAGCAAAATCTCTTAATAAAGATGGAGGCAACAGGTTATGTTGAAGGCAGGACTGTCTAACTGTCCAAAATGTAGGGGAGAAGATGCCAGAATACTACATATGCTATACACTTGCTCGCGGCTGCATGCCTTCTGGACAGTAGTGATAGATATAATCTGCTTGCACGATTCCTAAAGAACCAATAGTATGTATTATGGGTTGTATGGAAAATATTCAGATAGAGGACACTGAGAAACTGACAGTAGCTCTGCAGTTATTTGCAGCTCCTAAGTTAATGGCTGAACACTTTACTGATGAGAATCCCCCATCTCGAAAAGAGTATACTAAACAGGTAGCTGCTATGGTTCATACTGAGAGGACAATATATCAGAAAAGAGGTAAAACTCCCAATGTCTTACGCTAGGTACGGGGAAGTACTAAGTGTGTGAGCGGAGAAAGGTAAGGGAAGGGGACCCCTGCGTCTAGGGAAAGGGGAGATGGTGACCCCTGACCAAACCTACTGCTGGTCCATGGGGTCCCTCACCACCCTAGATAGGTTCCGCACCTATACGACGAGCCGGAAACCTAATCCTAGCTATCCCTAGTGCTGAACCCTAATTAGGGAATTGGTGGGATGAGCTCTTCTTCAACCCCACTAAATGCTAAAGGAAAACACAAGGAGGACACACAAGGAAAATGAATGAACTACTAATCTACAGATGACTAAGGCAGGAATTCAGCAAAGCTTCAGTAACATTACTACAGATGGGAGCAAGCCACCTGCTTATGAACAGAGCAAGAATGGAATGAACTGAGTAATATCACCAGGACCAGTCCAGGGAAGAAGGGAATATTTAGGTACTAAGAGAGTATTGATGATCAGCAGCTGGGTGGAAGGTGAGCTCCTGCTGGTCCAAAAGGGGGAGAGATGAAAATCCAGCAGGAAAGCTACCTATTACAATAAATACTAACAGCAGGAATAATAGAAAATCAGGGCGCATTTTGTGCAACCAAACGCTGTGACCAGCTATTGCCAGAAACCACATGACTGTGACACAATGGATGTATTGAGCTGTTACAGCAATGCCTATATGCCCTATTGGAGACAGGATTGATATGCACACCTTTAACAAAAAAAACCAAAAAACATTCATAAGAATGGTTTAAAAAATGGCTTTATTACAGGAAATCAAATGCACATTCAACTGCACATTCTTGTCAAGCTATTATTATCTGGATATTATATTGAGGGTTGTTATTGCTTCTAAAAAAAAATGAAACTTTTTCTGAGAAATCTATAACATGTAATGTTTTAAAACTTAATAGAAACTATTTGATTTGAAAAAAAAAAGGGGGCATGAATTAGACCAGGTGTGAGTAGAAGGGAGGATTATATATGATGTGTATGAATCCTCTGATGTGCAGTTCATTTTGAACAAGAAAATGACTACTCTCCTGTGTGAATTTTATGATGTGCAGTAAGAGTTGTTTTCCTGTTAAAACATTTTCCACATTCTGAACATGAAAATGGCTTTTCCCCTGTATGGATTCTCTGATGACTAACAAGATCTAATTTAATCCTATAACACTTCCCACATTCTGAACATGAATATGGCTTTTCCCCTGTATGGATTCTCTGATGACGCATAAGATGTGATTTAATCCTATAACACTTCCCACATTCTGAACATGAAAATGGCTTCTCCCCTGTGTGAGTGCTTCTATGTTTAAAAAGATCTGCTTTGTTCTTAAAACATGTCTCACATTCTGAACATGAAAATGGCTTCTCTCCTGTGTGAACTCTTTGATGTGCAATAAGACTTGATTTCTTGGACAAATATTTTCCACATTCTGAACATGAAAATGGCCTCTCCCCTGTGTGAATTCTCTGATGTATAATAAGACTTGATTTGATGGTAAAATATTCTCCACATTCTGAACATGAAAATGGCTTCTCCCCTGTGTGAATTCTTCGATGTACAATAAGACTTGATTTCTTGACAAAATATTTTCCACATTCTGAACATGCAAATGGCTTCTCCCCTGTGTGGGTTCTTTTATGTTTAACGAGAGATGATTTCGCTACAAAACAGCTCCCACATTCTGAACATGAGAATGGCTTCTCCCCTGTGTGAATTCTCTCATGTATCGTAAGACTTCCTTTCCGGGAAAAACATTTCCCACATTCTGAACATGAAAAAGTTTTTCCCCCTGTATGAGCTTTTTGATGTTTAGCATTCCTCTTGTTATTTTCTTTTTGCTTAACAGTCTGTAATGAATCAGAAGATAGGTCCTGTTGATAAGGAATAGATGATAGATTTTTGTTGTGAAGGACTGGCTGTATATCTGGAATTATTTCACGCTCTTCAGATATATATGGCGTGATACCATAATCAGCTGCTTCAAAACTAGTAAATGGCAAATATCCTTCTGACGCACAGTCATCTGCAAGAAAAATATATATATATTTCTTTTTATTTCAGAAATGCTGTTTTGAAAAAATTAAATTAGTAGCTGACGAAGACAGGGGTACATACTGCAGACAGCAATGCAAAGACTAATACATTAGGTTATTGACCTCTTAATGACTGCTGATACACCTTTTCATGGTGGCCGTTAAGGGACCTTAATCCTTAGTGCTGCTTTTTTACGGTGTTGATGAATAATTGTATAGCGCTCCACAGTGAGCAAAAATCTAGAGGTTGACAACTGCATATGACAACGAACACCCTGTGGCATTGTTACTAATACGTTTTGGACCTGATTGAGGCCAATTAACTCCTTAGAGGCCAAAATTAATTGCAACTGCAGCATACAAATGATTAAAAGGGGGTTGTTATACTCTCTTCAACACTATAGCCCGACCCCCCCCCCCCTTCCCCGCATATCGTAAATGCACGTAACGGTAGTTGCCATTGGACCCAGAGGTAATCTGATGACCCCAGGGCACAGTGGCCTGTTATACTGTGCAAATAGCGGTGTCTAAAAGGCAGAGTCAGTTTGAAACTGGCAGGTCTCAGGCACTGCAGTGCACCAGTACAGCAATGCATGAGACTAAAGAAGAAAGAAATGCGCACAGAAAACACGAAAACTTTTTTGCCACTAAAAACACAAATATTGTGTTAAAACAAAAATAAACAAAAAAAAAAGTGTATACATAATTGCTATTGCCATGTCCGGAACGATTTATAAAAAGGTCAAGTTATTTACTTTTACGACAAACATAGTAAAAGGACAATTTTTACAATTCAAAAAATATAGCTTTTTCATCATACTATTGTTAAAAAAAAAACCCCAAAAACCCATGGTGGAGCTGAAAACAACAAACTGTAGCGCTGGCGTTCCTGTATTGCTCTGACCCTACCCAGCAGGGAAGCAGACTCACTTAGGCTGCAGCTAACCTGCACTCTTGCCCTGCTTACCCGCTGTCCTCCACAGGTGAATCTCCTTCCTCCTGCTCCCAGGGCCGAGAATGCGCCTAGGGTACGTGCGCGCCTACCCTGCTCTTGAGGGGCCGTCGGGCCATATTACAGAACTGCCTCTCACTGAGAGGCACTAGGTACTTAATGCACCTTCCTACTAGGATAGATGCCTGAGCAACATGGTCAGCCAATTAGTGTATGTCCGTCTAGCTAGCTAGTTGTCAAGTCCCGTTGTCCAGCATCCATTACTTGTGCTAGTGTTCATCTATCCAGTCCTGTCTCCCTGTCCCAGCCATACCATCTGTACCTGCCTGTCCTGTCTACCTCAGCCATCCCGGCTGCACCTGCCTGTACATGCGGCCGTAAGAGCCTGCCTATCCATACCTGAGCCCATCCCTGTGCTAGGGCTCAGTTTCCACTGGTCACTGCCCTGGGAGTGGCACCTGGCATCTGCTTCGGTAGGCACTTAGTAAAGTCCCTCCAATTCCTGGGTATGCCTGGGTCCCTCCTGTGGTCCAGTGGGTCCACTCTTGTTCGCCGCCTCATCAGAAGCAGCGAGGGTTTCGTCTGAGTCGCATTTTTGTGGGATTTATACGGAAACCACGTTGTAAGTGTAATGTGATCCCAATCTTATATGGAAAGTTATAAAAAAAAAAGTCATGTATCCCAAAATATTACTAATAAAAAACCCAACCCATCCCACACTAAACCAGCCCCCACTCAGGTCCGTCATCTGTCACTAGAAATATCGGGGGGTTCCACTTTACTGATACCATGTTTCCCCGAAAGTAAAACACAGTCTTATATTATTTTTTCTCTGAAAAATGCGCTAGAGATAATTTTCAGGGTAGGGCTTATTCTCGGGTAAACACGGTTGGGGTTAAGTTTACCACCCCCAAAAAAACACATACTCCCCTTCTCAGGAGAATCATACTCACCAGACCCAGGACGTCTGCGTCGCTCCCAGGTCCTCCTGTGATCTTCGGCAGGCAGTGGTGTAACTAGAGTTTGATGGGCCCCGATGCAAAGTTTGGACTTGGGCCCCCCTCTACGTACACTGACACTTGGGGTACGGAACAATAACACTCGGAGTACAGGATAATGCGCTGACACTTGGCTCTTTCCCTCAGCACCCAGCTTTCCCATATCAGAGCATGAGAAAGCTAGGTGCTGAGGGAAAGAGCCCTTTTCCCTCAGCACAAAACGTTCCCATCCCCTGCCTGTATCTTTGTCCCCCCTTGTATATAGTTCTCCAAATACTATAATGGCCCCCACATAGCCTTCCATGTTGTATAAAGGGTCCCACATAACCCTTCATATTAGTATGCAGCTCCATAGTCCTCCATGTATTATAATGCATTTCTCATAGTTCTCCATATATTATAATTCACCCCATAGTGCTCCATATATTATACTGCGCCCCATAGTCCTTCGTATATTATAATTCACCCCAGGCCTCCATATATGATGCAGCTAGCCCCCCCATGTATAATGCAGCCAGCCGTCCATGCTGCATGTATAATGCAGCCAGCCCCCCCATGTTCCATGTATAATGAAGCCAGCCCCCCATGCTCCATGTATAACGCAAGACCCCCCATGATCCATGTATAATGCAAGTGTGGCGCCCCTGACTTGGTCAGGCATCACAGAGTACTGCACCCATGCTGGGAGAGTGCTTCCAGGTAATTCCAAAAGGCCAGAATGAGGTGTGTACACACAGACACATAGCAACCAGGACTCCCACACCTTGAGGGGACCCTTGGGTAGCCCTGAAGAGGTTAACTTTCAATTCTCAGCAAGGGGTGTAGTGGAGGGGCTGGAAGCTAGATGCAGTGGCAGACAGGAAAAGGAGGAGGAGCAAGCCAGTCTGGAGCAGTGTACAGAAGTTGCTGAAGGGAGCAGACGTACAGCCACGCTAGCCAGACCCTGCAGGTATGGTAGCTGTTAGCAGGGAAGTACAGTGACCAGAAAGTCAGCCTGAAAGACACCTGAACAGAGGCAGTCGAGTACGGGGAATGCTGGTAATTACGCACAGCACAATAATGGTAATTACGCACAGGGAACAGGTCCCTAGAGTCAGATATAGATCTACTAATCTGCTAAAACTGCCGGTGAGGGGACTAGAGGTTCCTCACCAAAGATACAGAGTTCGAGCAACAGGGTAACCCATAAGGAGATAGGGCAAGAAGCCATCTCACCAGGTCCATGCTGCCGGCAAACGGGCCAGAAAGGGAAGGAGAGGCAGTAGCAACTTTCCCTGGATGAATCCCACGATACTGCAAGTGAGGGGTTATCCAAAACAAAAGAAGTGCAAGGAAGGCGAGTTAATAGCTACCCTCAGAATGGCCTGCAGGAATTCCTGGTTCCACCTGGTATAATCTCAGCATCGCCCGGGTTTCTCACCAACCATCCAAAAGTGAGTAAACAAGTTGAAAGACTTTCTGGACTGTGTTTGAGTTATTCTGCGACCTGTGGTTCCACATACATATACCCGAGCCCCTGGGGCCAGCCTCACTCTTGGGAGGCCAAAACAACAGACTGCAGACACCATCAGCCCCAGACGCTCGTTAAACTGCAGTGGCGGTCACCCCTCACCCTGACCACAAAACCGAGAGTGGCGTCACGACTCCTATACAAGTGAACCTGACATACCTTGCCAGAAGGGTCCCTTCAGAGAAGTCCCCGCAGTGCCCCGCAGGTGACCGCTGCAACGCTGTGGTAGGCAACTCACAAGCCCCCCCACGCTCCATGTATAATGCAAGCTCCCCCACGCTCCATGTATAATACAAGCCCCCCCATGCTCCATGTATAATGCAGGCAGCCCCCCTATGCTCTATGTATATGTGGCGCCCCTGACCTGGTCAGGCGCCACCGAGTACTGCACCCATGCTGGGACAGTACTTCCAGGTAATCCTGGAGGCTGGAATAGGGTGTGTACGCACAGACACATAGCAACCAGGTCTCCCACACTTTAGAGGGGACCGTTGGGCAGACCCAAGAGGGGGCTTTCCTCCACATCTCATCTAGGGGTGTAGGGGAGGGGCTGGAAGCTAAGGTGGCAGTGGCTGTAAGGAAAGTAGGAGGAGTTAGCCAGTCTGGTAGTGAAGAAGTGCAAAAAGGTGGCAAGAAAAAGAGGGACGCGCGCTGACACGCTAGTCAGACCATGCACGTGTAGTAGCCGTTAGCGGGGGAGAACGGTTACCAGCAAGTCGGTCAGAAAGACGCTGAGGAGGTCAGATGGTCGAGTACGGAGACTCCTGGTGACTAGGCACGCACGGGGAACAGGTCCCTAGAGTAGACGTCCATTTATTTGATCTGCTAAACCTGCCGGTGAGGGGAACCACAAGTCCCACACCAACCAACTAGAGTCCGAGCCTCTATAGGCCCATAAGGAGGATCGAGCATGGAGCCATCTTCCTTGGTCCACGCTGCCGGCAAACGGGCCAAAAAGGGGAGAAAAGGCAGTAGCGACTTCCCTGAATGAATCCCACGGTACTTTAAGTCAGGGGTTATCCGAAACAAGAAGTGCTAGGAAGGCAAGTTAACGGTTACCCTTAAACCGGCCTAAAGGATACCTGGTTTCTCCTGGTTTAATCTCAGCATCGCCCAGGTTCCTCAACAACTGAAAGTGAGTAAAACAAGTTGAAAGACATCTTGGACTGAGACTGAGTTATTCCGGGACCTGTTGTTCTACACACCCGAGCCCCTGCCTGGAGCCAGCCTCACTCACGGGAGGCCATACCACCAGACTGTAGACCCCATCAACCCCAGACGCTCGTTAAACCTGCAGTGGCGGTCACCCATATTCCTGACCGCAAACCGTGAGTGGCGTCACGACCCCCATGTAAATAAACCTGACATACCTGTGGCCAGAGATACCAAAGTGAAGACCCTGTGGCGTCCCCGAAAGGTGGAGTGGTGTCCCTGGGGCGACCGCTGCAGGTGGGCGAGACACATTATGCAGGCAGCCCCCCCATGCTCCATGTATAATGCAGGCATCCCCCCCATGTATAGTGCTGGCAGCCCCCCCATGCTCCATGTATAATGCTGGCAGCCCCCCCATGTATAGTGCTGGCAGCCCCCCCATGCTCCATGTATAATGCTGGCAGCCCCCCATGCTCCCCCCCCACCCCCCTTCCCGGCCCCTGGCCACCGTGTATGCACTGATTTTAAAGAAAAACAAACAAAAAAAAAACCCAAAATACAAAAGTTCTTACTTCTCTCCTCATTCCCCGCTGCTGGCCTCTCGTCTCCTGGTTCCCCCGCTGCTCCGTCCTCACCTCTCCTACAATCCCCTGCAGCTGCGGTCGGCGACCTCCCACCCTGTGCTCTGTGCTTTCAGCACAGCGGTTGTACAGGAGTGACTTTACGCGCAGGCACAGAAGGAAAATAATGGAGCGTGGAGCTGCACAGGCCGCTCCACGCTTGTTCATTGTTGCTGTGCGTGATGACGGGGGAGGGAGGCACGGTGCCGCCGCTGACAACGGGCAGGGGGGCCCGGTGTCAGCGGCGGCACCGGGTCATATAGCGGCCGCGTGGTCTGCGCCAGATCAGCGCAACTCCTCTCACTGAAAGGAGCTGCTTGCTGATCTGCAAAGCGGGTCCCTAAGCTGCCGGGCCCGGTCGCAGTAGCAACCTCGGTAGTTACGCCCATGCCCTCCAGCAGGTATGCTCCTCGCGGTTCTCCCCTACTTCTGGCTGACACTTACATCCGATCGATCGCGCACACACACACACACACACACACACACACACTCCGTGCATTCCACCGCACTGCATCCCAGGTTCCCTTGCTGGCCTGAACCAATTGGTATCTCTGAATGTGGTGAATGTGTGTGATCTGATGTGTGGGTGTGCGATCTGACGCATGTGGGTGTGTATTCCACCGCAGGTCCTTGACGCATTCCACTGCAGGTCCTCCCTTTCGGCGTCTGGTGAGTATGATTGCGGGGTCTTCTTTCTCCTGTTTTGGGGGTGTCTGCTTTCTATAATGAAGTGTCCTGCAGGAGTCTTTAACTTTTTTAGCTGCTGGACACTTCATTATTGAACCGCAACTAGGGCTTATTTTCGGAATAGGGCTTATATTTAAGCCGCACGCCGAAAATGCTGAAAATTCCTGCTAGGGCTTATCTTTGGGAAAATGGTAGAAGAAAAAGGCTCTAAAAAAGTGACATCACCTACCCCTCATATAAAATCCAGTGAAATCTGCGCTCCCAAATTGAAATGCTCCCCCCTGCCGTCCTTCTGAGCCCTAAACCTCAGTAAGCGGACAGATATTTGGCATTATTGTGGAGGGGAGAACACAATTAATGTAATGGGTGCCAGAAGCACAAGCTGGGCTTAATGTTTGGGCACTAAAATGGTATATTCCCAATTGTGCAGGAAAAAAAAAATATGACGTGGATGTTATAATATAGTCGGTTCACCTGTACAGGAATTTGAAAAGGTGCAATTTCTACATTGGGGTCACTTTTGGGGGAGTTTTCTGCTGCTCAAGGCACCTAAGGGGTTCTGCAAATGTCACCTGCAAACTATTTTAGCAAAACTTGTTAATCAAAAGCAAGTTAGAGCTCCTTCCTGCTCAGCCCGTGTGTGGCCAAACAGTAGGTTTTCACAACATATAGGGCATTACAGTGTTCAGGAGAAATTGCGCAATAAATTGTGGGGTCCCGTTTAACTTTTTAACCCTTGTGTAACTGAAAGACTTGCAGCTAAGAATTTTTCTTTAATTTTTACCACTAAAATATTATATTTCCACGTCCCAATGTGATAAGGTTCTTTGACGCACCTCTGGGTTCAAAATGCTTTCTAAACCCCCAAATAAATTCCTTAAGCAGTGAAATTTCCAATATCTGGTTTCTTCTGGGGTCTTCTGAGGGCTCAGCGAATGGAGTGGGCTATCTAGTCAAATGGACCTGCTTTATAAAAACCAAGTATAGCTCCTTCCCATCCGATCCCTGCCGAGTGCTCAAACAGTAGTTCCCAACCACACATGAGGTATTGTCACGTCCAATATAAAATTGCATATCAAATTTTCCAGTCTATTCTCTCCTATTACCCCTTGTGTGAATTAAAACTTTGAGGCAAAAATACAATTTTAGCAGAAAAAAAACACTAGAATGTAATATAAATATATATATATATATATATATATATATATATACACAGTGCCTACAAGTAGTATTCAACCCCCTGCAGATTTAGCAGGTTTACACATTTGGAATTAACTTGGCATTGTGACATTTGGACTGTAGATCAGCCTGGAAGTGTGAAATGCACTGCAGCAAAAAAGAATGTTATTTTTTTTTTTTATTTTTTTTTTAAATAGTGAAAAGTTTATTCAGAGGGTCATTTATTATTCAACCCCTCAAACCACCAGAATTCTGTTTGGTTCCCCTAAAGTATTAAGAAGTATTTCAGGCACAAGGAACAATGAGCTTCACATGTTTGGATTAATTATCTCTTTTTCCAGCCTTTTCTGACTAATTAAGACCCTCCCCAAACTTGTGCACAGCACTCATACTTGGTCAACATGGGAAAGACAAAGGAGCATTCCAAGGCCATCAGAGACAAGATCGTGGAGGGTCACAAGGCTGGCAAGGGGTACAAAACCCTTTCCAAGGAGTTGGGCCTACCTGTCTCCACTGTTGGGAGCATCATCCGGAAGTGGAAGGCTTATGGAACTACTGTTAGCCTTCCACGGCCTGGACAGCCTTTGAAAGTTTCCACCCGTGCCGAGGCCAGGCTTGCCGGAAGGGTCAAGGCTAACCCAAGGACAACAAGGAAGGAGCTCCGGGAAGATCTCATGGCAGTGGGGACATTGGTTTCAGTCAATACCATAAGTAACGTATTCCACCGCAATGGTCTCCATTCCAGACGAGCCCGTAAGGTACCTTTAAGCGTCATGTCAAGGCTCGTCTACAGTTTGCTCATGATCAATTGGAGGACTCTGAGACAGACTGGTTCAAGGTTCTCTGGTCTGATGAGACCAAGATCGAGATCTTTGGTGCCAACCACACACATGACGTTTGGAGACTGGATGGCACTGCATACGACCCCAAGAATACCATCCCTACATTTAAGCATGGTGGTGGCAGCATCATGCTGTGGGGCTGTTTCTCAGCCAAGGGGCCTGGCCTGGTCATTTCATCCATTGCATCAATGGGAAGATGGATAGCACAGTCTACCTGGAGATTTTGGCCAAGAACCTCCGCAACTCCATCAAGGATCTTAAGATGGGTCGTTATTTCATATTCCAACAAGACAACGACCCAAAGCACACAGCCAAGAAAACCAAGGCCTGGTTCAAGAGGGAAAAAATCAAGGTGTTGCAGTGGCCTAGTCAGTCTCCTGACCTTAACCCAATTGAAAACTTGTGGAAGGAGCTCAAGATTAAAGTCCACTTGAGACACCCAAAGAACCTAGATAACTTGGAGAAGATCTGCATGGAGGAGTGGGCCAAGATAACTCCAGAGACCTGTGCCGGCCTGATCAGGTCTTATAAAAGACGATTATTAGCTGTAATTGCAAACAAGGGTTATTCCACAAAATATTAAACCTAGGGGTTGAATAATAATTGACCCACACTTTTATGTTGAAAATGTATTAAAATTTAACTGAGCAACATAACTTGTTGGTTTGTAAGATTTATGCATCTGTTAATAAATCCTGCTCTTGTTTGAAGTTTGCAGGCTCTAACTTATTTGCATCTTATCAAACCTGCAAAATCTGCAGGGGGTTGAAGACTACTTGTAGGCACTATATTATATATATATGGTGAATAGAGGTCGCTACTCACCTGGGCGGTTATCTGTAGGAATCTCCTCTTTACTCCGCTCATCACCCCTCACATATGTCTCTGTAGTATTAATATGGGGCAGATCTTCCCCCTGAAACAAATATTGTAAAAGTCACAGACAGATGGAGAAGTCCCATCTATGATCAGCTCTAATCCTGCCATCTCCACCGCTCTCATTACACAAGTATAACACATATAATACTGGAGGATAAAACAAGACTGAGCACAAGACCTTCACAGCCGTCTACACATCATAGGGAGATTTCATGGCACCTTCTCTCCATCTACCTGATGATCCTGAGGAACATCGGAATCTTCTTGTTTATAGTCCTGTGGGAGAAGAGGACGGGGACATCTCTCTGGTGTTGTCCTCTTACTGGATAGAACTGGAGGAGACACATACAGGGGCTGAATTCATTCCTTACATACAGATAATTATAGGCCGTGTGTATTTAGTCCTGTCTATTACCTGGTGATGTGAGGGGCCGGGGAACCTCCATCATGACGTCCTTGTACAGATCTTTGTGTCCTTCTAAATACTCCCACTCCTCCATGGAGAAATAGACGGTGACGTCCTGATACCTTATAGGAACCTGACACATACAATGATACCGTCACCCCCGATCCCTTCATAGCGTTACTGTATAATGTCCCAGCATTCCCAGCAGTGTCACCTCTCCAGTCAGCAGCTCAATCATCTTGTAGGTGAGTTCTAGGATCTTCTGGTCATTGATGTCCTCATGTACCGGGGGGTGAGGTGGAAGCCCCATGATTGGGCTCAGGGGTCTTCCCCATCCCTCAGACACAGGGGCCTGACAGCGCTCACTAGAGGTCTTCTTCACTACTGTGTAATCCTGGTTATGGAGAGACACAGTAAGAAATCTCACTCCAGACATTTCCAGAGTCCTCACCTCTCCAGTTCTGTCCATCTGTTATTCCCATAGATAAGAATGATGTAATTTAACGTCATCAGAATCTCTCACCTCTCCAGTAAGCCGGAAGAGGATCTCTAGGGTGAGGTGTAATATCCTCTCCGCCATCTTGTCCCTGTCCAGGTCCATCCTTCACGGGGCAGTCAGAAGAATTCTCTTCTATAGAAGATCTCCACTGAGAGTATCCAATATTGTAGGACCTAAATGGAGAGAAGATGTGATGTAACATCAGAAATAATCCGGTGTAAGGGCATGTGTGCACGTTGCTTAATTTCATGCATTTACACTGCGTTTAGCACTGCAGCGTAAATGCATGCTTTCTGCATTCCCAGCACAATCTATGAAGATTGTGCATAATCCAGGCGCACAATGCTCTTTTGAACGCGTTTTCAGAATCAAAAATTTGACAAAATCACTGCGTTTAAAAATGCAACATGTCACTTCTTCCGTGCATTTTAAATGTTGCTCCCGCTCTGTCTATAGGAGAACCAGCATCCCGAGCGCATGAAATCGGCATTTTTATTTCTGGTTTTCAGTTGTTTTTGGCCGATTCATCAACTGCAAGTTTTTAGAAAGTCACAAAATTTGTCACATATGTTCTCCAGTTCACCCTGAGCTGTTTTGATATATAAAAGATTTTTGGTAACATTTTCTGAGTCTTTTCGCCATGTGAATATTTTTAATTTGTGTAAAATTCATGCATCACTTGCGCCATTCTGAAAAGCTTTGAGCAAAAAACTTCAATTAATACCAGAAAGCAAAAAAGTGACTAAAGTCCGCTTTACACGCTACAATAAATCTTACAATGTGTCGGCGGGGTCACGTCGTAAGTGACGCACATCCGGCATCGTAAGTATGATTGTAGCGTGTAAAACCTCCGGGCAATTGCGATTGAACGAAAATCCGTTCATCGCATGCACGTCGTTCATTCCTCAAAAATTGAACGTGCGTTTGTTCAATGTTCCCGAGGCAGCACACATCGCAGTGTGTGACACCCCGGGAACATTCAACGACAGCTTACCTCCGTCCGCGGCTCCCGCCGACAATGCGGAAGGAAGGAGGTGGGCGGGAGGTTTACGTCCCGCTCATCTCCGCCCCTCCGCTTCTATTGGCCGGCTGCCGTGTGACGTCGCTGTGACGCCGAACGTCCCTCCCACTCCAGGAAGTGGATGTTCGCCGCCCACAGCGAGGTTGTATGGACGGGTAAGTATGTGTGACGGGGGTTAATCGTTTGTGCGGCACATTCAACAAATTGAACGTGCCGCACATACGATGGTAGCGGTTTACGATCGCATACGATATCGTATATGAAATTGTAACATGTAAAGCAGGCTTTAGGCCTGTTTCACATGTAAGTGAAAAACACAGACGTTCTTCACTGACGTGTAAAAAACGCATATGTCCTTCCACGTTTCGTGATTCACGGCACACGTGGCTTGTCCATGTGCAATACTTGAGCATCTCTTATGCTCACCTTTCCCGTTCCTGCTGTCCGTGGTGCTGAACTCTTCGGTTCTCCAGCATCCGGCTCCCGCTGCCTCTGCTCTCTGCAGCTACTTCCGGGTCGGCTCTAGCTGCATTCATGAATATTCTTGAGCCGGGCAGGAAGCTGCAGAGAGCGTCACTGGAAGGGGAGTTGAAAATGTTTATTATTTTAAATGTCCATTTTTTTCTGGCACGTGTTTCACGCATCACACCATAGTGTGGTCCGTGGGATATCAGTGATGCCAGAAAAAACGGTCAGTGAAAAATCACTGATGTGTGCGCAGACCCATTCATCATAAGAAATGATGAATACGGACTGAAGTTTTCTGAGTCGGAGCCGGTTATACCAGCAGAGCGGAGGAAACCGGGAACATTCAGTGGAGGGAAAACTTTGTCGCTTTCTACTTGAATCCTTCTTTCCCCGAGATGTAACTGCCTCTGATACATCCAGGACCGAACGGCGGAGGCCAGAACCAGCGGCCATTAGAGAAGGGGGCAGAGCGGGAGAGAGCAGGGGGAATTCAGGGGAGAGAGCGGGGAGGATTCAAGGGGGGCGCAGAGCGGGAGAGAGCGGGGAAGATTCAGGGGCAAGACGTGACAGAGAAGAAAAAACCACAAGAGAATAATGAGGACCCTGCACCTACCTCCACCTGCAGAGCCGCACACTAGATATATAATACCCTGCACCTACCTCCACCTGCAGAGCCGCACACTGGATATATGGCTGCTCTGTGCTTACAGGACCTGTGATGATGTCACATGGAGGGGAGGAGTCAGGGGTCACATGATCAGCTCCTCAGTGTATGCAGGACTCTGCTGTGCTGGTTGTCATGGTGCTGGATGAGGGGAGGTTATGTGTGGGGTCAGGAGGGGTTTACAGTGTGAATGTAGCAGAGCCGTGTGTGTACGAGGTGTACGGAGCGGAGCCGTGTGTGTACGAGGTGTACGGAGCAGAGCCGTGTGTGTATAAGGTGTACGGAGCGGACCCGTGTGTGTACGAGGTGTACGGAGCAGAGCCGTGTGTGTACGAGGTGTACGGAGCGGAGCCGTGTGTGTATAAGGTGTACGGAGCAGAGCCGTGTGTGTATAAGGTGTACGGAGCAGAGCCGTGTGTGTACGGAGCAGAGCCGTGTGTGTACGGAGCGGAGTCGTGTGTGTACGAGGTGTACGGAGCAGAGCCGTGTGTGTATGAGGTGTACGGAGCGGAGCCGTGTGTGTACAGAGCGGAGTCATGTGTGTACGAGGTGTACGGAGCAGAGCCGTGTGTGTACGGAGCAGAGCCGTGTGTGTATGAGGTGTACGGAGCAGAGCCGTGTGTGTACGGAGCAGAGCCGTGTGTGTACGAGGTGTACGGAGCAGAGCCGTGTGTGTACGAGGTGTACGGAGCAGAGCCGTGTGTGTACGAGGTGTACGGAGCAGAGCCGTGTGTGTACGAGGTGTACGGAGCAGAGCCGTGTGTGTACAAGGTGTACGGAGCGGAGTTGTGTGTACGAGGTGTACGGAGCAGAGCCATATGTGTACGAGGTGTATGGAGCAGAGCCGTGTGTGTATGACGTGTACGGAGCGGAACCGTGTATGGAGTGGAGCCATGTGTGCAGAGCGAAGCTGCGTGTGTACAATGGGTACGGAGTGGAGTCTCGTGTGTGCGGAGCAGAGCCGTGTGTGTGCGACGTGTATAGAGCAGAGCGGTGTGTGTATTGGATGTACAAAATGGATCCATGTGTGTACGGAGCGGAGCCATGTGTGTACAACTGTTTGAGGTTTTGGAAGAAGCTAGTCTTCAAGATGGGACTGGAGAAGGATTTCCAGAGCAATTGGAAGAAAGACGGGACCTGGTGGTAAATGCCTGTAAAAGTCAGTGCATTGTGTGGTGCGAGGAGATGAAACCACCGTGGAGGATAAACGAGAGGCCATTCAGTTAGCTCATGAAAGGCAGCTCACTGGGGAAGAAGCTAGGAACCATCAGCAGTCATTCACAACAACACCCACCATGAGGGAATCACCAATAGAGTCCCACAAGGCCGTTTAATGAGGATTTCTTCCAAGACTTTGAACATCATTGTCAGTTAATGAAAGTTCCAGAACAGGAGTGAGTCCGACATCTGTTGAGGTTCTTAGATGGTGAAGCTTCAGAAGCGCATCGAGTTATGGACCCTCTGTGGAACCGCGAGTATGAGGACATTAAGGAAACCGTCCTGCAGCATTCTGTGATATCTCCAGAGACCTGCAAGGACTCTTCAGCCTGGAATGGGGAAGACTCCTACAATTACAGTAGTGTTCTACGTAATAGCCGTCCAATATGACTATCCAGATTATACACTGATTTTGGAATATAAATTATGTTAACACATGTCAAACAATTTACCAGTAGGTGGAGTAGATTCTTAGAAAAACCCCATATTCCGCATTCATGATCTGCAGGTTTTTGAGTCAGTGTATTTGAATAATTAATTGAAGGGGGGGGGGGCGGTGTTCAGAATAATCACATTGTGGAGTTACATTAGTGAGGTCAATCATTCTGTGAAGAAACCGGTCTGAATCAGGTAGCCCTGAGGTCGTTCGGCACATGCTGTGCAAAACTTATATTGAGGTGCAGACAATGATAGGCTGTTCAGCTAATCAACCAACAAGGGGAGATAATTTGCTAGATCTAGTCCTGTCAAGTAGACCAGATACAATTTCAGATATACGGTGGGGGGGGGGGGGGGGGGAATCATTAGTCAGCCACCAATTGTGCATGTTCTCCCACTTAAAAAGATGAGAGGCCTGTAATTGATTTCATAAGTGACCACAACTATGAGAGACAAAATGAGAAAACATCCAGAAAATCACCGCGTCTGATTTGGCAAGATTTTTGGTGGAAAATAAGTATTTAGTCACCTAAAAACATGCAAGATTTCTGGCTCTCACAGACCTGTAACTTCCTCTTTAGGAGGCTCCTCTGTCCTCCACTCATTACCTGTAGTAATGGCGCCTGCTTGAACTTGTTATCAGTATTAAAGACGCCTGTCCATAACCAAGTTTGCGTTAATCATTTATTTCAATAAATGATCATTAGTTAAAGGGGTTATCCGGTTTCTTTTGACTTTTTTTTATTACCCTACTGGGCTACATTGGGGCAGGTAAGTAGCTAGAGAGCACTTACCTGCCCCGCTGTCAGCCCCTCTCCCCCGGCTCAGAGTGGTCATGTGACCGCACCTGCCGCGATTTTGCTGCTTCCGGTCATTTCATGTCAACATGGGCAGGGCCATGTTGCCATGCAAATCTGGAACAGCATGTCGCCTCCCTGCTGGGCGGCTACAGTGCAATGAGCCCCGCCCCCCTTCCCTGCACCCTCCCACACATTCCCCCGCACCCCGTACTCCGCCCACAACCTCCCCCTGCACTGCTGTGGGGTCCGTCACCTGGGGGAGGGGCCTGGCGGCGGCTGCCGTGGTGTCAGCGCCAGCACCGCGGGCCCCCTGCTCAGGATCGCACATTCAAATGTACCGGCATCACAGATCACAGATGCCGGTACATTTGAAAGCGCTGATGAGAAGCAGCGCTGCTGCTCATCACTGTCCCGCTGTCTGTGCTCTCTTCAGCACAGCGGTGACGTCACTACTGTGCTGATATGTCCAGAGCACAGACAGCGCGCGAACGTGCAGGAGCAGCGGGGACCGAGGACGGGTGAGTATGTACTCCCTACATGTGTCCCCTATGGGGGTGGGGTGGGGAGTCGGTGCAGAGCCATATGTGTGTGTGTGCGGTGCAGAGCAATATGTGTGCGTGTGCGGTGCAGAGCCATATGTGTGCGTGTGCGGTGCAGAGCCCGATGTGCGTGTGCGGTGCAGAGCCCGATGTGCGTGTGCGGTGCAGAGCCCGATGTGCGTGTGTGCGGTGCAGAGCCATATGTGTGTGTGCAGTGCAGAGCCATATGTGTGTGTGTGGTGCAGAGCCATATGTGTGTGTGTGGTGCAGAGCCATATGTGTGCGTGTGGTGTGCAGAGCCCGATGTGCGTGTGCAGTGCAGAGCCCGATGTGCGTGTGCGGTGCAGAACCCGATGTGCGTGTGCGGTGCAGAGCCCGATGTGCGTGTGCGGTGTAGAGTCCGATGTGCGTGTGTGCGGTGCAGAACCATATGTGTGTGTGTGGTGCAGAGCCGTATGAGTGTGTGTGGTGCAGAGCCATATGTGTGCGTGTGGTGTGCAGAGCCATATGTGCGTGTGCGGTGCAGAGCCCGATGTGCGTGTGCGGTGCAGAGCCATATGTGTGCGTGTGGTGTGCAGAGCCCGATGTGCGTGTGCGGTGCAGAGCCCGATGTGTGTGTGTGTGGTGCAGAACCATATATGTGCATGTGTGGTGCAGAACCATATGTGCGTGTGTGTGGTGCAGAGCCATATGTGCGTGTGTGTGGTGCAGAGCCCGATGTGCGTGTGCGGTGCAGAGCCCGATGTGCGTGTGCGGTGCAGAGCCCGATGTGCGTGTGCGGTGCAGAGTCCGATGTGCACGTGTGCGGTACAGAACCATATGTGCGTGTGTGTGGTGCAGAGCCATATGTGCGTGTGTGTAGTGCAGAGCTATATGTGTGTGTGTGTAGTGTGCAGAGCCATATGTGTGCGTGTGTTGTGCAGAGCCATAGGTGCGTGTGCGGTGCAGAGCCCGATGTGGTGTGTGGTGCAGAGCCCGATGTGGTGTGTGGTGCAGAGCCTGATGTGGGTCTGTTATTTGCAATGCTGTAGTGATAACAGGTCAGTGCTGAGGCTGAATACTGACAGGGAATGTGTGTGCAGGGGGCGGGCAGGGGGCGAGGCTGGACACTGGGGTGGGGCTGGACACTGAGGCCGGTCGGTGCCAGCTCTGACTGAGGTTTTGCACAGGAAGTGGTCAGATTGCTAGAGCTGAATGTAAACAAAGAGCTGCAGAGAATAAAGGGTGAATTCAAGAGGAACAAAAGTTAGAAAACAAAAAATAACAATGTAGGTGTGTTTTATATGACAATACAACACAGATTAGCTTACCAAACATTTTTGAGTTTATGTCGGACAACTCCTTTAAGGATTCAGCAACAGTAGAAAGAAAAACGCAGCATTCACCAAATGGCAAAAAAAAATCTACTTTTATTTCTTAATTTATAAATTCAAATAGATCTTCCCAGCGGAGAATAGGAAAAAGTATGACGGGAGGCAGCCATTTCGCATCCACTAACTCTTCCTCTAGCCCTGAGTGTTTGCATCAGTGCATTAATTAATTATTAATTAAGAACCAATTAAAAAGCAAAAAACAATATTCCAAGTGTAGGAGGGATAATGTTGTAAATTCTACCAGACATTAGATGGAGGACTCCACCCTGCATCTTACAAGGAAGACTGAAAAGAGGTTCTGACGCACACTAAATGCCATCAATGTATAAGGGAACTCTGGTACTGCATTACTGCTATATGAAAAAATGAGATTTTTAGTTTATGAATTGGCCAATGCATGTAAGTTAGATTTTTAGTCTATATATATATATATATATATATATATATAGCAGTAATGCAGTACCAGAGTTCCCTTATACATTGATGGCATTTAGTGTGCGGCTGTATCCATTTTGTATTTGCTAGGTTTTTTTCAGCTGGCACCTATACACACTTGTAGGATGTGCAGGTCAGTCTTTTGAAATATTTGCAGTGAGTTTTTTTCTGACTGAGCACTCCGCCCTATAAACCAGGCTGTGTTCACAATCCTTATACCAGGAGTCCTAGCTGCCCAGACATGGAGGTTAGTCCAGATAGTGGCATTTCAAGTTACATTTTTAGTCTAGCTGCCCAGGCATGGATGTTTTTAACCTAGATAGTGGCATTTTAGTTAGGGACCCAGAATATTGAGATTTACCTTGCCGTTTGGTTTCCGGGCTTACATGGATTGGCCAATTCATAAACTAAAAATCTAATTTTTTCATATAGCAGTAATGCAGTACCAGAGTTCCCTTATGCATTGATGGCATTTAGTGTGCGGCTGTATCCATTTTGTATTTGCTAGGTTTTTTTCAGCTGGCACCTATACACACTTGTAGGATGTGCAGGTTAGTCTTTTGAAATATTTGAAAAGAGGTTGTAGACACCATGTAACCGATTCCCTACAGCTAACAATAAGCCTACTACACTATACACTGTGCATCAATGCTACCTCACAAAGTCATCACAATGTAATAAATGTCATGTGAGCTGATTCTATATAGCTAATGTTTTCCTGTTCCAGTATATGTATCATTTAGCCTGAAATGATGGACCCTGAGGAAGACATCGCTTGAAACACGCGTCGGGGTATTGCAGCATACAGGACCTGTGACCATTCCCTAAGGTATAGGATCTCCTCAAATACCTCATTCTATCAGATACACTGAAAGATATCTTGCATATTGCACTTTATGGAAGTTCCTTTTGCCTATTCTTACAGACACCTTAATACATTTATTTATTAGAAATTTGGTCATAGCACTAAGCACTTTATTGTTCTGTAATACCGCTGCTGAACACCAGGGAATTTTCTTGTCTTTATTTGATTTTATACTTCACTTCTGACTATGGTAATTTTAACATGTACAGTATATAAAAATTAATTCTGTTATTTGTTTATGTGTGCCGAAACAACTGGACCAATCTGAACCACATTAGGCACATCGGTAAATTAGGCACTATGGAATGAAACATGATGTCCCAGATGTGATCAATTAGATTCAGGACTGGGGAATGGGTAGTCCAGTCCATTGCATCAAAGCCTTCATCATGCAGAAACTGCTGGCACACTTGAGCAACATGAGGCCTAGCATTGCTATGCATCAAAAGAAACCCAGGGCCCACTGCATCTGCATATGGTCTCACAAGGGGTCTGAGGATCTCATCCCGCTACCTAATGGCAGTCAGGGTACCTCTGGCTACCACATGGAGGGCTGTGCGGCCCTCCAAAGAAATGCCTCCCCACACCATTACTGTGCCACTGCCAAACCAGTCTTCCTGGAGGATGTTGCAGGCAGCAAAACATTCTCCAAGGCATCTCCAGACTCTGTCATGTCTGTCATGTCTGTCACATGTGCTCAGCGTGCACCTGCTCTCATCTGTGATGAGCACAGGGCGTCAATGTTGAATCTGCCAAGCTGGGTGTTTTCTGGCAAATGACAATCGCTATGCACAGTGTTGGCCTGTTAGCATAACACCAGCTTGTGGACGTCAGTCCCTCATACCACCCTCATGGAGTCTTTTTCTGACAGTTTGAGCAGATACATGGATACTAGTGGCCTGCTGAAGGTCGATTTGTAGGGCTATGGCACTGCACTTGCACAAAGGAGGAGGTAGTGGTCTTGCTGCTGGGTTGTTGCCCTCCCATGTCCTCCTTCACGTCTCCTGGTGTAGTGGCTTGTCTCCTGGTATCTGCTCCATGCTCTGGACACTGTGCTGATAGACACAGCTAACCTTCTCACCACAGATCACATTTATGTATCATCCTGGATAACTTGCACTACCTAAGCCACTTCTGTGGGTTGTAAATACCGCCTCATGCTACCTCTAGAGGTGAGAGCAATGACAAAATGCAAAAGGGCCCAAAACAACAGCCAAAAAGGCTGAGAACAGAGAAATGGTCTCTGATCACCGCCTGCAGAACCGCTCCTTTGTAGTGGGTGTCTTGCTAATTGCCGATCATTTAGATCTGTTTTTTGTTCCATTTGCACAAGAGCAGGAGAAATTGATTCACAATCAGTGTCGCTTTATAACTGGACAGGATGATTTCACAGTAGTGTGATTGATTTAGAGATGCATTGCGTTGTTCATCTGTTCCCTTTTATTTTTTTGAGCAGTGTATTTTATATTGCAGATGGTACTCTTTGGAGGGGTCTTGCTCCAATTTTAGATAATAATTAGAATCCCCTAACATGCTTTCTCCTTCCTTCCCATACCATTTTTTATTTAGAATCACCACACCCCCTCCTTTGTCAGCATTTCTAATCACTATGTCACTATTTTCCTTTCGGGTCCTGATCACTACTAGTTCCTCCTTAGATAAGTTCTCACTTTTTTCATCCCTCGTGAAGGATCTGATATCTCTTATCAATAAATGATGGAAGGTATTAATTTGTTCCTCTTATGATGTATTGGATAAAAGTTAGAATATCTTCTTACATCGACATGTCGAGGCTGCATCCTCTCTATCTGATTTATAAGAGGTTCATTTTCTTCTGTATTTTTTCCATTTTTATTAAATATCATAAAATGCCTCTAGATGGTAAATTGATATCTAAAAATAGAGAAAAGGGGTCAGCCCCAAACTGTGGGAAAAAGGACAGGCCTCGCTTTATTAATGAAGTCTCCCCCTGTGATCATTTATGGTCAGACAGATGCCTACGTCTTATACCTTTTGGGTACCTGACTGGTTACTGCTCCCGGACCTTCTTGGTTTATTGCAACCTCCTCTAGAACCCCTGGGTTTCCTTTTCTTTTTGTGGCTCTTGTTGTGTTCACAATTGGAAAAAAAAATGTGATTTTGTTTTTTCGTGTGTGGTATTAGCAACTCCCCTCCCAAATTTTGAGGCAGTGGGTTGGGATCCCTCACTAAAAATGTTTTCGGGGTTGATAGAGTTAATTGAGTGGTGCCAGCATAATGTACACGTTCATTTATCTCCAGATCAATGAGGAGTGTATTGCATAGACCATTATTATAGCTCTCCAATACATTAATTGGCTCATCCTCATCTAAATGTATTGAAAAAAATTGAATTATCAAGGTTCGTTTAATCTACCTTATCTGGTAGCTGGGGTGAATTTGGACATGGTAGTTGTATTCAGAGGTGTTTCGATCAATCCACTGTTTGGATGATTTTGGCTCTCAATATCACAGGGGAGTATAATTACACCCTCCTATTCTTTGCAGTCATTACTAGAACTCCTGCTAGAATATGGTACAGGGGTAGGATGATTCGGGTTCTGAACGTACTCCCCCTCACATTCCTTCCCTCAGGGGTCAAAACCATTTCCCTTTTTCCTCCTTGACCCTGGGTCTCCGAACAAGGTTTGGGGTAGTTCCCTCTGATAACACTTATACCTCTGTGATTCTGGTAATCAGACCGAGGTGTATATAGCTGCCCTCTGGTATTATTTCTAATGGCAGGAAGGAAGGGGAAAGAAACGGGAACAAAATTGAGGTTATGCAGTGGCTAGCCCAATCCCTGGAGCTTAATCTAATAGAACACTTGTCAGGTGACATAAAAAATGCCGTTTCTGAAGAAAAGCCAACAAATACATTGTGGGATGTAGTTGTGGCGCCCCTGAGGCTTCCGTCGCCACAGAGATATTGCACCTCAGCCAGAGGTGTGGTATCCCATCCCGGGTAAGAATGGGGTCAACTACCGGTGCACAGACAAAACTCGCACACACTAATTGGTAGGCATACACCGAGGCAGGGATAGTGGCAGCAACCCCCATAGATGTGTAGCTCATGGGGCCGTAAGTCCCATTTCTGGTCCCATTGGTGTGGGTGGGGCCTAGTCAGTGGGTGTGTGGGAGGAGTCAGAAAGAGTGAGTAGAAAAGGGAACTAGGAAGTTCAAGTTTAGTCAGTCTGCCAGGGGCAGTGAGTTAGAAGAGTAGTCTGTGAGAGACAGTGAGTGAGTGAGGAGGTGGGCTGTCAGGAGAAGGACAACAGAGACAGAGGGAGGTTCCTGGTGAAGATCCTGGGGTCTTGTTAGGCCCAGGTGACCTATCCGGGATCAGCGGTGGCCCCTGACAGCGGATCCTGGCATTCCGTGGGTAACCGGCCAACTGCAGTACTGAGACTGAACAGTGAGTAAAACATCTTGACTGCAAGCCCTGTGTCGTCTTGTTTATCTGCACCTCATCATTAAACACCATAGACTTTACCAAGCACCAAAGGTTGCCCCGGGGTACCCGCTCTACCTGTGGAGAGCAAGAAACACCTCAGCTGCCATAACATCTGCCCCGGAGGTCCCTTCCAGCAGCTGCGGATCCATAGCTGCAAATTACCACAGGTGGCGTCACGAATCTTATATATAAACATTATCACCATCTCCCCAATATCGCCACATTAATTGACTCCACCAGGGTCACGGAGTCGGGCCCCGCCACCGCTGACTACCCTGGACTAGTCCGGCCTGACACCGAGTCACCTAAGGCCCTGGGGTGGGCGAGTCATAGTCACAGCATTCTGGGCAGGAATAACAGGTGACAGGAGCCAGAAGGTGGTGACTCCATGCAACATAGATGTGAAGCAGATCTAAAACACTGTGGTTATACAACTAAATATGATGTTAGTGATTCACAGGAATGCTAAATCCTAAATAAAAAGGAGGACAGATTTGGAGTATTGGAAGACAAATGCAGACACTGCTATTTATAGGAACAGCACAATGTGCATTTTTTTTTTAATATTTTCAATAAAGTAGTTAAAAATTCTATACATTTCTCTGCATAGTGTGATTTAGAAAACAGTGTGCAATGTTCCCAATCCATAGAAATAAAAACTAATATAAACATTTTGGGCATAACTGTTTTTGAACACACTGCTATTATTTTGAAAACAACACCCCACCAACAGTGGTCCATTGTCCTCCAGTCCCCAATGTTCAGTGTCCCACTAGACTACATCTTACGTTGATGCCCATTTGAATATACATTCAGTTAAGCCTCATCTTCTCAAATGTGATTAGGGAAAATAGTGGAACGCATATGATATGGGTGTGGGCATCTGCAGGCCACATGCCTAGCTGAGCATTGGAAAAGTCATACCAAAATCAAGCAACCACCTGATGGACCTACACATGGTTATCGGCCACCAGTACCCTTACTTCCTTCTCCAGAATGCAAAATTAAGGAAATGTGAAACACTTGCCAAAAAGCTCAATTTTGGTCTCATTTGACAACAGTGGCTATCTCCATACATTTAGGGAGTCTCCGACATGTCTTTTATCAAAATCAAAATGAGCCTTCCAATTATTTCGCTGTAAGTAAACTCTTTGTTTTTCTGGCCACTCTTCCATTTATCTCCAGCTCTATGGAGTGTATGGCTTATTGTGGTCATATGAACAAATTCTCCAGTCTCTGCAGTTCCTTCAGGGTTACCTTTGGTCTCTGTGCTTCCTCTTTGATTAATGCCCTCTTTGCCCAGGCTGATAGTTTTGGTGGGCGGCCTTCTCTTGGCAGGTTTGTTGTGGTACCATGTTCTATTCATTGATAATAAAGAGAATTTTGTTTACTTACCGTAAATTCTTTTTCTTATAGTTCCGTATTGGGAGACCCAGACATTGGGTGTATAGCTTCTGCCTCCGGAAGACACACAAAGTACTACACTAAAAAGTGTAGCTCCTCCCTCTGAGCATATACACCCCCCTGGATAACCAGATCTAGCCAGTTTAGTGCAAAAGCTGAAGGAGAATAGCCACCCACAAGTAAAGACAGAGCAAGAACCGGAACAACCGGAGACTCGGTCCACGACAACAGCCGGTGATAACACGCGGAACAAGAAACTGCCAACAGGCAACAGGGAGGGTGCTGGGTCTCCCAATACGGAACTATAAGAAAAAGAATTTACGGTAAGTAAAAAAAATTCTCTTTTTCTTTATCGTTCCTATGGGAGACCCAGACATTGGGACGTCTCAAAGCAGTCCATGGGTGGGAATAAACAGAAAAACTGAGAAGTAGGCAGAGCCTAACTTCACAAATGGGCGACAACTGCCTGAAGGATGCATCTGCCCAAGCTCGCATCTGCCGAAGCATGAGCATGCACTTGGTAGTGCTTTGAAAAGGTATGCAGGCTAGTCCAAGTGGCAGCCTGACAGACCTGCTGAGCCGTAGCCTGGTGCCTGAAAGCCCAAGAGGCACCGACAGCTCTGGTCGAGTGTGCCTTGATCCCTGGCGGGGGAGGCACCTGAGTACACTGGTAGGCATCGGAAATGGCCGACCTAATCCAACGAGCTAAGGTCGGCTTAGAAGCCGAGAGGCCCTTACGCCGACCTGTGGTTAGCACAAAAAGAGAGGTGCACCGCCTAAGAACAGCGGTGCGAGACACATAGATCCGGAGCGCCCGCACCAGATCCAGAGTATGCAACGCTTTTTCAAAGCGATGAACAGGAGCCGGACAAAAGGAAGGCAGGGAAATGTCCTGGTTAAGGTGGAAAGGAGAAACCACCTTAGGGAGAAAGTCCGGAGTCGGACGGAGAACCACCTTGTCTTGATGAAAAACCAAAAAAGGTGACTCCGAAGAGAGCGCAGCCAAATCAGAGATTCTCCTGAGGGAAGTTATGGCCACTAGAAAGACCACTTTCTGTGAAAGAAGAAACAAAGAAACCTCCCTAAGAGGCCCAAAGGGGGGTTTCTGCAAGGCCGTGAGGACCAAATTGAGGTCCCAGGGATCCAAGGGCCGCCGGTAAGGCGGAATGATGTGAAACGTGCCCTGCATGAAGGTGCGGACCTGAGCCAGCCGGGCGATACGCCGCTGGAACAGCACTGACAGAGCCGAGACTTGTCCCTTGAGGGAATTGAGGGATAGTCCTAGCTGCAGACTGGACTGTAGAAAGGACAGAAGTGTCGGCAATGAAAAAGGCCAAGGAGCATGGCCGGAAGAGCGACACCAGGACAGGAAAATTCTCCAGGTCCTGTGATAGATTTTGGCCGAGGAAGACTTCCGAGCCCGAGTCATAGTGGAGATGACTTCAGGAGGAATACCAGAAGCCGTCAAGATCCAGGACTCAAGAGCCACGCCGTCAATCTGAGAGCCGCAGAATTCTGGCGGAAAAACGGACCTTGTGAGAGAAGGTCTGGACGGTCCGGAAGATGCCACGGCACCTCTACGGACAGATGGAGCAGGTCTGGGTACCAAGCTCGCCTGGGCCAGTCCGGAGCAATGAGGATGACCCGACGGCCCTCCATTCTGATCTTGCGCAGAACTCTGGGCAAGAGAGCTAGAGGGGGAAACACGTAGGACAGACGAAACTGGGACCAATCTTGAACCAGAGCGTCCGCTGCAAAGGCCTGAGGATCGTGGGAGCGAGCCACGTAAACCGGAACCTTGTTGTTGTGCCGGGATGCCATTAAATCCACTTCCGGAGTGCCCCACTTGCGGCAGATTGACTGAAACACTGCCGGATGCAGGGACCACTCGCCACTGTCCACGGTTTGACGGCTGAGATAATCTGCTTCCCAGTTTTCCACGCCTGGGATGTGGACTGCGGATATGGTGGACTTGGAGTCCTCCGTCCATTGAAGGATGCATTGAACCTCCAACATTGCTAGGCGGCTGCGTGTCCCGCCTTGGTGATTGATTTAGGCAACCGCTGTCGCGTTGTCTGACTGGACTCGGATGTGCTTGCCTGCCAACAGGTGGTGAAAGGCTAGGAGAGCTAGAAGCACAGCTCTGGTTTCCAGCACATTGATCGAGAGGGCTGACTCGGACGGAGTCCAAGTGCCCTGCGCTCGGTGGTGGAGACATACCGCTCCCCAGCCGGATAGACTGGCATCCGTGGTGAGGATCACCCAGGACGGGGCCAGGAAAGAGCGCCCCTGAGACAGAGAGAGGGGACGAAGCCACCACTGAAGGGAGCCCCTGGTCTGTGGCGACAGAGCCACTAGCCTGTGCAAGGAGGAAGGCCGCTTGTCCCAACAGCGGAGAATGTCCAGCTGCAGAGGACGCAGATGGAACTGGGCAAAGGGAACAGCCTCCATTGACGCCACCATCTGACCCAGCACCTGCATTAGGTGCCTGATGGAATGACGGCGGGGCCTCAGCAGAGAGCGCACCGCCAGATGGAGGGACTGCTGTTTGACTAAGGGCAGCTTCATAAGTGCCGGCAGAGTCTCGAACTGCATCCCTAGGTACGTGAGCCTCTGGGTCGGAGTCAGAGTGCATTTGGGCAGATTGACAAGCCACCCGAATTGGGCTAGAGTGGCGAGAGTGAGCGAGACACTCCGCTGACAGTCTGCGCTGGATGAAGCCTTGACTAGAAGGTCGTCCAGGTAAGGAATCACTGCCAACCCCTGGAGGTGCAGAACCGCAACCACTGCTGCCATGACCTTGGTGAATACTCGAGGGGCCGTGGCTAACCCGAAGGGGAGAGCCGCGAATTGGAAATGTTCCTCTCCGATTGCAAAACGTAGCCAACGCTGGTGTGAAACTGCAATTGGCACATGCAGATAGGCATCTCTGATGTCGATGGATGCCAGGAAATCTCCTTGGGTCATTGAGGCAATGACTGATCGCAGAGACTCCATGCGAAAATGCCGCACCTGAACATGCTTGTTGAGAAGCTTGAGATCCAGGATGGGCCGGAAGGAACCGTCCTTTTTGGGGACTAGGAAGAGATTTGAGTAGAAACCTCTGAACCGTTCCCGGGCGGGAACCGGTACAATTACTCCGTTGGCCTGCAAGGATGCCACGGCCTGAGAGAAGGCGGCGGCCTTGGAGCAGGGGGGAGTTGACAGAAAAAATCTGTTTGGCGGGCTGGAAGAGAATTCTATCCTGTAGCCGTGGGAGATGATATCCCGCACCCACTGATCGGAGACGTGTTGAAACCACGCGTCGCCAAAGTGGGAGAGCCTGCCACCGACTAAGGACGTTGCTGGCGCGGACAGATAGTCAAGAGGAGGCTGCCTTAGTGGCAGCAGCTCCTGCGGTCTTCTGTGGACACGCCTTTGTGCGCCAGTTGGATTTTTGGTCCTTGGCTGAGTTAGTGGACGAGGCCGAGGGCTTAGAGGATGACCAGTTGGAGGAACGAAAGGAACGAAACCTCGACTGGTTCCTACCCTGGGCAGGTTTCCTGGTTTTAGTTTGTGGCATGGAAGTACTCTTCCCGCCAGTAGCTTCCTTAATAATTTCATCCAGTTGTTCACCGAATAGCCTGGACCCAGCAAAAGGGAGCCCAGCAAGGTACTTCTTTGAAGAAGCATCTGCCTTCCACTCTCGAAGCCACAAGATCCTGTGGATAGCGAGGGAATTAGCCGAAGCCACCGCAGTGCGGTGAGAAGCCTCCAGCATGGCAGACATGGCATAGGATGAAAAAGCTGAAGCTTGGGAAGTTAAGGCAACCATTTCGGGCATAGATTCCCTGGTGAGGGAATGCATCTCCTCTAGAGAAGCAGAGATGGCTTTGAGAGCCTACACTGCTGCAAAAGATGGGGAGAACGAGGCCCCTGCCGCCTCATATACAGATTTGGCCAGAAGGTCAACCTGGCGGTCAGTGGAATCCTTAAGAGAGGTGCCATCAGCCACGGATACAACGGTCCGGGCTGAGAGTCTAGACACCGGAGGGTCTACCTTTGGTGAATGAGCCCACTCCTTGACCACCTCAGGTGGAAAGGGAAAACGGTCATCAGAACCACGCTTTGGGAAGCGTTTGTCAGGACAGGCCCTAGGCTTGGTCACAGTGGCCTGAAAACTGGAGTGGTTAAAGAACACACTCCTTGTCCTCTTAGGCAAGGTAAACTGGTGCTTTTCTGCCATAGAAGGTTGCTCCTCTGCTACTGGCGGATTGAGATCCAGTACAGAATTAATAGATCTGAGTCACTTTGGGACAGATCAATGGGGCACATGGAGGTAGCCTCCGAGCCCCCAGTAAAAGCATCCTCCTCGTCAGCTCTTGAATCAGAGCCGCGGGACGAGGAAGGAGAGGGGACCCTGCGTCTCCTTTTAGGAGGACGGGGTCTGGGACCAGATGATGAATCCTCTGTGAGCTCCGCTGAGAGAGCCCTAGCAGCAGAGGCACCCTGTGAAGGGGGCTGATGCATGTTCAGCAAAGTCCGGGACAGCTGTCCCATGGAGTCGGCAAAAGACTGGGAGATTGACCTAGAGAAGGATTCTACCCAAGCCGGGGGTTCAGCCACAGGAGCCGGAGCAGCCGGAGAGACCACTGGGGGGGGGGGGATTCCAGGCTGAGGCATTGTCAGGGCAGAGCAGGCATCCCAATGTGGATATGTGCTCGGTTCAGGCAGCACGAGCTTACATGCAGTGCATACTGAATATAGCTTTGGAGCCTTGCTCCTCGTGTGAGACATGCTGCTGAAGTGGGGGCTCTTGCCAGAGTGACCCCCAGAGAGTATATACGGAGACCCACAACCAGAGGTTGTGGCTTACCAGACCGCTGGAGCGGTGTTGTGTGCCCTCCAGATCTCGAAGCCCGGACCCCCAAGCACCTCAGCAGGGATGCTGCAGCCAGTGCTGATTGAAGAGAAAACGCTGATAAAATGGCGCCGGAGCGAGGAGAGGGGGCGGGGCCAACCCTGAGAGCGGGATCTGGAGGGCCAAAGAGACTTACCGGGGAGGAGACATGTACTCAGTGAGGAGTGTCTCTCCCCTGTGCAGAACGGCCGCTGGGCGGAGCCACACTGTCCCTCTGCATGAATGACATGCGAGGGCAGTGAAACCGAAAGTAGGCCTCCGGCGAAGCCGGGGCCTAAATTTGAGCGGTGCGGCCGGCGCGCAGGCACCATCGGCGCGGTTCTCAGGCGACAGCCAGAGAACCCGCCGGAAATGTCACAAAAGAACGGAATTTTGTTTACTTACCGTAAATTCCTTTTCTTCTAGCTCTAATTGGGAGACCCAGACAATTGGGGTGTATAGGCTATGCCTCCGGAGGCAGCACAAAGTATTACACTCAAAAGTGTTAAGCCCCTCCCCTTCTGCCTATACACCCCCCGTGCTCCCACGGGCTCCTCAGTTTTGGTGCAAAAGTAAGAAGGAGGAAATATAATTACAAACTGGTTTAAAGTAACTTCAATCCGAAGGAACATCGGAGAACTGAAACCATTCAACATGAATAACATGTGTACACAAAAAAACAGGGGCGGGTGCTGGGTCTCCCAATTAGAGCTAGAAGAAAAGGAATTTACGGTAAGTAAACAAAATTCCGTTCTTCTTTTTCGCTCTATTGGGAGACTCAGACAATTGGGACGTCCAAAAGCAGTCCCTGGGTGGGTAAAATAATACCTCGTAAGAGAGCCGTAAAACGGCCCTTTCCTACAGGTGGGCAACCGCCGCCTGAAGGACTCGTCTACCTAGGCTGGCATCCGCCGCAGCATAGGTATGCACCTGATAGTGTTTCGTGAAAGTGTGCAGGCTCGACCAGGTAGCCGCCTGACACACCTGCTGAGCCGTAGCCTGGTGCCTCAAAGCCCAGGACGCGCCCACGGCTCTGGTAGAATGGGCCTTCAGCCCTGAGGGAACCGGAAGCCCAGCCGAACGGTAAGCTTCGATAATTGGCTCCTTGATCCACCGAGCCAGGGTTGATTTGGAAGCCTGTGACCCTTTACGCTGGCCAGCGACAAGGACAAAGAGTGCATCCGAGCGGCGCAGGGGCGCCGTACGAGAAATGTAGAATCTGAGTGCTCTCACCAGATCTAACAAGTGCAAATCCTTTTCACATTGGTGAACTGGATGAGGATAAAAAGAAGGTAAGGAGATATCCTGATTGAGATGAAAGGGGGATACAACCTTAGGGAGAAATTCCGGAACCGGACGTAGAACCACCTTGTCCTGGTGAAACACCAGAAAAGGGGCTTTGCATGACAACGCTGCTAGCTCAGACACTCTCCGAAGAGAAGTGACTGCTACTAGGAAGACCACCTTCTGCGAAAGGCGTGAGAGAGAGATATCTCTCATTGGCTCGAATGGTGGTTTCTGAAGAACCATCAGCACCCTGTTCAGATCCCAGGGTTCTAACGGCCGCTTGTAAGGTGGAACGATGTGACAAACTCCCTGCAGGAACGTGCGTACCTGTGGAAGTCTAGCTAGGCGCTTCTGGAAAAACACCGAGAGCGCAGAAACTTGTCCCTTAAGGGAGCCAAGCGACAAACCCTTTTCCAGTCCAGATTGAAGGAAGGACAGAAAAGTAGGTAATGCAAATGGCCAGGGAGAAAAACCCTGAGCAGAGCACCATGACAGAAAAATTTTCCACGTCCTGTGATAGATCTTGGCGGACGTTGGTTTCCTAGCCTGTCTCATAGTGGCAATGACATCCTGAGATAATCTTGAAGACGCTAGGATCCAGGACTCAATGGCCACGCAGTCAGGTTGAGGGCCGCAGAATTCAGATGGAAAAACGGCCCTTGAGACAGCAAGTCTGTTCGGTCTGGTAGTGCCCACGGTTGGCCGACCGTGAGATGCCACAGATCCGGGTACCACGACCTCCTTGGCCAGTCTGGAGCGACGAGGATGGCGCGGCGGCAGTCGGCCCTGATCTTGCGTAACACTCTGGGCAACAGTGCCAGCGGAGGAAACACATACGGGAGCTGAAACTGCGACCAATCCTGAACTAAGGCGTCTGCCGCCAGAGCTCTGGGGTCTTGAGACCGTGCCATGAACATTGGTACCTTGTTGTTGTGCCGGGACGCCATGAGGTCGACGTCCGGCACCCCCCAGCGGCAACAGATCTCCTGAAACACGTCCGGGTGAAGGGACCATTCCCCTGCGTCCATGCCCTGGCGACTGAGATAATCTGCTTCCCAGTTTTCCACGCCTGGGATGTGAACTGCGGATATGGTGGAGGACGTGGCTTCCACCCACATCAAGATCCGCCGGACTTCCTGGAAGGCTTGACGACTGCGTGTGCCGCCTTGGTGATTGATGTATGCCACCGCTGTGGAATTGTCCGACTGAATTCGGATCTGCTTGCCTGCCAGCCACTGCTGGAACGCTTTCAGGGCAAGATACACTGCCCGAATTTCCAGAACATTGATCTGAAGCGAGGACTCTTGCCGGGTCCACGTACCCTGAGTCCTGTGGTGGAGAAAAACCGCTCCCCATCCTGACAGACTCGCGTCTGTCGTAACTACTTCCCAAGATGGGGGAAGGAATGATTTCCCCTTCGATAATGAAGTGGGAAGAAGCCACCACCGAAGGGAGGCTTTGGTCGCCTGAGAGAGGGAGACGTTCCTGTCGAGGGACGTCGGCTTCCTGTCCCATTTGCGTAGGATGTCCCATTGAAGGGGACGCAGGTGAAACTGCGCGAAAGGGACTGCTTCCATTGCCGCCACCATCTTCCCCAAGAAGTGCATGAGGCGCCTCAAGGGGTGTGACTGGCCTTGAAGGAGAGACTGTACCCCTTGCTGTAGTGACTGCTGTTTGATCAGCGGAAGCTTCACTATCGCTGAGAGGGTATGAAACTCCATGCCAAGGTACGTCAGCGATTGGGCCGGTGTCAGATTTGACTTTGGAAAATTGATGATCCACCCGAAACTCTGGAGAGTCTCCAGGGTAGCGTCGAGGCTGTGTTGGCATGCCTCTTGAGAGGGTGCCTTGATCAACAGATCGTCCAAGTACGGGATCACAGAATGACCCTGAGAATGGAGGACCGCTACTACAGTAGCCATAACCTTGGTGAAAACCCGTGGGGCTGTTGCCAGGCCGAATGGTAGTGCCACGAACTGCAGGTGTTCGTTTTCCATGGCGAAGCGCAAGAAGCGTTGGTGCTCTGGGGCAATCGGAACGTGGAGATAAGCATCTTTGATATCGATCGATGCAAGGAAATCTCCCTGGGACATTGAGGCGATGACGGAACGGAGGGATTCCATCCGGAACCGCCTGGTCTTTACGTGTTTGTTGAGAAGTTTCAGGTCCAGGACAGGACGGAAGGACCCGTCCTTCTTTGGGACCACAAACAAGTTGGAGTAAAAACCGTGGCCCTGTTGCTGAAGAGGAACAGGGACCACCACTCCTTCTGCCTTCAGGGTGCCCAGCGCCTGCCGAAGAGCCTCGGCTCGCTCGGGAGGCGGAGAGGACCGGAAGAATCGAGTCGGGGGACGAGAGATGAACTCTATCTTGTAACCGTGAGAGAGAATGTCTCTCACCCAGCGGTCTTTTATTTGTGGCAGCCAGGTGTCGCAAAAGCGGGAGAGCCTGCCACCGACCGAGGATGCTACTAGAGGAGGTAGAAAGTCATGAGGCAGCCGCTTTGTTAGCGGTGCTCCCAATGGCCTTTTTAGGACGTGACTTAAACCGCCATGCATCAGAGTTCCTTTGTTCTTTCTGAGACCTTTTGGACGAGGAGAATTGGGACCGGCCCGCGCCCCGAAAGGACCGAAACCTCGACTGCCCTCTCCTCTGTTGGGAGAGGTTCTGCTTGGGCTGGGGTAAGGATGTATCCTTTCCCTTGGATTGTTTGATGATTTCATCCAGGCGCTCGCCAAAGAGCCTGTCGCCAGAAATTGGCAAACCGGTTAAACGCTTTTTGGAAGCGGAATCTGCCTTCCACTCCCGTAGCCACAAGGCCCTGCGGACTACTACCGAATTGGCGGTCGCAACTGCCGTACGGCTCACAGAGTCCAGGACAGCATTCATAGCGTAAGACGCAATTGCCGAGGTCTGGGAGGTAATGGAAGCCACTTGTGGCGCAGCCGCTTCAATTTTCGCTTGACCTGCTGATATAGCTTGTAGCGCCCATACGGCTGCGAATGCTGGGGCAAAAGAAGCTCCGATAGCTTCATAGATGGATTTCATCCAGAGCTCCATCTGCCTGTCAGTGGCATCTTTAAGCGAGGCCCCATCTTCCACTGCAAGTATGGATCTAGCCGCCAGTCTGGAGATTGGAGGATCCACTTTGGGACATTGAATCCAACCTTTAACCACTTCCGGGGGAAAAGGATAACGTGTATCCTTAAGGCGCTTAGAGAAACGCTTATCCGGACAAGCATGGTGATTCTGGATTGCCTCTCTGAAATCAGAGTGGTCTAGAAACATACTCTGTGTACGCTTGGGGAACCTGAAGCGAAATTTCTCCTGCTGAGAATCTGACTCCTCCGCCGGAGGGGCTGAGGGAAGAATATCCAGCAACTGATGAATGGATGCAATAAGATCATTCACTATGGCGTCCCCGTCTGGAGAATTAAGATTGAGAGCGCTCCCAGGATCAGAATCCTGATCAGCTGTCTCCGCATCATCAACCAGAGAATCCCCCCGCTGAGACCCTAAACAATATGATGTCGAGGGAAATTCTAAGCGGGCCCGCTTAGACGATCTGGGGCTAGGTTCTAAGTCCGAACCCTCCGTCTGGGAGGTATGAGATACCCCGTGAGGACATTGTTGGTCCAACTGAGGGGGGTCAGGGACCAATGATTCAACAGAGTCCCTTTGCTGAGATACCGGTCTGGACTGCAAGGCTTCTAGTATCTTAGCCATAGTCTCAGAGAGTTGATCCTTAAAGGCTGCAAACTCAGTCCCCGTCACCTGGACATTGTCAATAGGTGGCTCCCCCTGGGCCCCTCTTAGCAGAGGATCCGGCTGAGGAAGTGTCACAGGGGTCGAACACTGTACACAATGAGGGTCAGTGGAACCTGCCGGTAGCTGGGTCTTACATGCGGCGCAGGCAACATAATAAGCCTGTGTTTTGGCACCCCTGCCTTTTGTGGGCGCCATGCTATAGTTTTCCCTGAGTAACACAATAGGGTATATAGCCAGAAAGAACTGTGCTCATACAGTGTAAATTATATACAGTACACAAATAATGTACCAATACAATACAGCACCATGGGGCTAGCACCACATGTGCTGCTTACCAGCCGCCTAAGCGGTTGTGAGGCCACCAGAGACCGTGTCTGGGTCTCCCATGAATATGTCCCTCTCTGCAGCGTCGGTGGAGCTGACAGGAATGGCTGCGGCGTCCTGACGAGCTGAGGAAGCTGTGGGCGTGGCCTGGAAAGAGCGCGAAACGGGCGCTCACACTGTGCACGGTGAGGGGAGTGGAGCATGTAAATCATACGCCAGCCCTCATTGCTGCTCGCTCCGTGCAGCGTCCCGCCCTTCCCCTGCCTGTCAGGGCTGAGGGCGGGAGAGAAAAAGGGAAACTAGGCCGCAATGAAGCCGGGGACCGTAGTAATAAACGCGGCCGCCGTAAAAGCGCGGTCGCGTGAAAGTCCCCGGCGAACTACAAGTCCCAGCCGCGCCGCAGTGTCCCGTGGCAACGGCGGTCAGTGCGGTAGCCCTTACATATAAACACACTCAGCGACGCTGAGTGTGTAATGGCACATATAGACCCGGTCAGCGCCGCGGTCCCCGGTGCACTAGCACACCCAGCAAAGCTGAGGTGATGCCGTGCGCGGTCCCCATAGGGATACAGAGTACCTTTAAGATGCAGGGCCATGTCCCTGAACGGTATCGGCTCCTATCCATCAGGCTCCACAGGAGTTGTGGATGAAGCCCGGTCTCAGTGCCTGGAGACCGATAAGATCCCACTTCACCCAGAGCCCTAAGGGGGATGGGGAAGGAAAACAGCATGTGGGCTCCAGCCTCCGTACCCGCAATGGATACCTCAACCTTAACAACACCGCCGACAAAAGTGGGGTGAGAAGGGAGCATGCTGGGGGCCCTATATGGGCCCACTTTTCTTCCATCCGACCTAGTCAGCAGCTGCTGCTGACTAATCTGTGGAGCTGTGCTTGCATGTCTGCCTCCTTCGCACAAAGCAAAAAACTGAGGAGCCCGTGGGAGCACGGGGGGTGTATAGGCAGAAGGGGAGGGGCTTAACACTTTTGAGTGTAATACTTTGTGCTGCCTCCGGAGGCATAGCCTATACACCCCAATTGTCTGGGTCTCCCAATAGAGCGAAAAAGAAAACACTCAGCACACTCTCCCCACATAATAAAAGTACAGGGACCCCCAGAACATAAACGTCTCAGGTACTTAGCTTGCTGAGACGCAGGGCCATGTTCCTGGGGATGAGTGCTCCGTCCAGCAGGATCCTGAAGGGCTGCGGATGGAGACCGGTCTCCTGCAAAGCATGGAGAACCGTGCTGGCTCCCACTTCAAGCCAGAGCCCGAGGGGTGGTGAAGGAGCGCGGCATGTAAGGCTCCAGCCTTGTAATCAACCTTAACAACACCGCCGACACAGTGGGGTGAGAAGGGACATGCCGGGGGTCCAGACTTGGACCCTATTTTCTTCAAAATCTTTCCAAAAATGAAAAATCAGATGAGAATGCATGTGTGGATGTATGCCTCCTGAACACAAAGCAATGAACTGGCTAGATCTGGTTATCCAGGGGGTGTATATGCTCAGAGGGAGGAGCTACACTTTTTAGTGTAGTACTTTGTGTGTCCTCCGGAGGCAGAAGCTATACACCCAATGTCTGGGTCTCCCATAGGAACGATAAAGAAAATGGATTTGATTGTGTTCCGAGGATCATCAGAGATTGGGATATTTTTTTGGAACCCAACTTAGACTTGTACTTCTTAACAACTTTGTCTCTGACTTGTTTGGAGATCTCCTTGGCCTTCATGGTCTAATATCCCTGGGGAGGGCTGGGACAGGAGTGATGCACTGATGAATCCCACATCAGACAGACAGGAGAAAATCAAAGCACAAACTCACTGCAAGCGCACACAATACATGCTCAGGGAGAAATAAACAAACCACAAGGATATTTCCACAGCACACGATAGATCACTCAGTGGTTCACCAAAAACTGTATCCCAAAGCACACTGACCAGTATTGTTAGAGCTATAATCGACATGGAGGAACAGGTTCCATCATATTTCCAAGGGCGGAGGTGGCTGTGAAAGGTCTTCAGTAACATGTTACCCTAGAAGCAATTCACAGACCAGCAGAAATTAATTCCTGCTAGACAGATCACCAGTGAGTACAAAACTAGTCGACGCCCGTCTCTGACCTAGCAACTCAAAAGTAGAGATGAGTGAACCTTCAGTTTTGAGGCTCGGGGTTTGGGCTCGGCAAATGACAAGAAAATCCTCATGATGAGTATCACGCTGTGCTGGTGTCTGAGTGCTGCGCAGCACTGTGCGCGCTGCAGGATATGTGTGATTGGCTTGATTGAATTGTAAGTTTGACTTACATTCTGCATTCTAAGTTCATGGAAAAATAAAAAAAAACACCCACCTCCAGAAGTGTTTTCCTGTGGGCTAAAAGCAATACACTTCCGGAGGTGGGTGGTGCTTTTTTTTTTTTTTACTTTCTCCGTGAACAAAACATTTTAGAATGCAGAATGTAAGTCAAATTTGAGCCGATCACACACATCTCGCACAATGCTGCCCATCACTCAGAAACCAGCACAGCGCGATACTCAGCACGGGGATTCACATGTCATTTTCTGAGTCTGAACCCAGAGCGTCAAAACTGAAGGCTCGCTCATCTCTACTCAAATGCACCAGGTGGCATCAGATGCACCAGACCCTGCAGTGTGAACAGGGTTTTAAGTTGCCATGATACCTGATGAGTATAAAGCAGAACACTGCATGACAAATATAGGTAAAAAGTCAAGGGGGTGAAAATGTTTGCAAGGCATTGTAGATGGACCATTGAGCATCATGTCTACTACTATGTATATGTGCTGCCACGACTGTCCTCTTTTCTTCAGCGCTCTATTGGGAGACCCAGACGATTGGGGTATAGCTACTGCCCTCTGGAGGCCACACAAAGCACTACATCAAAAGTGCAAGGCCCCTCCCCCTCTGGCTATACCCCCCCCGTGATATCACGGGTTCTCCAGTTTTAGCTTTGTGTGCGAAGGAGGTCAGACATCCACGCATAGCTCCACAGATTTTAGTCAGCAGTAGCTGCTGACTATTTCGGATGGAAGAAAAGAGGACACATATAGTGTCCCCAGCATGCTCCCTTCTCACCCCTGGATGGTGTTGTAAGGTTGAGGTACCTATTGCTGGTACAGGGCTGGAGCCTGACATGCTGTTTTCCTTCCACATCCCCTTGTAGGGCTCTGTGGAAGTGGGATCCTGCCGGCCTCTCAGCTCTGACGCCGGGCTCCATCCACAGACCCATTAGAACCTGATGGAGACGGAGCAGGAGTACGATCAGGGACAGGCCCTGCATCATACAGGTACTCTGTGTCCCCGGCAGGCACAGACACACTCCGGGCTGGCTGGGTGTTGTAGTGCGCCGGGGACCGCAACGTTGGAGTTAGTGTCCCTACAGATTACTGGGGGATTTTTTTGTGTATGGGAACGCAGCGCCGACCCCCTCTGGACCGGGCGGCGCTGCTGTGACTTGTGGTGCGCCGGGGATCCGCCGTCCGCGCTTTTACGGCGGCGGCGGTTATAAATTGAGTCCCCGGCTTTTTGGGCCTAGGACGCCGGCAGCTCCGATTCGTTCCCGCCCCCACCCTGTCATTCAGGGTAGGGGAGAGACGCTGTTCGCTAGCAGCGACGAGGGCTGGAGCCTGATTTACATGCTCCAGCCCTCACACTAGGCACAGAGGGAAGCAGGCTTCCCGCTCTTGGCCAGGAACGCCCAGGGCCCGCCCCCCTTCTCTCTCAGGACGCCGGCAGCCATTACATGCAGCCTGGCTGGAGGAAGGACGCAAGGCTCTGGGAGACCTGGACTAGGGGCTATCTGGCGACCACACACCCGCTTTTTAAGCGGGCGGTAAGCGATTTTTCTGTGCTGGTCCCTCTAGTGCCTCACGGTGTATCGGTGTACTGTGTACAGATATATAGATATTGTTTTTCTTGCACTGTGAGGTCGCTTCTGGCTGCTCTCCCAGATCACTCTGTGGAAGCAGCAACATGCCATCCTCAAAACGCAAGGCTGCCAAGGCCAGGGCTGTGTGTGCTGCGGGTGCTGCATGTGGGGCTGATCTACCAGCAGGCTCCGATGACCCCCATTGTGTGCAATGCTCCGACCCGGTGCTGCTTCGCCAGCCGGAGTCCGGAGAGGTAGTGACCCAGGCTGAGACGCTTGTAAGTCCTGCCCCGGTGACAGGGACAGACTTTGCAGTTTTTGCTGATAATATGTCTCTGTCTATGGCAAAAATCCTTGAAACCTTGCAATCTATGCATGGGACTCAGTCTTTGGGCACGGCGAGGCCTCTGTCCTCAGGTCCCCCTCACTTGGAATTAATCCAGCCCACAGGGGGGTCCCCGGCTTCACAGGCCGAGGATTATGACTCAGATGATAGCCCCAGCCACCCTAAGCGAGCTCGCTGGGAAAGACCCTCGACGTCATCACATTGCTCAGGGTCTCAGCGCAATCAGTCTCCCTGTGATGTGTCTGATGAGAGTGATCAGGAATCCATTCCTGGAACCCCTCTCAACCTGGATACCCCTGATGGGGACGCCATGGTAAACGACCTTATCTCAGCCATCAATAGGCTGTTGGATATTTCTCCCCCAGCCCCTTCAGCAGAAGAGGCGGCTGCGGAGCAGGAGAAGTTTCGTTTCCTTTATCCCAAGCGTAAATTGAGTGCTTTCTTGGATCACTCTGACTTCAGAGAATCAATCCAGAAGCACGACGCTCACCCAGAAAGGCGTTTCTCTAAACGATCTAAAGATACGCGTTTCCCTTTCCCCCCTGAGGTGGTCAAGCGCTGGACACAGTGTCCAAAGGTAGACCCCCCGATTTCCAAACTCGCAGCTAGGTCCATAGTTGCAGTGGAGGATGGCGCTTCACTTAAAGATGCCAATGACAGACAGATGGACCTTTGGTTAAAATCTGTCTATGAAGCTATCGGCGCGTCGTTTGCTCCGGCATTCGCAGCCGTATGGGCACTCCAGGCTATTTCAGCTGGCTTAGCAAAAGTGGATGCTATCATACATCCAGCAGTGCCGCAAGTGGCGCATCTTACCACGCAGATGTCGGCGTTTGCGTCTTACGCTATCAATGCGGTCCTAGAATCTACCAGCCGCACCTCAATGGCGTCCGCCAATTCGGTAGTTTTGCGCAGAGCCTTGTGGTTAAAGGACTGGAAAGCAGATGCTGGTTCCAAAAAATGTTTAACCAGTTTGCCTTTATCTAGAGATAGACTGTTTGGCGAGCCATTGGCTGATATCATTAAGCAGTCCAAGGGTAAAGACTCCTCTTTACCACAACCCAGAACAACCAAACCTCAGCAGAAAAAGTGGCAGCAGAGGTTTCAGTCCTTTCGAGGTTCGGGCAAGACACCATTTACCTCGTCCAAAGGGTCTCAGAGGACGCAAAGAAACTCAGATTCGTGGCGGACTCACACACGCCCCAAGAAAGCAAATGGAGGTACCGCTTCCAAAGCGGCTACCTCATGACTTCCAGCCCCCTCCCTCCGCATCGCCGGTCGGGGGCAGGCTCTCCCGCTTTTCCGGCATTTGGATGTCACAGGTCAAAGACCGGTGGGTGACGGACATTTTGTCTCGCGGGTACAGAATCGAGTTCAATTCTCGTCCTCCAGCTCGGTTCTTCAGAACCTCCCCACATCCAGACCGAGCAGATGCTCTGCTGCAGGCGGTGGACTCCCTAAGAGCGGAAGGAGTGGTGATCCCAGTCCCTCCTCAGGAACAAGGGCAAGGGTTTTACTCCAATCTCTTTGTGGTTCCAAAAAAGGACGGCTCGTTCCGTCCTGTTCTGGACCTAAAACGGCTCAACAAACATGTGCACGCCAGGAAGTTCCGGATGGAAACCCTGCGTTCTGTCATTGCCTCAATGTCCAGAGGAGACTTCCTTGCCTCAATAGACATCAAAGATGCTTATCTCCACGTGCCAATTGCTACAGAACATCAACGTTTTCTACGTTTTGTGATAGAAGACGACCATTTTCAGTTCGTAGCTCTGCCATTTGGTCTGGCGACAGCCCCACGGGTCTTCACCAAGGTCATGGCGGCGGTGGTAGCAGTCTTGCACTCTCAGGGACACTCGGTGATCCCTTACCTAGACGATTTATTGGTCAAAGCTCCCTCTCAAGAGGCATGTCAGCACAGCCTGAATGCTACGCTGGAGACCCTACAGTCTTTCGGATGGATCATCAACTTTCCAAAGTCGATCCTATCACCGACTCAATCACTAACGTATCTTGGCATGGAGTTTCATACTCTAGCAGCGATAGTGAAGCTTCCGCTGAACAAGCAGCGGTCACTACAGACAGGGGTGCAATCTCTTCTGCAGGGCCAGTTGCATCCCTTGCGGCGCCTCATGCATTTCCTAGGGAAGATGGTGGCAGCCATGGAAGCAGTTCCCTTTGCGCAATTTCATCTGCGCCCACTTCAATGGGACATTCTCCGCCAATGGGACGGGAAGTCAACGTCACTGGACAGGAAAGTCTCGCTTTCCCAGACGGCCAAGGACTCCCTACAATGGTGGCTCCTTCCCACCTCATTGTCTCAGGGAAGATCCTTCCTGCCCCCATCCTGGGCAGTAGTCACGACAGATGCGAGTCTGTCAGGGTGGGGAGCGGTATTTCTCCACCACAGGGCTCAGGGGACGTGGACTCCGCAGGAGTCCACCCTTCAGATCAATGTTCTGGAGATCAGAGCAGTGTATCTTGCTCTACTGGCCTTCCAACAGTGGCTGGAAGGGAAGCAGATCCGAATCCAATCGGACAACTCCACAGCGGTGGCATACATCAACCACCAAGGAGGGACGCGCAGTCGGCAAGCCTTCCAAGAAGTCCGGCGCATTCTAATGTGGGTGGAGGACAGAGCATCCACCATATCCGCGGTTCACATCCCAGGCGTAGAAAACTGGGAAGCAGACTTCCTCAGTCGCCAGGGCATGGACGCAGGGGAATGGTCCCTTCACCCGGACGTGTTTCAGGAAATCTGTCGCCGCTGGGGAGTGCCGGACGTCGACCTAATGGCATCCCGGCACAACAACAAGGTCCCGGCATTCATGGCGAGGTCGCGCGATCAAAGAGCTCTGGCGGCAGACGCCTTGGTTCAAGATTGGTCGCAGTTTCAGCTCCCATACGTGTTTCCGCCTCTGGCGCTCTTGCCCAGAGTGCTACGCAAGATCAGATCCGAGTGCAGCCGCATCATACTCGTCGCTCCAGACTGGCCGAGGAGGTCGTGGTATCCGGATCTGTGGCATCTCACGATCGGTCGACCGTGGTCACTGCCAGACCGACCAGACTTACTGTCCCAAGGGCCGTTTTTCCATCAGAATTCTGCGGCCCTGAACCTGACTGTGTGGCCATTGAGTCCTGGATCCTAGCATCTGCAGGATTATCTCAAGGAGTCGTTGCCACAATGAGACAAGCTAGAAAGTCGAATTCGGCTAAGATCTACCACAGAACGTGGAAGATTTTCTTATCCTGGTGCTCTGCTCAGGGAGTGTCTCCCTGGCCATTTGCATTGCCCAAGTTTCTTTCCTTCCTGCAATCGGGGTTAGAAAAGGGCTTGTCGCTCAGCTCCCTTAAAGGGCAAGTTTCGGCACTATCCGTGTTTTTTCAGAAGCGTCTAGCACGTCTTCCTAAGGTGCGCACGTTCCTGCAGGGGGTCTGTCATATTGTGCCCCCGTACAGGCGGCCATTAGATCCATGGGATCTGAACAGGGTACTAGTTGCTCTCCAGAAGCCGCCTTTCGAGCCTCTGAAGGAAGTTTCCTTTTCTCGCCTGTCACAGAAAGTGGCGTTTCTTGTTGCGATCACATCGCTTCGGCGAGTGTCGGAGCTGGCAGCTCTGTCATCCAAGGCTCCCTTCCTGGTGTTCCACCAGGACAAGGTAGTGCTGCGCCCCATTCCGGAGTTTCTCCCTAAGGTCGTATCCTCGTTTCATCTTAATCAGGATATATCCTTGCCTTCCTTTTGTCCTCATCCGGTTCACCGGTATGAAAAGGACTTACGTTTGCTAGATCTGGTGAGAGCACTCAGAATCTACATTTCCCGCACGGCGCCCATGCGCCGTGCCGATGCACTTTTTGTCCTTGTCGCTGGTCCGCGCAAGGGGTTGCAGGCTTCTAAAGCCACCCTGGCTCGATGGATCAAAGAACCAATTCTAGAGGCCTACCGTTCTGCGGGGCTTCCGGTTCCTTCAGGGCTAAAAGCCCACTCAACCAGAGCCGTGGGTGCGTCCTGGGCATTTCGTCACCAGGCTTCGGCTCAACAGGTGTGCCAGGCAGCTACCTGGTCCAGTCTGCACACTTTCACCAAGCATTATCAGGTGCATACCTATGCTTCGGCGGATGCCAGCTTAGGTAGAAGAGTCCTGCAGGCGGCAGTGACACCCCCGTAGGGGAGGGCTGTTTTGCAGCTCTAACATGAGGTATTTCTTTACCCACCCAGGGACAGCTTTTGGACGTCCCAATCGTCTGGGTCTCCCAATAGAGCGCTGAAGAAGAAGGGAATTTTGTTACTTACCGTAAATTCCTTTTCTTCTAGCTCTTATTGGGAGACCCAGCACCCGCCCTGTTGTCCTTCGGGATGTTTTTTTGTTGTTTGCGGGTACACATGTTGTTCATGTTGAACGGTTTTTCAGTTCTCCGATGTTATTCGGAGTTAATTTGTTTAAACCAGTTATTGGCTTCCTCCTTCTTGCTTTGGCACTAAAACTGGAGAACCCGTGATATCACGGGGGGGGTATAGCCAGAGGGGGAGGGGCCTTGCACTTTTGATGTAGTGCTTTGTGTGGCCTCCAGAGGGCAGTAGCTATACCCCAATCGTCTGGGTCTCCCAATAAGAGCTAGAAGAAAAGGAATTTACGGTAAGTAACAAAATTCCCTTCATTACTGGATGTCAAACTAAGTATGGGGAAGAAGGGAATTTTGTTTACTTACCGTAAATTCCTTTTCTTCTAGCTCCTATTGGGAGACCCAGACAATTGGGTGTATAGCTTCTGCCTCCGGAGGCCACACAAAGTATTACACTTTAAAAAGTGTAACCCCTCCCCTCTGCCTATACACCCCCCGTGCATCACGGGCTCCTCAGTTTTGGTGCAAAAGCAGGAAGGAGGAAACTTATAAATTGGTCGAAGGTAAATTCAATCCGAAGGATGTTCGGAGAACTGAAAACCATGAACCAAAAGAACAATTCAACATGAACAACATGTGTACACAAAAGAACAAACAGCCCGAAGGGAACAGGGGCGGGTGCTGGGTCTCCCAATAGGAGCTAGAAGAAAAGGAATTTACGGTAAGTAAACAAAATTCCCTTCTTCTTTGTCGCTCCATTGGGAGACCCAGACAATTGGGACGTCCAAAAGCAGTCCCTGGGTGGGTAAAAGAATACCTGAGTAAAAAGAGCCGAACGGCCCCCTCTTACAGGTGGGCAACCGCCGCCTGAAGGACTCGCCTACCTAGACTAGCGTCTGCCGAAGCATAGGTATGCACCTGATAGTGTTTCGTGAAAGTGTGCAGACTAGACCAGGTAGCTGCCTGACACACCTGCTGAGCCGTAGCCCGGTGCCGCAATGCCCAGGACGCACCCACGGCTCTGGTAGAATGGGCTTTCAGCCCTGAAGGAATCGGAAGCCCAGAAGAACGGTAGGCTTCAAAAATCGGTTCCTTGATCCACCGAGCCAAGGTTGACTTGGAAGCCTGCGACCCCTTACGCTGGCCAGCGACAAGGACAAAGAGCGCATCAGAACGGCGCAGTGGCGCCGTGCGAGACACGTAGATCCGGAGTGCTCTCACTAGATCTAACAAATGCAAATCCTTTTCACATTGGTGAATTGGATGAGGGCAAAATGAAGGTAAGGAGATATCCTGATTGAGATGAAAAGGGGACACCACCTTAGGGAGAAAGTCCGGGACCGGACGCAGAACCACCTTATCATGGTGAAAAACCAGGAAGGGGGCTTTGCATGACAGCGCTGCAAGCTCTGACACTCTTCGGAGTGATGTAACTGCCACTAGAAATGCCACCTTCTGCGAAAGACGTGATAGAGAGACATCCCGCAGCGGCTCAAAAGGTGGTTTCTGAAGTGCCCGTAGAACCCTGTTGAGATCCCAGGGTTCCAGCGGCCGCTTGTAAGGTGGGACTATGTGGCAAACTCCCTGCAGGAACGTGCGGACCTGCGGAAGCCTGGCTAGACGCTTCTGAAAAAACACGGAAAGCGCCGATACTTGTCCCTTGAGAGAGCCGAGAGACAAACCCTTGTCCATTCCGGATTGAAGGAAGGAAAGGAAAGTAGGTAAGGCAAACGGCCAGGGGGTAAACCCCTTATCAGAGCACCAGGCTAAGAAGATCCTCCAAGCCCTGTGATAGATCTTGGCGGACGTTGGTTTCCTGGCCTGTCTCATAGTGGCAATGACTTCTTGAGATAACCCTGAGGACGCTAGGAGCCAGGACTCAATGGCCACACAGTCAGGTTGAGGGCCGCAGAATTCAGATGGAAAAATGGCCCTTGAGACAGCAAGTCTGGCCGGTCTGGGAGCACCCACGGTTGACCCACCGTGAGGTGCCACAGGTCCGGGTACCACGACCTCCTCGGCCAGTCTGGAGCGACGAGGATGGCGCGGCGGCAGTCGGACCTGATCTTGCGCAACACTCTGGGCAGCATTGCCAGAGGAGGAAATACATAAGGCAGTCGAAACTGCGACCAATCCTGAACTAAGGCGTCCGCCGCCAGAGCTCTGTGATCCTGAGACCGTGCCATGAATGCCGGGACTTTGTTGTTGTGCCGAGACGCCATGAGATCGACGTCCGGCGTTCCCCAGCGGCAACAGATCTCTTGAAACACGTCCGGGTGAAGAGACCATTCCCCTGCGTCCATGCCCTGGCGACTGAGAAAGTCTGCTTCCCAGTTTTCTACGCCCGGGATGTGAACCGCGGAGATGGTGGAGGCTGTGGCCTCCGCCCACAGCAGAATCCGCCGAGCTTCTTGGAAGGCTTGACGACTGCGAGTGCCGCCCTGGTGGTTGATGTACGCGACCGCCGTGGCGTTGTCCGACTGTATGCGGATCTGCCTGCCCTCCAGCCACCGATGGAACGCCTTTAGGGCTAGATACACTGCCCTTATCTCCAGGACATTGATCTGAAGGGAGGACTCTGTCGGAGTCCAGGTTCCCTGAGCCTTGTGGTGGAGAAAAATCGCTCCCCACCCTGACAGACTCGAGTCTGTCGTGACCACAGCCCAGGATGGGGGCAGGAAAGATTTTCCCTTCGACAGAGAAGTGGGAAGAAGCCACCACTGAAGAGAGGTCTTGGCTGCCAGAGAAAGAGAGACGTTCCTGTCTAGGGACGTCGACCTCCTGTCCCATTTGCGGAGAATGTCCCATTGGAGTGGACGCAGATGAAACTGCGCAAAGGGAACTGCCTCCATTGCTGCCACCATCTTCCCCAGGAAGTGCATGAGGCGCCTCAAGGGGTGTGACTGGGCCCGCAGGAGAGATTGCACACCTGTTTGCAGCGAACGCTGTTTGTCCAGCGGTAGCTTGACTATCGCTGAGAGAGTGTGAAACTCCATCCCGAGGTAAGTCAGTGATTGGGTCGGAGTCAATTTTGACTTTGGGAAATTGATGATCCACCCGAACCTCTGGAGAGTCTCCAGAGCAACGGTCAGACTGTGTTGACATGCCACCCGGGAGGGTGCCTTGACTAGGAGATCGTCTAAGTACGGGATCACGAGTGGCCCTGAGAGTGTAGGACTGCCACAACGGATGCCATGACCTTGGTGAAGACCCGTGGGGCTGTCGCCAGGCCGAAAGGTAGTGCCACAAACTGAAGGTGTTCGTCCCCAATGGCGAAACGCAGGAAGCGTTGATGCTCTGGTGCGATCGGCACATGGAGATAGGCATCCCTGATGTCGATTGATGCTAGGAAGTCTCCTTGGGACATCGAAGCGATGACAGAGCGGAGGGATTCCATGCGAAACCGCCTGGTTCTCACATGTCTGTTGAGCAATTTGAGGTCCAAAACGGGACGGAATGAACCGTCCTTTTTTGGCACCACGAACAGGTTGGAGTAAAAACCGCGACCACGTTCCTGAAGGGGAACGGGGATCACAACTCCTTCTGTCTTCAGAGTGTCCACCGCCTGAAAAAGTGCAACGGTTCGGTCGGGGGGCGGAGATGTTCTGAAAAAACGAGTCAGAGGACGAGAGCTGAACTCTATCCTGTAACCGTGAGATAGAATGTCTCTCACCCATCGGTCTTGGACATGTGGCCACCAGGCGTCGCAAAAGCGGGAGAGCCTGCCACCGACCGAGGATGCGGTTTGGGGAGGCCGAAAGTCATGAGGAGGCCGCCTTGGAGACGGTGCCTCCGGCGGTCTTTGGAGGACGTGACTTAGACCGCCATGCAGAAGAGTTCCTCTGGCTCTTCTGTGGCCTGTTGGACGAGGAGGATTGGGATCTGGCTGAGGGCCGAAAGGACCGAAACCTCGCTTGAATTTTTCGTTGCTGAGGTCTCTTTGGTTTGGGCTGGGGTAAGGACGAGTCCTTTCCCTTGGATTGCTTAATAATTTCATCCAATTGCTCGCCAAACAATCGGTCGCCAGAAAAAGGCAAACCGGTCAAGAACTTCTTGGAAGCAGAGTCTGCCTTCCATTCACGTAGCCACATGGCCCTGCGGACTGCCACCGAATTGGCGGATGCTACGGCTGTACGGCTAGCCGAGTCTAGGACAGCATTCATGGCGTAGGATGAAAATACCGACGCCTGAGAAGTCAAAGACGCTACTTGCGGAGCAGAGGTACGGGTGACCGCATTAATCTCAGACAGACAAGCTGAGATAGCCTGGAGTGCCCACACTGCTGCAAAGGCTGGGGCAAAGGACGCGCCTATGGCTTCATAGATGGATTTCATTAGGAGCTCTATCTGCCTGTCCGTGGCATCCTTGAGCGATGAACCGTCAGCTACTGCTACTACGGATCTAGCCGCCAGTCTAGAGACTGGAGGATCCACCTTGGGACATTGAGCCCAACCCTTAACTACGTCAGAGGGGAAGGGGTAACGTGTGTCATTAAGGCGTTTAGTAAAGCGCTTGTCCGGAAAAGCTCTGTGCTTCTGGACAGCATCTCTGAAGTTAGAGTGATCGAAGAAAGCACTCCGAGTACATTTGGGAAACCTAAACTGGTGTTTCTCCTGCTGTGAAGCAGACTCCTCTACAAGTGGAGTTGGCGGAGAAAGATCTAGCACCTGGTTGATGGACCATATTAGGTCATTGACTATGGCGTCCCCTTCAGGTGTATCAAGATTGAGAGCAACGTCAGGGTCAGAGTCCTGGGCTGCGACCTCCGCCTCATCCTCCAGAGAGTCCTCAAGCTGAGACCCCGAACAGCGTGATGAAGTCGGGGAAGATTCTAAGCGAGCCCGCTTAGCCGGTCTGGGACTGCGGTCCGTGCCGGAGTCCTCCACGTAATAGCTAGAGGCCACCCCAGAAGCACGCTTCGTCGCAGACCGAGAGGGGCCTGGGGGCGATCCCGCAGTGCCCGGGGCCTGTGTAAGGGCCGGTCTGGACTGCAGGGCCTCTAGTATCTTAGCAGACCATTTGTCCATAGACTGAGCCATGGATTGTGAAAGTGACTCAGAGAGTTTCTCAGCTAACACTGCAAACTCTGTCCCTGCCACCTGGACAGGGGAAGCCGGCGGTTCTACCTGGGCCGAGGGTCCCACCAATGCCCCAGGCTCCGGCTGAGCGAGTGCCATAGGGCCCGAGCATTGCTCACAGTGAGGGTAGGTGGAACCTGCAGGTAGCATAGCCGCACAAGAGGTACAGGTTGCAAAATAACCCTGTGCCTTGGCACCCTTGCTCCTTGTGAACGACATGCTGTTGTCTCCCAGGAGAGTGATCACTGAGGGTATATAGCCACAAGCTAACAGTACAGCCGAACCGAGAAAATGTATACAAATATAATATATATATATATATATACAGTTCGGCACCCTAGGGGGACCAGCACCGGGTGACCGGTGTGGCTTACCGACCGCTCAAGCGGTGTGTGGCCACCAGATTCCCTGCCTCGGGTCTCCCAGAGCTGCAGCCAGAAGTCCTCCACCGGCAGAATGTGCTAAAACATGGCTGTCGGCGTTCACAGGGGAGGAGGGAGCCGTGGGCGTACCTAAAAAAGTGCGGGAATCTGGTGCCCCAGAGTGATTAGTGAGGGGGGAGGAAGACACCTAAGTGTGCTCCAGCCCTCACTGTCGGCGTCAAGCCGAACGTCCCGCCCTTACCCCTGACTGGCAGGCCCGAAGGCGGGAGTTTAAGGCACTAGGCCGCAAAAGCCGGGGACTAAAGTTAAAACCGCGGCCGGCAAGCAGGCGCGGTCGGCGCGGTAATCCCGGTCGTCATACCAACACCGCAGCCGCTGCAGCGTCTGAGGCCAAAGTGCTCCATGCGCCGTCCCCAAGGGGACACAGAGTACCTGTAGATGCAGGGTCCTGTCCCTGATGGTACTCAGTCTCCTGTCCGTCAGAATCCCACAGGGGCTGCGGAGGGAGCCCGGTCCCAGTGCCTGGATGACCGGTTAGGATCCCACTTCTCCCAGAGCCCCTAAGGGATGGGGAAAGAAAACAGCATGTGGCTCCAGCCTTTGTACCCGCAATGGGTACCTCAACCTTAACAACACCGCCGACTCAGTGGGGTGAGAAGGGAGCATGCCGGGGGCCCTGTTAGGGGCCCTCTTTTCTTCCATCCGATATAATCAGCAGCTGCTGCTGACTAAAATGTGGAGCTTGCGTGAATGTGTGCCTCCTTCAACACAAAGCATAAAAACTGAGGAGCCCGTGATGCACGGGGGGGGTGTATAGGCAGAGGGGAGGGGTTACACTTTTTAAAGTGTAATACTTTGTGTGGCCTCCGGAGGCAGAAGCTATACACCCAATTGTCTGGGTCTCCCAATGGAGCGACAAAGAAATACCGAGTGAACAGATAAAACGGAGGGGAGGAAAACCGTGTGTGTAGCGGAGGGGGAGATGGTAACCCCTGATAACAACCCCTGACATCCCTAGATAGCCGCAGAACCTATGCGCCGAGCAGGATACCTGGCCCTGCATGACCCTGAACTGGGCCCTAGGGATTGAATGGACAGGATGAGCACTAGTCAACCCCACTTAGTCTTAAAAAACACACAGGGATAGCAAACGGGAAAGGACACAAACAACTTATTTCCAAGATGACTTAGGGAAGGGAATAGCAACATACGTTTCTCCAGATGATTACAAGCCGACTGCTTGCAGTCAGGACCATATAGAAACTTAACCCCATCACCAGCAACATAAAAAAGATAAAGGCAGGTATATAAAGTATAAAAACACAGAGGGTAAGGGATAATGATTTTTTTTTTTTAAATCAGATACTTTTTTATTAAAACAGAGTACATACAACAGAATAACAAATCGGCATCCAAATTAAATTTATCACATCTATTACCCCTTTAACTCCCCCTCCCGCCCCCTCCCCCACCCTGGCAGCAACACTTCTCCCCGATACTACATCCCATTTAGTACACACTTATGATACCCTTCAACTGTAGTATAGCAACCATCCCGTTGTGCAGGAGGAACAACTAGTAACACAAATAAAACAAAACATACACATCAGAGGTCTCAGACTGCTATCCCGGTCCCAGACCAGTTTACTGGTCCATCACTCGTCTTATTCGCATTGCAGCCAAGGAGACCAGAGCTTCTCAAACATTTTAACATTCCCCCTTCTTTCATACACTCCCCGTTCCAGCTGAAGAATACATTCCACCCTTTTAATGTACTCTCCCCTGGTCGGGGGGTCTTTTTTAATCCAGGACCTGGCGATTAGCTTTCTTGCCGCATACAGCAGCCTAGCAATGACAATTTTCATAGTATTTTCCACCCCAAGCTCCTCAACATATCCCAATAGGCATAGCACTGGTTCCCTGGGGAGGACACACCCATATGTTCTTCCTATCTTGTGGATAACCTTAGTCCAAAAGGAGACCAGTCTCAGACAAGACCACATCATGTGAAAAATACCTGCGTCAGATCCCTGACACCTTGGACACTCCGAATTCCTTTTCAACCCCATTTTAAACATCAGTAAGGGAGACCTATATACCCGGTGAATCACGTATAGGTGAGACAGTCTGGCCGGTTCGCTCATGGAAAGTTTAGGGACATACTCCAGGATACTCTCCCACACCTCCTCCATTATCGGCCCAACTTCCTCCTCCCATTTAGATTTAGTTTTAATTGGGTATTCTAAAAGAAAGGTATGTAGTATATCTTTATACGTGCCAGAAATGATCCCTTTAGTGCTTCCTCCGCCCTTACACACATACTCCAGTACCAGGTCAGTCTGTATGGCCACACTTTGTTTAGCCGCTTGGGCTGCAATCGCATGTTTTAATTGTCTGTAGTGGAGCCAGCCGGACGCCGGTAACTGAAACTGACTCTGTAACTGCGGGAACGATTTCACAATTCCTCCGTCCAATATCTGATGCATGTATATCACACCCTTGCGTCTCCACTCCTCAATATTCCCCACTTTCTGAATCTCCGGGAGATTACTGTTATCCCAGATAGGTGTAAACTTAGTTAACCGGGTCACCCCTCTCACCCTTTTCAGCCTATCCCAGGTCTTATTTATAAGTGCCATTGTAGGAGATGTTCTACCCAGGAGCCCCACCGCACCATCCTCTAGTCCCATTACCAATGGACTTCTACCCACTATGTATTCCAGTACTTCTTTAATGCCCCCATCTTTCTCTCGATCAGACCAACCCCTGAGGTGTTGACATTGCGCCGCTATATAATACAATTCCGGATTTGGGATTGCTAGACCCCCCTCATCCTTCGGCCTTTGTAAAGTCTCTAATCGCACCCCAGGCTGCTTTTTACCCCACACCAGGTCCCTAAACAGCGAGTTTATCCCTTTAAATCTTTTCCTTGAAATACAAACAGGGGCATTGTGCAGTATGTATAGGAGTTTAGGCATTACTACCATCTTTAGTAAATTAACCCTTCCAACAACTGACAAATGTAGCTTGTTCCAGGCATCCACCTTGGTTCTCAATTTTTTAAGGAGCGGCCATAAGTTCTCCTGTATGTATTTTTCTACTGGCAGAGATATCTGGATACCTAGATATTTAAATTCGTCCACATTCTTCAATTTGTTAGCCCCAGTATCCTCATTTGCCCAGGCTACTTCCCCATCCACCTTAAAGAGGCTCGATTTAGACCAATTAATGGTCAGTCCCGAAACTTCTCCAAATTTCTCTATTATCTGCATGGCATGATCCAATGAGGCTGATGGATCCCCCAAGAAAAGTAATAAATCGTCAGCATAAAGAGCTATTTTCTCCTCTAAATGCCCATACTTAAATCCATGAATCTCCTTTGTTTTCCTAATGGCCGCCGCCAGAGGCTCTATTGCAATAGCAAATAGGAGCGGCGATAGTGGGCAGCCCTGTCTCGTTCCCCGGTGCAACTCAAACGCTGTGGAGGTCATACCGTTAACTCTAACTTTAGCAGTAGGCCTATTATACAACAGCTGCACCCACTTTACAAACCGTGGGCCAAAACCCATATGCTGCAACACTTTCCACAGATACCCCCACTCAACACTATCGAACGCTTTCTGGGCATCTAACGAAGCGATCACCCTCCGGCCAGGGTTGTCAGGCGGCAACTGTAGATTAAGGTACAATCTCCTGATATTAGCAGCTGTCGACCTATTGGCCATGAACCCTGATTGGTCCATATGGATTAGGTTAGATATAACTCCAGTCAGCCGGTTTGACAACACCTTAGCCAGAAGCTTCACGTCCGCTGTTAATAACGAGATGGGTCTATATGAGTCTGGAAGCCTCGGATTTTTATCCTCCTTAGGAATTACTACTATTATTGCTTCTCTCATAGACTCAGGCAATACACCTTCCCCCTCAAAGACTTTCAATAGTTTGGGTAATAGGATTTCTTCTAACTGTTTATAAATTTCAACTGGTAGCCCGTCTGCTCCCGGTGCCTTGTCATTGCTCATGCCATGCAGAGCGCCCTCCAGTTCATCAATAGTAATAGGTGACTCCAGTTTATCTCTATCCGCCACAGACAACACCGGAAGCTCACCTCGCTCAAGAAATGAGTCCACCTCTTCCACCCTTATCTCTCCAATAGAAGAATATAGCGTGCGATAGAAATCTTTAAAGACCCCAAGGATCTCCTCAACCTCAGTGACCTGTGTCCCCTCCACCGTGTCCATACCATGCACAAATGAACTACTCCTTTGAGCTGCAGCTATGACCGATAATAGATGACCAACTTTTTCCCCCTCCTCATAAAAATGCAATTTTTGGAATGCCTGCTTCCTTACCGCCTTCTCCAAAAGCATCTTATTAACCTGTTCATGCGCCTGCCTAAGATTTTGCTTCGCGTCCGTAGTAGTACTCCGGATTGCTTCCAGCTCTGCCTTATCTAAGGCCTCCAGCCTATCTTTCTCATCCTGCCTCGTCTGTGTTTTACGTTTACAGATATCCCTGAACAGGAGTCCCCTGAGGTATGCCTTCATCGCATCCCATACCACCAGCGGACCAGTGCTACCCTCGTTGTGGATAAAGAAATCCCCAAGATCCCGTTCTATATTCCCCATATTAATATGACGGATCCATGCTGGATGAAGCTTCCACTCTCCCCTCCTTCCCCCTGTCAGGGTCCCCCGTCGTATGGACACTAGAATTGGGCTATGATCCGAAATCACTCTTGTCAGATATTGCACGTCGCTTATCATTGCATCCATCAGATCACTAGCTAGAGCCATGTCAATGCGGGACAGAGTGTTATGCGAAGCCGAATAACAAGAGAAGCAGGATATCCTCCCATTCCTCACTCGCCAGGCATCCACCATTCCAAGTTCCCCAATAAGAGTGCCAAACGAAGTCATACAACTATCCTGGATACCTGGAGGTCTACTACTCCTATCCCAGTACATATCTATCACATTATTGAAGTCCCCCACCAGTAAAAAAGGGATTACTCCCCCCTTCTCAGAGAACTCCCTTATCTCCCTTAGTTTGGTGCACCTATATGGAGGTGGTATATATATTGCAGCTATACACATGAGTCTGCCAAATATTTTACACTTGACGGCCACACACTGTCCCTCTTTATCCACATACACTTCTATCTCTTCATATTGCACAGAGTTATGGATCAGCAGTGATACACCCCTTGCATAGTTGGAAAAGGTGGAATGATAGGCCTTCTGCACCCATCTCCTATTTAAAACATGTGTTGTCTCCTTTGTTAGATGCGTTTCTAGTAGACATATTACTGACGGGTTCTGGTCTTGAACATATTTAATTATTGCCGCTCTCCTAGACCTATCTGATAACCCTCTAATATTCCAACTCAACACCTTAATTCTATCCCCCATTATCCCACCCAGTAAAACCATCAAACCTTGTAGTATTTCCCCATGCTGCCTCTACCCTACCCCTTTCCCCCCTCCCCCCCTGCTCCCCTCCCCTCCTACTCCCCACCACTTCCTGTTTTCGAGTACTCCCGTGAAGCATCGGGTTTTCCAAACCTGGTCCATAATCCCTACTAAATTCCCCCCTACCTCCCTCGCCTTCCCCTCTTAGACACATTTTAAAACTCGTCCCTTTTCCAACAATTCTCCACTCCCCCCCTTTCTATGTATAATCATATTCCACTCAACCAATATAACAGTAAAATGGCGAACAGTAATTAAACTGGAATCTCAAATTGTAAATACCACCACCGCGCCAAATTAGGCAGTCCCCATGTCCTGCGAAGCTCACATCAAACCCTTCACATTCCCCCTGCATACTACCTCAATCCCAAAGGGAAGGAGAAAAAAAAAGAAAAAACAAGAAGGGTCCCCTGTAAGCTCCTAAGGATGTTGTAGAGCCTCAGCCGGCCTTCTCCAACACACTGCAGATTCAGACAGTCAGCTCATTCCTTCAAACGGATCCGCTTTTCGTTTGCGTCCAATCACTGCATGGCTTCCTCTGGAGTTGTAAAAAAGTGCACCCGCTCCAACGCCGTCACTCTTAGCTTTGCCGGGAACATCATTGAGTATTGCACCCCCATCTCTCGCAGGTGCCTCTTTACTCCTGTAAAAGTCATACGTAGCTTTTGAACAGAAATGGAGTAGTCCGGGTATATGGAAATTCTCTGGCCGTCAATCATAAGATCCTCCATGTCTCTTGCCTTTCGCAGTATAGTGTCCCTGTCTCTGTAGTTGAAGAGCTTGGCTAGCATAGTGCGAGGGCCCCTGCCTGCTGGTTGTGGCTGCATCGGGACTCTGTGTGCACGTTCCACAGCATAGAGCTTGGATAAGACATTAGCACCCATTTTCCCCCTGAGCCAGTCTTCTACATATTCAGTGGGGTTTCTTCCTTCCGCTTTCTCAGGGATGCCGACAATTCGGATGTTATTTCTTCTAGAGCGGTTCTCTAAATCATCATTTTTTGCCATGATTTCAGCTATCTGCTGTGCAAATGTTTTTTCAGACTTTTGTAGTTTTGTAATATGATCCTCTGTTATCCCCACTCTCTCCTCTACAGCCGTTGTTCTCAGATCGGCTTTCTTGAGGTCTTTCTTAATGTCAGCAACCTCTGCCTGTAATCCCTTAACTTGCTTCGTCAGGGAAGTCAGAGCCTCTTTACAAAAAGACACCACTGCAAAAACGTCCTTTAAAGTGGGGTTTTCTGGAGCCTCCTGTGCACTGTGCTTTCTCCACTTCTCCTGTCTTATCTTGCTGCTTTTCACCATCCCCCATCTCATCAGAGCTGGCATTGTCTTCTCCCTCCTCACCTCTGTTATCTGTATGCTGATGTGATTTCTCTGAAGTCCGGGAAAATTTCTCCAGCCTTGCCGCGACCTGCATCCTCTCCTGACAGGCTGCATTAACTTTCTCAGCTTCCTGCCTTATCATGGCACCATCCTGAGAGCTGGGGACTTTCCCGCCTCCATTATCTTTTTGCCTGTGACGGACCATGGCACCTCTCTGCATCCACCAGACTCACTCCAGATAAGTCCTCACCACCTTATCTTCCTGACAGCCGGCTGAGGCAGTGATAACAGCGGTATTCAGGGATTTATCAAGGGAGTTTGCAGGAGAGCTCCACAAACACGTCTCTTCACATTGCCGTCCAGGCCACGCCCCAAGGGATAATGATTAGCAGCTAAAAGGTAAAGATCTCCACATGCTCTCCTAACAGAGAAGACACACAAAACTCCATTCCCACCACAAAGGAAAGTATGGAATATCAAGGAGCAGTTTATGCTGCCAAATGCAGCGACCCTCTGCAGCCGGACACCACAGGGTTTTCTGTCAAACGTCACACACCCGTGATAGTGGATCTAATTGTAACATCCAGGTTAGCACTTCTCCCCTCTGTTTCCACCTCAATCACTGGGATATACCTTGCAGGTGATACGGCGCGGCGGTCCTGTTTTATTGCTGGGTCCATTGGTGCTGCTTAGTTCAGACTCCTTTCGGTGAGCCCTGGGTGGGGGATGTCATCTATTTAAAGCCCTGAAACTCTTGACTCTCCCTGCCAGTTAGTTTCTCTTCTCTATCTTGTGCTTTCTGCTTTGCTTATTGAATTCCTGTTGTCTGACATCCATTTTTCATGACCATTCTTTGTCTTGATTTTGTGCCTTGGCAGCTGTTTTACTTCTGACCCGACTACCTTGACTTCCCTTGCTTCTGGTTCTCTACTCTGGCTGGCACCATGGAATCAACCAAGTGCCCTCTACGGTAACACCAAATCTCTATGCAAGGGATAAATGGCGAAGGCTGGAATTCCTTTTGAACTTGCTAGAATCAAGTCTCTCCGCTGTTGCCTTTTTGAGCCGACAGACATGACAGACATGGCAGTACTGAGTTACTGTTTCATATCATTGAGTTGCGTGAGAATTCCCAGTGTAGGGCTTGTTGTCATCTGGCAGATCCAATGCTGTAGCAGTATATCAGCTTTAATCTACTGGATCAGTAATTCTTGCTCTGTGAGGTCCAGGTTGCCTTGTGTCTGCACTCACACCGGTATTAACAGAAACATTAAAATTACAACTAAAGTTTGTGATAAATGAATGTATTTCAGTAAATGATCATTAGTTAAGGAATCAGGAATAGTAGAACAAAAAACAGCACTCAACAAAAAAAAAAATCTAGTTTTATTTCTTATTTTATAAATCCAAATACATCTTCACAGGGGAGAGTAGGAAAGCGTATGATGGGAGGCAGCCATTTTGCATCCACTAGCTCTTCAGGCCACTTTACACCGCAACGAAATCGCTAACGAGATGTCGTTGGGGTCATGAAATTCGTGACGCACATCCAGCCTCATTAGCGATGTTGTTGCGTGTGAAACGCACAATCGACTGTTAACGATCAAAATGACTTACCTAATCGTTGATGCATCGTTCCTTTCCCGATTATCGTTGCTGTTGCAGGACGCAGGTTGTTCGTCGTTCCTGCAGCAGCACACATCGCTACTTGTGACACCGCAGGAACGAGGAACATCACCTTACCTGCGGCCGCACGCAATGAGGAAGGAAGCAGGTGGGCGGGATGTTTGTCCTGCTCATCTCCGCCCCTCCGCTTCTATTGGGCGGCCGCTTAGTGACGCCGCACGAACCGCCCCCTTAGAAAGGAGGCGGTTCGCCGGCCACAGCGATGTCGCTAGGCAGGTAAGTATGTGTGACGGGTGTAAGCGATGCTGTGTGCCATGGGCAGCGATTTGCCCGTGACGCACAACCGATGGGGGCGGGTACGCTTGCTAGCGATATCGATAGCGATATCGCTGCGTGTAAAGTGCCCTTTCCTCTAGCTCTGAGTGTTTGTGCTCATTAAGAAATAAAACTGAGCACAATATTCCAAGTGTAAGAGGGATTATGTTGCAAATTCTACCAGAGCACAATAGATGGAAGACTCCACCCTGCACCTTAGAAAGAAGAATGAAATGAGGTTCTGGACACCATGTAACCGATTCCCAGCAGCTAACAATAAGCCATATACAAGAAAAAAAAACAGACTGATCAGTGTTTGACCAGAGTGTGGTCCGAGTCTCACCAGTTTTTCTCGTACATGGAGAAAAAGGTTTTTAAACCTTCTTCATTCTGACAGTCTGTAAAAGTCAGATTGCACTCAGAAGTCATCAGAGTGCGGTTCCATTTTTGCACTGACCCACTTATATTGCCGATTTGGATCAGACACATAGATCAAAATGGGAAATGTCCACTTTGTTTTTCCATAGACAGCACGGTCTGTGAAAAATCACAGACATGTGAATGACACCATAGACTATAACAGCAAATTATCGTACATAACTCATATATTGGCTTCATATAAATCGTTTTTAACCACACACACAAACAAACTGCTCACATCATGGTATAGTGGCTGCAATGCTGAGTTAAATGTAATTATTAATTTCTTATCACTGTTGCGGAGATATTCGCTTGTATACTTTAGTTCATAATTTGGTATAATTTAAGTGGGAGTTATCAGAGATATGTCTCTGGGGGCATATACTTCTTCCATTGAGTGAGGCCGACAACACACAGGGGTAAAAAAGAATAAGCCCTCCTCTACTCGCTGATCTCTGCAGCTATTGTGTAGGGATACAGCACAGCAGAATTAGATATCATTACAAACACTTCCAGATCTTATCTCATATTGTTATCCGTTCTGTCCCCCCCCACACTGACTTCCATGAGATCTGGATGCGTTTATAATGATACATAAGGCACTTCTACATACTGACTGTACACATCAGGGAGGAAAGGAATGAGTATTCTTTTTTTCCCCTGCATGATGCTGCCTACTTAGGATTGTGAAACTGTAACGCCCACAGTGACAACCACGCACTGTCCTGTCCCTCTCCCCTGGCGAGGAAGTCAGTTGGCTCACTTGTCTGTCCCTCCTGTGGTGGCCACTCCATTTCCGTCCCTGTTGCTGTCTCCCAGAGGCTGCATTCTCATGGCAGACTTAATGTTTCTGCTCTAGGATATGGTGCGTGGCCACACCCCCTTTCTTAAAGGGCCAGTGTACCCTTAACCCATAAATACCTCTTAGGTCATCTGAAATGCTACAGGTACTAAAGGCACCTCTGCCCTATGGGAGGTACCTGGATGACGAGTCTAATACGTTGCTAGTTCTCAGGTTCCCTAGCACTGCTCATAATTGCTGCCGCATCCATCCATTAGTCTATTTATCCATCCCGGACAGAACATCAACACCTGATGCTGCTGTTGTTACCTATTTCCAGAGCCTGTTGCTCCCGTACCACTGGGGCCAGCTGTTGCAGCAGAGGCTCGGGTGAAACTAGCTTTAGGTTCATAGTCAAGCCCCTCTGGGTTTTGTGTGTGCTGTGGCCCAGTGAGTTCGCTAAAATCTCTGCTCGCCCGCCGAGCATAACACAATTGTATTTAGGAGAAGTACACACTCCCAAAAAGAAATCTCAGGTAATACGCAGTTGAATTATAACATAGGTTGTAAAGTTTAGGCTAAAGTCTAGGCTAAAGTTTTTCCAAAAATAAGACCTACCCCAAAAATAAGCCCTAGCGAGAATTTTCAGTCATTTTGGAGTATGCTCGGAAAATGACATGAAACTCAGCCCGGTTAATATAGCGCTGTGCTTCTATCTAAGTGATTACCTGTATTGTGGGCACTGCAGGATGTATTTCTTCAGCTCAAATTTGGCTTTTATTCAGCGTAAAATATTTCGGCTTATTCTATGCATTCTACTTGCTGATGTTTATTGCTCATTGCATACAGCACATTTCCTTATCATTTAGTGTTCTACATTGCTTTCCCTTTTAGACTCGCGACTTAATTTTGACTATTATTATTTATTATTATAGCGCCATTTATTCCATGGCACTTTACAAGTGAAATGGGTATACATAAAACAAGTACAACAATCATGAACAGTACAAAAACAGACTGGTACAGGAGAAGAGAGGACCCTACCCGTGAGGGCCCACAGTCTACTGGGAATGGGGGAAGGTACAGTAGGTGAGGAAAGAGCTGGATGTAATGGTCTGAGGGTTATTGTAGGTTGTAGGCTTGTCGGAAGAGGTGGGTCTTCAGGTTCCTTTTGAAGGTTTCCACGGTAGGCGAGAGACTAATATACTGGGTTCCAGAGTATGGGTGAGACGCGGGAGAAATCTTGTATGCGATTGTGTGAAGAGGAGATAAGAGAGGAGTAGAGAAAGAGATCTTGTGAGGATCTGATGTTGCATGCAGGTAGGTACCGGGAGACTAGGTCACAGATGTATTAAGGAGACAGGTTGTGAATGGCTTTGTATGTCATCGTTAGTATTTTGAACTGGAGTCTTTGGGCAAAGGGAAGCCAGTGAAGGGATTAGCAGAGAGGAGAGGCTGTGGAAAAGCAAGGGGAGAGGCGGATTAATTGAGCTGCAGAGTTTAGGATAGATTGGAGGGGTGCAAGAGTGTTGGAAGGGAGGCCACAGAGCAGGAGGTCGCAGTAGCTGAGGCAGGAGATGTTGAGGGCGTGCATTAGTGTTTTTGCGGATTCTTGGTTAAGGAAAGCACAAATCCGGAAGATATATATATATTTTTTTTTTTAAACATCTTTTTATTGAATTTTAACCGAATTTCTTTTACAATCTGCTCTTATACAAAGAGCATTTCATTAATGACATTATAATCAAAACAGTCCCGCCCACCCCTCCCCCCGCTCTGCGTGCGACCAGAAGCAACTTAAAATGGTAACTTATGTAATTGGTATGTGTCCATTGAGCAGTTCAAGAAGGTACCAAGAGGTCTGTCCAAACTGAGATTTAAGTCTATCCTTAAGCACTGTAGCCAAGTTAGGTATACATAAAGACCATGTTTCAAAGAAACGCTTAGTCAGCTTCTCCTTATTCGACAGTGCATCCAGCCAGTCCATTTTGAATACGAACATTAGTTTTGTTTGGATAAACGCTAGAGAGGGTGCTTCAGGATTTACCCAGAGATGTAGGATACTTTTCCTAGTGGCCGAGGCCCAAATAGTTAACATTGCCCTGGTACCTCTCGGAAGACTTTGTTGAGCCTCCTCCAACATGTTAAAAATCGCCCACTGTGGTGTCAGAGCAAACTCAATATTGTATGTGTTTTGTAAGACTGAGTGAACGCTTCTCCATACTCCCTGTATCTGAACACAGTCCCATAAGTGGTGAAACAGGTCAGTGTCTCTTATGCCACATTTAGAACAAGAGTATAAGGCATTTGTGTCCATTTTTGATTGAATTTTTGGAGTAATATATGCTCTATGTAGAATCATCAAGGCCGTATCTGTGTAGCTACTGGACGAGAGAAATTTACGTTGCAACAGCGTGGCTTGTAAAAAATCCTTTACCTCAAACTCTGGCATGTCTACCTTCCATTTTGCTGGACCTGTTGTTTTCCCCTCCCATGTCCAAACTGTACGCAACATTGAATAAACCTGACTAGTCGAGGACGCCTGGCTTCTTGCCCTCCTAAGAAAGTTATCCACACTTCCTCCAAGATCTCCCTTTGGCTTGTCAACAAGATATTTTTGTGCCAAGCTACGCGCCTGAAGAAAAAGAAAAGGCTGACCCACAAAAGCTGGAAATCGGTGTGCCGCCTTCTCGTAAGAAAGCAACGACCAATCAGGCTCCATTAGATCTGCAGCATAAGCACAACCCTGCATTGACAATGTTTCATAAATCCTCGGAGGGCGACCCTGGAGGAATCTCGGATTTCCAATAAAGGGTTGAAATGGGGAACTTGAAGTGTTAATTTTACCAAGTTTCCTCACCTTCCTCCACGTTTGTATAGTATGCCATAGTGTTGGATGATCCCTAACCTCACTCGGTATTTCCTCGTTCCCTAAATGCAGCAATGCTGTTAACGAGACTTGTGAACATAGCTGTTGTTACAATTGTACATTGGCAAAGTGAGATACTCCTCGCACCCAGTCCACCACATATCTAAAATTTGCTGCTAGATTATATCTGCCCAGATCTGGAAGATTTATGCCCCCTGCCCCTTTTGGTAATTGAAGCTTGATTAAGCTGATCCTAGTACGCCCCTTGTGCCCCCAAATTAATTTTTCAAAGGATTAATTTAGTAGCTTAATATCTGATTTGCGTAGAAGCAACGGGAGAGTCTGAAATAAGAACATTATTTTGGGGAATGCTACCATTTTAATTAAGTGACATCGGCCCGAAAAGGATATTTTCAGATGTTTCCAAGATTGGAGTAGATGTATTAATGAATTTATAAGAGGCTTATAATTAATTTGATATAGTAACAAGGGGTTTGCTGGGAGCTGAATCCCCAAATATTTAATGGACCTGGTACACCACTGGAAGGGAAATAAGTTATCAATTTTACCCGATTTGTACATTGCCAATGCCTCAGTTTTTTTGTAATTTACCCTGAAGCCTGAGGCCTTTCCAAAATTATTCAATGTGTTCATTATCTCTAGAATCGCTTGGGAGGGATTGGCAATAAACAATAAAATATCATCGGCAAAAGCCAAAAGTTTAATTGTTGTCCCACCGACTCTCATGCCCTGATATATTGCTAAATTATGTAGGGTCCTCAACATTGGGTCCAGAGCCAAATTAAACAATAAAGGTGACAAGGGACACCCCTGCCTCGTTCCCCTCTGTACCTCAAATGGCTCAGAGAATGTATTATTTATAGATAGTCTGGATTTGGGTTCTGTGTATATCATCTTGACTGCTTTGCAAAACCAGGATCCCGCCTGGCGACATGCCAAAAAATTATGTAAATAGGCCCAAGAGACCCTGTCAAAGGCCTTGTCCGCATCAAGGCTAACTACTATATGTTTGGTACATCTATGCTTCCTACTATAAGAGATAGCCCCAATAGCCGTCCTGATGTTATAGGTGATGGATTTCCCGTGCACGAATCCCGTTTGGAAGGGCAGAATAAGATCTGGAATCACTTGTTGTAATCTACCAGCTAGTATTTTAGTAAAGATTTTAAAATCAGAGTTGAGTAATGAGATGGGTCTGTATCCCTCCACCTGTAGTGGGTCTTTTCCTGGCTTAGGTAATACTATAATGTTTGCCTCATTGAACCTGTCGGGAATTATTCTATCTGTGACTATCTTATTATACACTGCACATAGATGAGGACCGATAGAGGCTCCCAAGATCTTATAATATTCGTTACTAAATCCGTCGGGCCCTGGGCTTTTGGCTAGTTTAAGAGTGCCAATAGTTTTTACTATTTCTGAAATATTTATAGGGGCGTTTAGTACTACTCTTTGTTCCTCTGTCAAGATGGGCGCTACGGTACCATGGATAAAATCAGCTTCCCCGTCAACCTCCCTCGGTTCCGCCTCATACAGCGAGCCAAAGAATGCCCTGAACTCCTCCACTATTTCCTCATCTTTTGTTACCATGGTACCATCTTTCTTTTTAATTTTGTGGATTCTAGTGGTGGTTCTAAAGGGTTTGGTTAAAGAAGCTAGTAATTTCCCAGGTTTGTTGCCCCATTTAAAGTATTTATGTTTCTGATAGTCCAGGTTACTAAGTGCCATCTCATGGGTCAAGGTGTCCGCCGCCTCCTTGGCCTCTAAGAAATGTTGTTTTGTCGCATCCGTGTTGTTATTTTTAAAATCTTTATATGCCTGCGTGAGAAGTTTTTGTGCCGATATAGTTTGTTCCAGGAGCTTTTTTCTCTTATGGCTGACATATGATATTATCTGACCTCTTACTACTGCCTTGGAGGCAGCCCAATACAAACCAGCGTCCCCACTATGCTCGTGATTATCATTCTCATAAAAGCTCCAGTAGTTTTGTAAAGAAGCTTTGAAATCCTCAGATTGATATAAATATGAAGGAAACCTCCACCTTCTTTCCCGTAGTATTGTGGTAGATAATAACAAATTAAAAGTAACCGGTGCATGATCCGAAATACAGATGTCTAGGATGTTGGAGGAAAGTAAATGTGGCATCAGTGCTGGGCTTAGTAGGCAATAGTCAATCCGTGTATGTAAGTCATGGACATGTGAATAAAATGTATAGTCTTTATCTATTGGGTGCTGCATGCGCCATGTGTCTATTAGTCCCAATTGATTGACGAGATATTGCAAACCACTATGGAGCGCCAATAGAGGAGATGGCTGGGGACTTGACCTGTCTAAAATTCCATCATGAGCCTCATTGAAATCTCCGCCTACAATTAAATTAGTCATATCCCAACCTGTGATACTTTCGATCAATCTGGCTCTGAACTGTGGATCAGGAATATTTGGTGCATATATGTTTGCTAAGTTGTAGATAGTGCCCTCTATCTTCACTTTCACCAATAATAATCTCCCCATAGGGTCCTCTGAAACCTCCAGAACTTCATGACTAATATGCTTATTGATCAATATAGCTACCCCTCTTTGTTTTCTCGTAAATGACGCTTCTGCGCATACGGCATATTTTCTGCTGTGAAGAAATGGGTGATTGCCCTTCATCCAGTGTGTTTCCTGTAAGAAGACAATATGGCAATTTAAACGATGTAGATAATTTAAAACTTTTTTCCTCTTAATAGGAGAGTTTAACCAGTTAACATTCCAGGAGCACCAATACAGCGATTTAATCGTGGACACATTTGTGCTCTCTGTGTTAGTCATTTATCCTATTCCAGAAGGAGGAATTAATTGTAAAATTATAAACAACCTATTTGGGTTCCCTCGTCCATCCCAGCGAGTAAACGCGACAACCCATATGAGAGCTAAACTAAAGGTACGCACGCAGAGCCCCCTAACCCCTTCCCATCTAAACAAAAACCTTAATCTAATGGCAATGTCACCTGCCTCTCTGGCAGTCCTGACACTGAAAAAAAAAAGGAAAAACAGAATGAACATCGGAACTGTAGCACAGTGACGTCTCCGATTTAAGTGTCTATGTTGACTGCTGGCGAAGCTCCATTTTCCTGAAGAAGGTAATTTAAAGCCAACTTAGGATCTTCAAAAGTTCAATTCTTTCCCCCTGTAGTCAAGCGTAGAACAGCAGGATACAGTAGACTGAAGCGAATATTTTTTTCCGCCAATAGTTTGCATACTGGATTGAAGGCTTTGCGTCTTGTTGTCAAGGCTGCTGAGTAATCTTGGAACAAAAGCAGTTTAGAGTTATTGTAGGTAAGTGAGCGATTTTTTCTAAATGCTGTCAGCAATCCAATCTTGTCTTGGAAGTCTAGGACCTTAAAAATTACTTGTCTGTGTCTGACCTCTCCATCATTTCGAGGTGGGCCCACTCTGTGGGCCCTTTCAATAGCAATTGGCCCCGACTTTAGATCCAATTTCAAAGCTCCTGGTAGCCATTCTGAAGTGAGTTTCAGTAGATCAGCTTGCCGAACCGATTCAGGGACACCCACCAACCTTAAATTATTGCGTCTGGACCTGTTTTCAAGATCATCTACCTTGTCCAGCAATACAGCAATGTCCTTATTCCTGCTCTCCAGCATCTCTGAAATTTCCTTTACAGAGTCCTCCATGTCAGAGACCCTCTGCTCCACATCTGTTAGCCTTGAACCCTGGGCATTAACTTGGGTGACTATAATGTCTAATGAAGACTGGAAGGCTGCCAGCAGCCCATCAATCACCGGCATCAAGAGATCCGTGTCCTGGGGTGGGTCTGTAGTTGCCTCAGGGGAAGCCCCTGGTGATGGGGGTGCATTTTGGTTTCGTCTTTGCGGTCTAATTCCTTTACTTGGTTGTGTGGCATTGCTCTTACCCACAAATTTATCCATAGTAAGAACTGTAAATATGGAGCTTCTTTAGAGACTGTGGTGACGTCACAATAACATAAGCTTAATTACATCTGTGTGGTAAACTTGGCTGTTTCACAATTATTTCCACGCTGTGTATGAGAGTGTATAGATGTTACTTGAAAAAGACCAGTCAGAAGGGCAGGAGGCAGGCCAGATGACTGATCCCACTTCTTTTTGTTTTTCACCCTCTTCTATACTGTCAGTGCTGGTGAAGTGGTGAGGGCTAATCAAGTTGAGCTGTGATGCACTTCAGGCTTATCTGCCTCTGTTTACTGTTGCAGATTACAGGCCTTGTGCAGCAGCCATATAAGATGAGACCTGCAGGGATGTATCTGCCCCCTCCACAGCCCCCTGTTTATCTCCTGACCTGCTGTCACAGCCGAATGTCTCCAGGGGCTCTCAGCTCCCCCCTCACTTACAGTATCTCAGACGGTGGGCCTGTCCACGGAGCTCTGTGTGACAGGTAAACACAGCGTGCAGTCCTGTTTGCTGAGCTTGCTGCTGCTCGGTGTTTCACTATTTCTTCTGTGGCAGGGAGGGGAGTGTGTGAGAGTTCACTGAAAACTATGGCTGCCGCTGGAAGCACTTCAGTCCCCCTCCCTGTCTCCTTCTGGATGTTAGTGCCCGATATTTAACCCCTCTCTTACCAGATCCCGGGTGCTTTCCGTTTGCAGTGGCACAGCTGCAGGGGGAGCAGGGAGGATGGGCAGCGTTCCTCTGTGCAGCACAGCCCACAGCCTGCAGCCTGGTGCTTTGTGTCAGAGCACTCCTTTCTTTGTGGTGCAGCATGCACCTTTCACCTCCGGAGTATCAGGAGAGCCGGGCCTGATGTGCGCCCCTTGTCCTGGCCTTATCCCTGCAGCCTTGAGATGTTAGGATGGGCCTGGATAACGTTTTTGGCCTAGGCTGCTGCAGGAGCTCATGATAAAAGTAGCTACCTCTTAGCTCCGCCTCCCGGAAGTCCCGGAAGATATATTTTTGAGTTGTAGTTGGCAGGAGGTGAAGAGGGCTTGGAGGTGTGGCTTGAACGATAGAGCAGAGACGAGGGTTACTCCATGGTAACAAGCTTGTGAGACTGGGGAGAGTGAGCAGCCATCAACTTAGATTAATAGGCTTGTTGGAGGGGTTAAGAGAGGAGGAAAGATAATGAATTCAGTTTTGTTCATGTTAAGCTTTAGGATTTGCACAGAAAATATAACTTAACACACTGAAATTGTTTATGAGCAATTCTTTAATAAAATAATTTTATAATATATATGTAATTTAGCTGCCTTTAAAGAAAATGTAATTTCTTTGTTAAACATTTTCCCATTCTCAAGATCAAAGTGGCTTCTCCTCTGTGTGTATTCTTGGATTCTTTAGAAGAGTTGATTTACAGGAGCAACAATCCCCACATTTTGGTCACGAAAATGATTTGTACCCTGTATGAGTTCTCAGATGTGTAGTGTGACGCAGTAAAGTGTTTGGTGTTGGACATGTGCCTTTTGCACTGGTGAGCAGCAGAAAAAAGGTTCATCCTGGGCTGGATCAACTCTGCTAGTTCAGGTTTTGAGGCAACGCCCGATGTGCACATAATCACATAGGACGACACAATGACTTTAACATTTAGGAAATTGGGTGTTGTTCTCTAATTTTGCTCTCTAGTGTATCTTCCACTGCATGAGGTTGAGAACACATGAGAGTAAAAAAAGAACATGCCCTCCTCTACTCACTGATCTTTGCAGCTATTGTGTAGAGATACAGCACAACAGAATTATATATCATTACAAACACTTCCAGATCTTATCTCATATTGCTATCAGTTCTGTTCCTCACCCCACACCGACTGCTGTAAGATGAGATCTAGATGTGTTTATAATGCTACGTAATGCTGCTGTACTTCTACATTTTAGCTGCACACATCAGTGAAGAGAGGATGGTGTATGCTTTTTTTTCCCCCTGCATAATACTGCCTACTTGAGATTCTCAATCGCATTTAGGGGAAGATGTGCATACTACCAGAAAGAAATCTCTGGTAATACCCAGTTGACATATAACAGAAATAATATCCTAAATTTCCAAGCTATCGTGTTTTTACAAAAATAAGACCTACCCCGAGAATAAGCCCTTGCAGGAATTTTCTGCCATTTTGGAGTATAAGCTCTACTTGTGATTCAATAATGAAGTGTCAATGCAGCTAAAAAGTTTAAGAATACAGTAGGACACTTCATTTAAAAAGCAGAAACCCCGAAAACA